>NC_056739.1:706426803-706796803 GCF_019279795.1 Protopterus annectens | reverse complement strand
ATTTGATAAGCATGTAGCATCCTTTGTGTTTTCCTGTTCAATTGATCCAACACCTTTTGGGGCCAGTCAGTCACTCCAAAACTGTAGGTTAGGACAGGAAGAGCAAATTGGTTTATAGCTTGGACTTTGTTCCTAGATGTCAGTGCTGTTTTCAGTATTAATTTTAGTGTTTTAAATATTCCTTACTAAGTTTTATTCACATTTGTTCATATTTTATTGTTGATCCTTTATTAGTTTTCAAATATTTATACACTCCCTCCTGCTCAAGTTGTTTTATATGATATTCCTGTCCTAGGCCGATGTTTACTTGGTGTTGCATCTTTTCTGGTTTAAAGGTTGCTATTGCACATTTATCAAGACCAAATGAAATTCTTACATAATCTGAAAAAGTTTTGACCACTTGGAGTTGTGCTTTCAGCTCCTCATCTGATGAACTATACAGTTTTAAATTATCCATAAAAAGAAGATGAAAAGTGTTTACACTTTGTTGTATTCTGGGAGCCAGATTGTAACCATGTGTCTATTAAGTAGACAGCTTAATGGGCTAAGGGCAAGACAAAAGAGCATTGGTAACTAAAACTCACCCTGGAAAGTCCTCCTTTAAATTTGTATCTCTGGAATAATAATTTGTCCTTTATCATGGCATAACTGCAATGGTTGCTGTAATATAATTGACCGATATATAGGGTGTATGCTACACATTTTAAGTATTGTTTTATCCATGAATGCGGAATATGGTCAGATGCTTTTTTGTAGTCTATCCCTGCCATACTTAGATTCTTCCCCTTTTTACAGTTCTCCGTTATGACTTTATTTAACAACAAATGATCCTTTGTTCCACATGACTTTCTTTTGTTACCCTTTTGTTCTATTGCCATGATTGAGTTTTCTTCTAAATGACTACAAACTCTATTTGCATCATTTCCAGTGTATAGTTTATACATTGTTGGAAAGCAAGTTATTGGTCTGTAGTTTTTAGGCTAGCTTGAGTGTTCGCTCTTGAGTAGGAGCATTGTTGTTCCTGTTGTTAACAAGGTTGTTGTCTGTTCGGGGTGCACATATAAATAGTTCTTACTCATGGCTAAATCTTCATGTAAAGATATCAATACTTTAAGTCAGAGGTTAGATACTACATCTGGGCATGGGGGGTTCCCATTAAGAGCTTTTCTTAACATTGTTTCAGTCCCTCTAACCATTATTTCATCCCATTTTGTATCCTGTACATTTGAACTTCTTATTCCTTCTTTTACTTCTGCTATCCATTCAGCATCTTTGTTATGTTCCACAGGATCTTCATATTTATTTCTCCAAAATGTATCTATTTCTTCTTTTTTGGTGGTGTTTCAATTCCTTTTTCCTTGTTTCACAATTCTCTATTAAAATTTTTGTGTTATCACTAAATTGCTTAATTTGTACTTTTCCTTTATCTGCATATCTTCTGAAGTTTTCTGCTTGCACTGATATTTTTAGTTTATTATTAGCGATAGTGGATGATAGATACTGATCTGTTCTGATACTGCACATTACTTTTATCACGTCTAACGTTCTGAGTATTTTTGTTGATCTGTTCCTTCTTCTGTAGTCTTCTAACAGTGACACTTCTTAATTCCTTCATGGTTTCTCTAGTCAGTACTTCCATGATGGCATTTGATTTCTTCCCTTCCTTTCCTTTACTGCCATGTGTTTTTGTGGCAAGACTTTATCTGTTATTAAATTTGTTGCACAGTAATATATCCTATTTATTTCTTTTATATTGTATGAATCTCTGTGAACAGTCCTAATTACTATGTTCATTTGTTTTATCAGACTTCTAACTTTTTGGATTTTATTGACTTTATGTAGTATATTTCTTTCATTGATCTTAATGTGTCTGTCCATCTCTATTAAATTAAGCAACTCTTCTTTTAGATCATTTTCTTCTAAACTGATGGCACATTCTTTGTTCTCCATTTCCTGAGGGCATTCTACAGAAAGTTCCAGAGCATCTTCCTGTGCCACATTATCTTCAGTTTCATCCTGTGTCATCTATTGCTCTTTCATATGGGAACTCACTAGCCTATCACTGTACAAGCTGCGTCAGAGTTGCCACAGTTGCCGGTTCCTTCTCTTGCTGTGCAGCTTCAACTGAACTTTTGTACTGGTTTCCTATGGAAGGCTCCAAAGTATCTTCATATGGCAGCTGATCAGATGTTTCCCACTCCACTGGCTTCTCATTAATATTGGGGATCCATCGCTCTATCCTGCTGTGATGTTATCAGAGTTAGATTTTATACACTAAATCCTTCACTTTGCAGGTAATCCATAACTTCAGTTTCTATTTCTTTAACTTCTTACTAATCCTCTTTTCTATTTTTCATCTTTGTTTTCTTACTTTTTGTATTGTAAAATTGCCCATATCAGGAAGTATTTGCCTATATTTTTCTTAAAATATCTTTGGTGCTGCTCTTTTTGTATTGATTAGATTTGCTTTCTCCTTTCTATAAATATTGCACAATATTAAATTGTTTTCTTTCCCATGCCTGTATTTCTTCTTCAGATGTTTCCTGGTTCTCTTGTTTCTCCTTACTTGGGAGACTCATTGTTCCATCATGTTGTGATATAACCTGGGTTAGACTTTCTACACTAAATCTGTCACTTTGCAGGTATTCCATAACTTCACCTTCTATTTTTTTTTAACTTCTACTTTACTAATCTTCTGTTCTACTTTCCCTCTTTGTGACATTATTTTTTTTTGTATTGTGACATTTTCCATATCTGGATGCCTTTGCCTGTATTTCTCTTTGAATATCTTTAGGGCTGCTTTTTTTGTATTGATTAATTTGAATTTCTCCTTTGTATAAATATCACACTATATCAGATCTCTCTTTCTTTCTCATGTCCATATTTCTTTTTTATACCTTTCAATAATCTCTAGATTTTGTTCTTTATATTTTTGCACTTCCTCGGGTGCTTCTTTTTCCAAACGGCTCAAAGTTTCTTGGTCTATATAATGATTTCATAAATCTGTTGTATTAATGAACACAAATTTTTATTTGAGGCTTCTGACAGTGTTTCTTGAGCAAGTATTTTTCTGTCCTCTAATTTCTCTCTTAATCTTTTTGTATATCTTTTCTTTGGAAATTCTGGGCTTCTTGCATAATAGTAACAATACATAATTTCTTTCTTATCCTTAATTGTCCACTCTATCATCAGTTTTTGTGATTTTTGTAGACTACAACAGGGGGGGGGCATCCTCCCTCTGACCCTGGCCTATCCCCAGTGTAAGAATGATTCCATGTCTTGGATTGTACACTCTCATTTTTTTTTCAGTCCTGGCACCAATGTGCCTATCAGGATTGGGCACTTTTTATCCTGGATGTTATGTACCCAGCTTTTTTATTTTTTAACCTACTTCTGTCCATGATATATGCTATACAAAATATAGTCTATATATCAGTGTCGTTTTGTTAAGATTTTATGAAAAACAGGGTCCACCTCATGAAAGTACTTATCAAGACCCAAGGATGAATTCAGAAGTTTTCTATACTTGAAACTATATTTATGCATTTTCCACATTTCTTGCCTTCTCATCTGATCCTTCACCTTATATTCTTTCTTTTGTTTTTTGGCACATTCACTTGCTGCCTGATTTTTATCTTCTTCTGGTTTGATTTCCATTCCTGGTTGATGTCGATATGCTTCTGCTAGACTAAGCAGGGAAGTCACCTTAGATTTATTCTTCTCATGTTTCAAAACTTTCATTACATTTATGTCCTCTGAGGTCAGCAAATATGTGTGTGGTCCCATGTTTGCAGATCTTACATGTAATCAGTTTCAAGGAGGCCCATACCGCCTTCGTAACGGAGAATATATAATATTGGTATGCACTAATTTTTATAAATCATTTGGTGAGCATGAAGCATCCTTCTTGTTTTCCCATCTAATCTATCCAACATGTTTTGCGGCCAGTCAATCACTCCAAAACTGTAAGGACCAGGAAGAGCAAATTGGTTTATTGCTTGAATTTTGTTGCTAGATGTCAATGCTGTTTTCAGGATTAATTTAAGTCTTCTAAAATATTCCTTACTAAGTTTTATTCTCATTTGTTTATGTTTTATTGTTGATCCTTCATCAGTTCCCAAATATTTATACAGTCGCTCTTCCTCAAGTTCTTTTATATCACATTATTGTCCCAAACTGATGTTTTCTTGGTGCTGTAGTTATCTTGCTTTAAAGGTTGCTTTTGCATGCTTATCAAGACCAAATGACATTCTTATGTCATCTGAAAATGTTTTGACTACTTGCAGTTGTGCTTTCAGCTCCTCATGTGATGAGCTATACTGTTTTAAATCATCAACAAAGATTTGAAGTCTTTACACTTCATTATTTTCTAGGTGCCAAGTTACATCCATGGCCTAATCTGTTAAGTAGATAGTTTAATGGGTTGAGGGCAAGACAGAATAGTAGAGGTGACAGGGAGTCTGCATGGAATATCCCCCTTTGGATTTTTTATCCCTGGAATAATATTTTGTCCTTTATCATGGCTTAACTACAAAGTGGTCTGTCCCTGTTTCATGGTCACTGTAATGTAGTTGATCAGTGTAGGGTGTATCATATACATTTTTAAGCACTCTTTTATCCATAAATGTGAGAAACTATCAAATGCTTTTTTGTAGTCAATCCATGCCATACTTCGATTCTTCCCCATTTTGCAGTTCTCCGTTATGACTTTATTTAGCAACAGATGATCCTTTGTTCTATATGAATTTCTTTTATTGCCCTTTTGTTCTATTGCCATGATTGAGTTTTCTTCTAAATGACTATAAACTCTGTTGGCATCAATTCTGGTGTATAGTTTATACGTAGTTGGAAGGCAAGTCATTGATCTATAATTTTTACTGTAGCTTGCAGGTTCACACTTAAGTTGGAGCATTGTTTTTCCTGTTGTTAGTCAAGTTGGTGTCTGTTCAGGGTGTGCATATAAATAGTTCTTACTCATGGCTAATTCTTCATGTAAAGATATTAATACTATTAACCAGAAGTTAGGTACTGCATCTGAGTCTGGTGTTTCCAATTAGAAGCTTTTCTTAACTTTTTCAATCTCTTTGGTTGTTACTTCATCCCATTTCATATCCTGTATCTTTGAACTTCTTATACTTTCTTTTACTTCTATCAATTTATCATATCTGTTATGTTCCACAGGATCGTCATAAATACTTCTCCAGAATGTATCTATTTCTTCTTTTTTGGGTGGTCTTTCAATTCCTTTTACCTTATTTCCCAATTCTCTATAAAACTTTTTGGGGTCATCAATAAATTTCTTATTTTGTACATTTCCTTTATATTTATCTGCGGATCTTCTAAGTTTTTCATCCTGTGCTGATAGTTTTAGTTTATTATTTGCAATAGTGCATGATAGATCCTGATCCATTATAATATTGCACATTGCTTTTATCCCGTCTATCTTTCTTAGTATTTTTGTTGATCTGTTCTCTCTTCTATACTCCCCTAACAGTGAAACTTCTTGTTTTAACTCCTATATAGCTTTCTGTATTCGTTAATTCCATGATGATATTCAATTTCTCCCCTTCCTTCCCTTACTACTCTGTGTTCTTGTGGTAGAATTTTATCTATTATTAATTTAGCTGCACAGTAATATATCCTGTTTACTTCTGTTATATTGCATGGACCTCTATGGACAGTCCTAATTACTGTGTTCATTTGTTTTATCAAACCTCTGACTTCTTGGGTTTTATTGACCTTCTTCGGTCTATTTCTTTCATTTGATCTTTATATATATATATACATATATATATATATATATATATATATATATATATATATATATATATATATATATAATAAATCAAGCAACTCTTCTCTTAGCTCATTTTCTTCTGAACTGAGGACACATTTTTTGTTCTGCATTTTCTCCAGGCATTCTGTAAAAAGTTCTATAACATCTTCCTGTGGCACAAAATCACTTCAATTTCATCCTGTGTCATCTGTTACTCTGCAATATGGGGACTCACTAGCCTATCACTCCTATGGAGAACCACACCCACAGGCTCAAAAATATGTTTATTTCATCATGGTTTGGTATTTCCTACATTTTAACACCACTCTGGGATTATTTATATGTTTTTAATATCTCTAGACATAATTTCTGAGTCTGACCACATGGGATCTGGCATCTTGAAGTAATTCTGATTGCTTAGTCTGCCTTAGGTATCCCACAATGCGGTACTCATCTGTAAAAAGTTACATTATACAGGCCTCTTTCTTCTTAAAGCTCCTGTCACTGCATTGATTTTACATGCATACTCTGCTGTCGTTCAGTCAGTTAGTTTTAAGTAACATTTTATGCCGTTCAATGACTGCATAAAACACAAACAGTACAAATACCACAGAACAGACTTTCAAAATGCTTTTTATTATTGCTTCTTTTTAGAATGGCAAAACTGCAGTTTTTTTTGTTAAGCATGAATTGTACTAGTTTGACTCATCTCCCATCACCCTTCACACCTAACTTCCCCAGCTGTCAAAGTACTAAGAATAATTTGAGCTGTTACCTGCTGAGATTGACAGCTCACAGCAGGAGACTTGACTTATGTACTGTTTTCTTGTTCTAGTCTTTACTTTCTGTATGGGTAGGGGAATGACCAGGGAGCTGTGACATCATAGCCTGAGTGAGTTTTGAGGGCGGTCATGATGATGTCAGTTAGGGGAGGGAATTGACCAGAATCTACCTGTATTCAGTTGTCTTGATGACATCAATGAATTGGAGACTTTTTCAGGGTGAGATAAACGTTTTTTGAAAGTGATACCACTACAGCACAGTAAGGTACTGTTCTAGTGGAGAGAACCAGTCAATTTAAAATATTTTAAATGCTTTGTTGTTGTTTATTCATAGCAGGGACACTAAATAAGGAGAAAAATTACAGAGAACTTGAGCATTTAATAAGAGAATCCTCTTGTCCTTTAACATTGACTGCTCCAAAGTTGCCACAGTTTCCTGTTCCTTCCCTTGCTTTCCAGCTTCAAGTGAATGTTTATACTAGTTTTCTGTGGAATGCTCCAAAATATCTTCATATGGCAAATGAACAGTTGCTTCCCATTCCACTGGTTTCTCCTTAATTGGGATGTATGTTGCTCTATCCTGCTGTGGTACTTTCTGAGGTACATTTTCTACATTGAATCCTTCGCTCTGCAGGTACTCCATAACCTCAGATTATATTTCTTTAATTTCTCCATTACTAATCTTCTTTTCTGCTTTTATATGTTCATAGGTTAGTAGTAGGTTAACTGCTTTTATAAGCCATTTTAAGCCTAGCCAATTACCCCATGTCAGAATCAAACCCTGCACCTTGTGTTTCTAAGGTAAGCACCTTAACCATTACGCCACCCTCCCACCCCTAAATAACCAGCCCTTGCGAGACTTGAACCCAGGACCCTGCGCACCATAGCTACAACAAGTTACCACTAAGCCATCTGAGCTGTTTTCTTATTTTTTGTTTTGTAAAGTTTTTCATGTCCAGATTCCTTTGCCTGTATTTATCTTCAAGTATATTTGGTACAGCTATTTTGTATTGATTAGTTTTGCTTTCTCCTCTGCATAAATATTGCACCATATTAAATCTCGTTTTCATTCCCAGGTCCATATTTCTTCTTCAGATGGTTTCTAATCTTCCTGTTTCACCTTACTTTGGGGACTTGTTCCACCATGCAGTGATGCAACCAATGTTAGACCTCCTACACCAAATCCTTCACTTCACAGACATTTCATAACTCCAGCTTCTATTTTTTAACTTCTACTTTACTAATCTTCTTTTCTACATTCCCTCTTTGTGATATTATTTTTTTATTGTGAAATTTTCTATATCTGGATGCTTTTGCCTATATTTCTCTTCAAATATCTTTGAGGCTGCCTTTTTTGTATTGATTAATTTTGGATTTCGGCTTTACATAAATATTGCACCATATCAAATCTCTCTTACTTTCCCATGTCCATATTTTTTTCTACTTTTCAAAAATCTCTAGGTTTTGTTGTTTATATTTTTGCACTTCCTCAGATGGTTCATTTCCCAAACAGATCAAAGTTTCTTGGTCTATATGATGTTTTTTACAAATCTGTTGTATTAACGAACACAGATTTTTATTTGAGACTTCTGACAGTTTTTCTTGTGGAAGTATTTTTCTTTCCTCTAATTTCTCTCTTAATCTTTTTGTATATATTGTATCTGGAAATTCTGGGCTCTTTGCATAATAGTAACAATAAATCATTTCTTTCTTATTCTAAATAGTCCACTCTATTGTCTTTATGACTCTTCTTTGGCCTATCAATTTTTGTGATTTTTGTGGACTACTTCTTCTTTCTACAGTAGGGGGACCATCCCCCCTGGCCTGGCCTAGCCCCATTGTAGGAATGTTTTCAGATTTTGAGGATTCTACACTGTCATTTTTTTTCCAGTTCTGGCACCAGTGTGTCTACCAGGATTGGGCACTTTTTTATCCTGGGTCTTATGTATCCAGCTATCTTTTTTTAATTTTTGACCTACTTCTGTCCTTGATATATGCTATATAAAATACAGTCTATATATCAGTGTCATCTTGGTGAGATTTTGTGAAAAACAGGGTCCACCTCATGAAGGTACTCACCAAGACTTGAGGATGAATTCAATTTCACCAATGAAGCCAAGAGACTGAGAAGTAGTGCACAAACCAGTAACCAAAATATATTAAAAAAATGCACCATGGAATTCAGTTTCAGTAATATTATTCTCCTTTGTTTGCTGACTTATCATCTCTCCATTCAGACCCTCAATAAGGATATGATGATAGAAATGCAGTGTGGAACAATTATGTTAGATATTGACTTCACTAACCTGATACTGCATCACTAGCTTTGAGGCAGGGTGTCCAGTTTCTCATACCAGACACCTGAATTAAAACAATATGGAGTAACAGAAAGCCATTCTTGCAATACAAGGAAAAAACAACTTCAGGGCAGTTATCTTTCTACTAGGGATGGTTATGGCTTGAATCACTGTCAGTGTGCTCTCATTTGGAGGACAGTGAATCTGACATAGTGCAGACACATCTGCAGACTCATAGCCATAGGATGGTGTGCATATAGTGAGCTGTTATACCTCCAAATGTGGTTAATTTGCTAGAAAGATATATATATATATATATATATATATATATATATATATATATAGAGAGAGAGAGAGAGAGAGAGAGAGAGAGAGCTGGGATTCCTCACTCTGAGGTGATGGAATATGTTGCAGACAGTTGCATCCTCTATATAACCTGATATAAGTATGTTATAGCAGTGTCAGTGGCACAGCAGGTCACACACTCATCTTTCATGCAGAAGGCTGTTGGCTCAATTCCCACACAAGTAGATAGATTGCTGACACTGCAGTACAACATAGGTCCATAGGTTCATAGGTAGGTACTAGGCTATCTGCCTGAGGGCATTTATAAGCCTAGCCAGAGGGTGTCAGCTTTCGCTGCCCCATTGATTAATTAACTGAGCCTCTGTCAAGCAGAGCCAATGAAGTGATCCCAGGGGTGTATTTTCTGTTACCTATCCACTCTTCAAGGTTTCTCTTGAAGAGTGTTAGTGAGGGGCTCTGCCTAATGTAGATGTGACAAGATTTTTTTTGATATTTAGGATGCTGCATTCCTGAGTGTGTCTTTCTTTGGATGAGATGTTAAACTGAGCTCTTCCCACCTGATTGATTTGATGGTAGGTTGGGTGGATGTAAAAGATGTCAAGACACCTATCAAAAAAAAAATAAGGGTCTTTTATTTATAATTTTTAACATGATGGCTTATATACACAGAAACTAGTTTACAATATTTACACATTTATCTGTATATATTTACAGAACTGGATAATTATATACACTTTCCTAAATAGACATATTTTTCATTTTTAACATATTTATAAATTCTTATTTATATCTGAACCCCACTATTTTTTATAATCACCAAATAATCTTTCTCAATATTGCTGGCAATAGCCTTTTTCCATTAAACATGATCACATTCATTCTATCATTCCATTTAATGGAACTTTTTCAAATAAATTCTTCTTTTTGATTCTTTACTTGTTTTTATAACATCCATATTTGATCATCTACATATTTATATAATTATCTTTAAAATATAAAAAAAAATTCTTGTCACATAATTTATCCCAAAATTTCTTTACTCTCTTACATTTCAGAAATACATGTTCAATAGTTTCATCTTCAGCACAGTATAAACACATTCCTTCACATTTCTTTTTAAATGGCTTATTACCTTTTACTGGTATTTTATTTATTGCTAATCCCCGTAAGAAAACTTGACATTCCACATTTTTACTGTACCATATATTTCTCTCTTTAATAGCTTTAATCTTTTCCTGTGGTAGATTGTCCCATGGATTAATAAAATAATATTGCCTCACTATATTTTTGTACTGTGTCTCTGTTATATTCTATTTCATCAACATTTGCTTTCCAGATTTCTATTTTTTGTTGATGATTCTTTATTTCTGTATTAAAGCTCCTTCTTATTCTTTTATTACTACTCATATTTTCAGAAATGTTCATACTTATATTTAAATATTTTCTTAACTAATTTCTCATTTCCATCATTAATCCATTGCAATCCATTATATAAATTCATAGGTGCTGAATAAACCACTGGATTCAATAAACCTAATCTTCCTTCTTTTCTGTTCATATATAATATTCCTGTTTTAACTAGATTTAACCTTGAGCCTCAAATGAATTAAAAAAATGCTTCTAACAAATGCTTCTCATACATTATTGAAATCATTAATACATTTGATAGATAAGCAATTTTACCTATCAATGCAGAATTTATCAAATTAACCTTTTTCTTGTAAGCCAATCTATGTTTTCTATAACAAAGATATTTCTCTTAATTCTTTTAATAATGTTCCCATCTTGTATTGTGTATTTCTTTACCAAAATTTATACTCAAAACATTAAAATCATTTGCTGTAAATTGAATATCTGCTATTGTTTCTGTATCTCCCATACCTATACTTTTTTCCTTATTTAACATCAAACTTATTCCTTTCAAACAATCAATTATACAATATATTGCTTCTCTCATCCCTATATTATTTTTGGTTATTATAACTATGTCATTAATACCAGAATTTCTACATATTTACGCACAATATATTTTACATTATTCATTTTGTGTTAACTTCCCTAACTGCCACATTCATAACTAGAGCAAATAAAATGCTACTCATAGGACATCCTTGCCTTATAGCTTTATCCATCTTGATTTCTTTACTTAACCATCCATTTACAAAAATCTCTAATTTGTCGTATTTGTAAGCTGTCATGGAAATATTTTTAACTTTGTTACTAAAATTATAACCTTTCGTTATACCCCATACTATGTCATATTTAATTTAATCAAATGCTTTATCAATATCACCTACCATAAGTTTTACATTTTCTTTTCTTTCTAAAATATCATCAACCATTTCTGTTATGATCATTAATAATTGTTGACATTTTCCTTTTATACCAAACTCTTCCATAAAATATTCCATCTTATTTTCAAGTCATTGTTGTATTATTTTCATAAATATCTTGTAATCTGTATTATTTAACATGAATGGTCTCTAATTCCTTGTCTTCTTTTTCTCCTTGCTTCCATATACATTTTAAAGGGTCTATATCATAATGTCGACTGCTGACAAGTTCAAAGCACTAAACTTTGAACTTGAAAGTTCGAAGTGTAAAAATGTTGAAATGTATAATGGAGATTGTCATAGAGTGCAGGAAGGGAAGATTTCCCTTTACTGCACTGTAGTGCGATCATGGAGTTGGTATATTTAAGTAGCGGGGAGTGTGGGGGGTGCATGGGAGCTTGCCCCCCTGCATAGAGCTTTTTTTTTTTTGTTTGTTTTGGGTGTTTATTTTTTTTTTCATTCAACATTTTCAGACCTTGGACTTTCAAGTTCGAAATTTAGTGCTTCGAACTTGTCAGCATTCGACAATCTGATATAGACCCCATTTTAAAACCCCACTATATAATGTCTTAAGCTTAAAACCATCATTTAACCATTCAGTTAAGATGTGTAACATATATATTTTTTGCCATTCTTCTAAGTTTTTCTACATTTCAAATCCAATTCCATTTGGGCCTGCTGCTGACTCTGTTTAAATGTTTCAATATTGTATTTAATTCAAAGTAATTTCTTTTTCAATTTTCTTATTCATTAGTTCTGATTTTTTTAATTTCCATATTTTATTGTATTCTCTCCTTGTTTTAAACATTTCTTCTATATAATTTGTTACAGTTTCCATAATTTGAGACTGACTTCTCCTTATTTCTTCTTGTTTATCCTTCATTTCTGTCATTATATTACTTTTCTGTTTTATAATTTTACTTAAATAAACTGATACTACTTTTTGCCTTGTAATAAATACCTTTATTAATATAAAGTTCTTTTAATCTTCTTGTAATTTATTTTATATGTTTCTTTCTCTTTATCATAGTATTAATTTTAAGTTAACAAACATGCCTTCATGTATTTTACTACATCTTTATTTTCCCATAATTCTTCTTTTGTTTTGCTACTGTAAAACTCATTTTTATATTTTCTTTTGAAATAATTTACTATTCTGACCATATATTGTAAAACTCTCTTATAGTGATATGATATGCCCATAACTGTATTGTCTCCTTTCCTTTTTCGTTCCATTCTTTTTCATTTATTCTTTTTATACCCTTGCCTGCTTTCATGTATTCATTTTCATTTATTTCCATCAATATAGCTAGATGTTATGTAGATCTTGTTATAACTGAACCTCCTTCCCTTATGTTTTCACTTTCCGAAATTAAAAATATTCAATTTCAGATTTTAATGTACCTCTTCTATACATCGATGTTTCTTTATTCCACATTGCTAATTTTCCACATTTCATTCATTCTTCTTTCTTCTCCCCTTAAACTGCAGTTAAAATCTCCTGTTATTATAAAATTCATTCTTACTACTATGTACTCTAACAACTGTTGAAATAAATTATCCCTTTATTCTATAACTTTTCCCCTGTCATCTTAAGTCTGTAAAAGTAAGTTTCCCAATCTTAACTAATGTAACATTTAGAATTTTCACTGTTTCTACAGATTGTTACTTCTGAGCAATATTCATTACCAGAATTCCAAATTACCTTTCCATTCCATATTCTCTCTGTTTATAATCTTTCCTCTTTTGTTAAAAATCTTGTATTTTCTAAAACAGTTATGTCTACATCACATTTTTACATCATTCTTGAAAGGCCATTCCTCTCAACCTCTTTGCTTATTTATTTTGTTAATCAAGGTATAGCACTGATCAATACAAATTTGAGAAGCATACAATAAAACAGAAAAGTAGAATGTAATATTGTGCAATTAGTAAACACCATAATATACAGTAGCACAGAGTGAAGAATAATTATTAATATGTGATGCACTGATGCACATTATAGGTTCATAGGTAAGCATTAGGCTAGCTGCCCTTGCAGGTTATTTTAAGGCTAGCCAGTTTCCCTTTTTGTGCTTGAATTAACCTACCCTATTTGGTTAGAGATTGGCCTTACCCATTCCATGGTCAATAATTTTATATTACTCCTAATGGGAATAACTGGGATCATACCACAGATAATTTGAGGGGAACCATGCATGGAATAAAGCATTTAGGAACTGCCTCTATTCATTTGTAGTACAGGGCCAGTCCTGGGTAAATTTTCTGTTTCTCATCTATTGATCCAAGTTGTGCTTGAATATGGACAGGGATGAACTTTGTTTTATGTGGGTGGGGAGTCTGTCCCAGAGCAGGTGTATCCTCTATGGGATATACCTGTCCCTCCAGACTGTTCTGTTGATGTTGCAGAAGAGGTTTAGAAACCTAGGGTGAATATTTCTGATGCCATTTAACTTGCTGATGTGCAGTAAATCCATCAGTGTTGGGTCTGAGGATGCCTTGTATGCTAGACACAGGTCACCACTTAGCAGTCTGAAGAATACCAGGTGTAGTGACAGGATTTTGAGTCAGTCCATATAGGGCATGTAGTTTAGGCTTTTTATCTTTCTAATAAGGTGTCTCTGTGGGCATTCTAGTTGTTGCATGTGTCTGGACAGATACATGACAAGTTCCTAAGTCCAAATCAGCTGGGTCAACTCTTAGAGTCTATTGTCAGTGTGGTAGTTCCCTGGGATAGATGACTTCCCAAAGGATACAGTAATGCATTTTTTTTGGCATTTTGTTTCAGTCCATGATTTTAGCAGTAGTTATGTATTTGGGACAAACCTTCCTGCAGGATGGCTAAGTCATTTAGGGATTCAATGATTGCTCCTAGCTTGCAGAATTTTGCAAATGTAGTCAGCCAGAGAACTTTGGTATTGGCTTTTATTTCATAAAAGAAGATGCCAAATGTTAAAAGGTCCCAGCACAGAACCCTGGGGGACTTCACTAGTGACTGGTCCGTTTGTGGAGGTAACTCCCCCTATTTTAATTGCCTGCATCCTATCTGTGAGTCAGTTGGCAATCCAGTGGATGACATAGGGTTTTTTTTACAGTTTATTTAGCTTTTCTACATGCCTGAGTAAGAAATTCTGTTGAAAGCTTTGGCCAGGTCGAGGTATGTGGTGTGTACCATTTTGCCTTCATCCATTATTTTGGTGAGCTTTTCAAAAAAAAATACATCAGGCTGAATAAGTATGACCTGCCCTTGACATATCCAAACTGAGATGGGTCCCGTGGTTGCAATTTTCCTATCCTGATTGATTAGTTCCATGATAAGTCTTTCCATGGTTTGCATATGAGGCTGGTCAGACTTGTGCATCTGTAAGTGTCCAGGTCTGTGGAAGATTCTCTCTTATGCAGGGGAATGCCTGTAGCTGTCATTCAAGTAGTACAAAACCCGTATGAAGGCTAAGACTGAACAGTGTTGTTAGGGGCTGGCTAAAATTGTACTTCATGCTATTTAAGATGCATCCAGGGGATATTGTCAAGACCCATCAATGCAGTATTTTTAGCTTTTAATAGAACTTTTAGGACTTTGTCTTGTGTGATAGCTGGAGATGAGCCAGGTTCCAGTATATTTTGAGGGACAGATGGTGGGTAGAGATTGTTAAAGTTAGAGCATTAATTTATTGGCTAATAAGTTCACTATAACTTCAGGTTCATCATACCTCTCAACTGTACAGATTTTTACAGAATGTCCAGAGTTTTGCCTCATATTTTTAGTCTGTTCCTCATAAAATTTGTGGTTTTCAGGCAAATCAGTAAGGATTAAAGTCAGTAAATAATGACAAGCATTTGAATTTCACACTTCATATATTTTAGAAAATGCATGCTAACTCAATACCTTTAGTTTTAGCAACTTTCTAAGTTCACGTGGAACAGTATTTAAACTTTGTCCCTATTTTTGGGCCTCTATCCCTCCATTATTTTTGGCTTTGTCCAGATTTCTTGTGTTGCAAGGTTAAGAGGTCCATGCCAGTGCAGATAAAACTGTTCAGAATCAGTTCAGCACATTGCTTCATTACACTTTTTTGATTAAGAGTATAACTAAAAAATGCCTTGTGATTGTCTTTGGCTTGGGTAGTTATTTTATGTATTACGCTCCAGAGTTGTTTGTTTATTTCAGTGACAAGGGCTCTAACACTGTTGGAATTATTCTTCTTTCTTTTGGTAAACATTATTTTCTTTTTATTATAAAGCTTATTGATATTCTGATTCCATCATGTGGGTATGGTTCTGGAGTTTGCCCTGCTTTTGTTCCTATGGGGTACTGCTGCACCTTTGTAGCTATTTACATGCTGTATACAATATATACATGAAGTAAAGGAAAGATACAAAAAAGTATAATGAGCGACTTGAGATCAAGGTAAGGGATTTTGGGCAAAACTAATAAATAATGGGGGGAAAAAGACCCAAAATTGGAGTCTATTTTTTTAAATATTACTCTAATTCACTTACGCATGTAACAGAGCAATAGGTTTTGCATGAACATGCACTTTTTAACATTAATAATTATGAAACTCTGATGCTTGGCAATGTTCATTGACTGTAATAGTTAGTGACTTACCTGAAAATGAAAAATTTTATGAGGGACAGGACAAAAATATGAGGCAGACATCAGTGGCATTATGAAAAATTCCGGACAATTCAGATGCATCATTTAAGATAAACAGTGCATCTTGTGGGAGTTAGAAGGTGACTACTTTGATCACGTTAGTGATTGACCATTGCTTGAAAGAAGTAGAATTGCCTACATCTGAAAACTGAAGACATGGTCAAACTTACCTGACAGCTCTGTTACCTTTGCTGCTAAACTATAATAAAAGTGTGTTTTAAATTCAGTATGCAGTAATGCACTAATGAGCATAAATAAAAAATCAGTGCAATATATTTTTTTCTTGAAAAAGAAAAAAGCTGTTATCAACCTGCATAAAATCATAATTGTTATCAGATTTCCAGAGAGAATAATGTATGATTGTTAGAAGTGAGACAAGCAACCATTAAGAAGATAGTTTCAGGCCACTTATTATAAGACTAATAAAGGGAAACTCCTCTCAGTTAGCATAAGCAAAATAAATAATTCAAATATTTGGTATGAGCGTTGCCACAATACACATAAATGACTGGAAAAGCTTCTGCCATTTAGATTACTGGTGATAACTTTTATTGTGTAAACAAAATACTGACATAGAAACCTAGCCGGACCAGTTATTCTAGAATCCATATAAATACAATGAGAACTTCTCATTGGAAAGGATTTAATACAGTGTTCTTATAGCCAAAAAATACATTTTCTGAAATTACCCACACGAACACTATAAACCTGCACAGAGGTAAGTACAGGAGTATGATAAATTGATAATCAAACTTAAAGGTTCAAGGAGGGTCAAATACCCCACTAATACTCATGGGATTGGCTACCTGCCTCCCTCCTTTCCTAATATTATAATCTAAGAGTATTTGCAACATGAAGGTAGGGCATTTTCCCCTTTTCTCCCAGAAATATTTTAGCATGAAAACTGCAGATTTCCCTTGTTTTTGTCAGAAGACAGTACACATTCCTGTAAAATACATACTGAAATCTTTAGTGTACAATGCAAATAACTTTGTACACGACACAAAAGAATTTGTAAGCAATGCGAGAAATATTAATCAGTTATTGTTGGATATGTTTTTGGTTAAAGTGAATTTTAATGAGTCATATTCATTACAATTCATATAAATATCTAGTGAATTTAATATAATAATGTATTGAATGAATGCTTAAACATAATAAATTCAGTTTGAACAAAATTAAAGATAATATAGCTGCAGGCAGCAAGTTGGCAATACAGGATGAAAACTTACTTCAGATATAGAAAACATCTCCAAGATGATAAATATGTATAAGTATCTCTCCCTCTAGCTACCTGTCTATCTATCTGTCTATAAAGACAGGCAAATGAGAGCATGCATCAGCAAAATCCCTGAGGCAGAACTCAGATAAACTGCTGTCTATTACAACCATCCTGCAAGCTTCCTCCTAGTTTAAGTTGTTAGTAAGCTGTTAGTATGTGTTCCACATTTTGCCCATGTGCTCCTCATTGTGAGTGGTAGTTTTCCACATTTTGGAGATAGAAGGTTGTGAGCTATGGGTGTAGGGTTGAGGTCAGGGGCAGGGGTAGGGTTAAGGTCAGCATTGGTAAGCATGGGCAGGGGGGTGAACAGAAACCTTGTGCAACTAGAAATTATGCTATGGTATTGAGTTTGACCTCTTTTCAGTTGTCCTTTCTCGATCAACAAAGTAACTAACTAATTAACTAGCTATCAGTTTGGAAAGGGCTAGAGTATTACTTATTATTTATTTATTTATTGCTTTTTTACTCCTCTCAGCTATGTTTTACATCATTATATGCTAAATGTCATTTTGGGGTTTTAGCAACTATTAATTTATTCTGGCTATATCACGCTATAGTTTTAATTATACAGATTTCCTAGATCAACATGCCAGTTAGTTTTAGTTATTTGTTATTTTAAAATATTTTATTTGTCTTATATTATGTCATTGTGGAACTCTATTTCATGACATTTGCTAGAAATGGGTTATGTTCATCGTGAACTTTGAGATTAATAAACAAAATAAGTAAATAAGGCAGGTAAGAAATAATGTCTTACTATAGTTAGGAGATTTCTGAACTTAATTATAACTTTGGATTTCCATAGGCTATTTCAATCTGACACTAATGCTAATGCACAAAGCTTTGGGGTATGGTGCAGAGGTAAATTATATGATGCTTACTTGATGGTCTGAGGCTGTCTTGATGCCTTCAACACCATTACTTATGGCATTAAAGTCTGGTATTTCCTTGTTTGTAGCTGTGTAATCTACCCACCATCTGAACTCTTTGCATACTGATATTCATCTAAGATGATGGCCATAAATACAGGAGAGACACATTACGACAGAGTTAGTGCCAGCTATCTGAAAATTAGTTAATGAATTATATTACTTAACTGGCACATTTATTTTTAATAGACAGAGTGAGCACATAATGATGCAATTTACATATTCATCATTTCATTATGTTAATTCTCTGTGTGTTACACTACAATAGGGGAGCCAAGACAGTATTTAACACACTAGTAAAAGGCATTCTTATGTGCATTCACTATTGTGTGAAAACAGAGGTTTGCAATTAAAGCTTAAGACTGCAGTTTTCTGAGAGATTTCTATTTTTTCTGAGATACAGTGATCTAGTAGTTGGTATATGCATGTATGTAAGGATGCAAGCCCCCATGTTGGGGGTGTGGGGGGATTGTCCCCCTGCAAAATCATTCTTTTACACTATTTTCATAGATTTTGTGTCTAGCTTACTGTCCAGAGTTGTAACATTTTGTGGTTTCACATATGGATGCTTAGCCCCCCCACACACAAACAGAGAAACAAAACATAGGAGGAAAAAAGTATCCACTTAATCTTTCAGCAGTCATTCCACAAAAAGAATAAACAAAAAGGGGAGGACATCTGTAATACCAACCCTGGTGCTTACAGTTATGTTTCCCATTACCATGCTAAAAAAGTAATCCTAAAAGAGAAACATGATGGAGGGAATGGTTCATAGAGAATGTCTAATTCATACCACTGGTAAAGTACGTCAGCTGGTAACTGGTGTTTTTTTTCCAAGCTAATGGCCTTAAAACTAATGGTTCCATCACTCCTTAAACTTGTACTTACTACCTGAGTAGGAATTAGCTATATTTGCATTTATTGTGTATTCAGGTAGTCATGCCATGGATACACAACCCTCTCTGTCAAAAAATACTTTCAGAGATAAAGAAAGTACCTTAGTTTGTACAGTCTGATGCCTGTACCTCCATCTCCTCCTTCCCTCTCTGTTCTTCCTGTTCAGAAAGACCTATACCATGTTCCTTCCTTTTTGTTTTGGTCTGAATTGTGAAAAGCTTCAGCAGTTCCTCTTTGTTTCTGGAAACTGTCGATTGAGTTACACTCTAGCCATTTGTTTGTTGGCACAGCTGTCCTCTCACTCTGCTCCCAGTTGTCCAATACATTTGTCATCAACAACCCCAGATCCTTTTCTGGCTGTATTAATATCAGGTCTCCTTCTCCCACTTAATGCTTCACACCATGGTTGTTGCGGACTAAGTGATGAACTTTGTATGTATGAGTGTCAACTATCACCTTTTTGCCCAATTGTTCAACTCTTCCAGTTTTTTCACCAGACACTATCTCTGTTCTCCACACTGTACCACACATTTCTGTATCATCAGCAAAGATGTCAGCCCTATTTTTATTCCCCCAGATATATTAGCAATAAATGCACTGAAGAGTATTGGAACCAGGCCAGGCCTCTGTGGTTCTCCAGTGTTTACTTTCCCATTTCCTGTTAATGTCTCTCATCATAGGCTTCTGTGATTTAATATTCAACCTTACAGGTATTCAGTCTTTGCAGTCTTGGTTTTACCATCAACCACTGCAGTTCTGCAATCAGTCTGGAGTGTAACTTAGGAGACAGATTCCAGAAACAAGTGGAACTGCTATTCCCCTGCCAAGTTCACCTGTAACCCTGTCATAAAACTGGATCAGGAATCTGTTGAATGTGGTTGAAGCTGGGAGAACTGTAATATGCACCTAGTGGATGAAAAAAATAGGTAACTTACATTTAATCATATTCATGTGAGGGCCTTCCCATTATGATCTTTTAGTACTCATTAGTACAAACATACAAGAGTAAGAGAGGCTTCTAAAGTCAGTTTTACATAAGAAAAGTGTGACCCAAGAGCCACTGTCCTTAAGAAAACCACAGGCACAGAGTGAATAGGATGGTACATATCAATATACTGACAATGCAGTCTAACCTGACAGCTTTCAACAACTGACTTGTTTTCCTTGCCTTTAACAAAAATGTCATTTATCAGCTCCTCCTACAAGTCAGATACACTTAATCCCTTTGTATATAACGAATGCAACGCAAGTGTTTTCTTCCTGATAATAACCTAGTGCTTTTAAGTCTCCAGGAATAACAGATTTAAAGTAGAATGGCACTGACATAAAACAAATTCAGTAATAGACTTAAACAGAATTTGCTAAACAAAACTAAGACTGGATTCTAATCTCTAGGATACAGACCACAGAACAATGGTAAGGCATGGCTAATACATACTAGATGCTGTCATTTCACTCTGTGTCACACATTACTCCCAAGAAGTGATATGATCCACCTTGGGAAAATTTATGAATTGCAACAATGCCAATAAAACTTGTCAAAAATGGTTGTGTAGCAGACCTGGCAATGACTGGAGTAGTTATGTACGTTGCTGAGTGAAGATCTTTAGAGCTAGTAATTGAAAATAGAAAAACAGTTCTAAGTCTGAAGTGGTTTGTTTCTGAATTCTCTTTATTGTGAAACTGGTACACTCTTGATGGTATGGAATGAAAGGGTGGGGATTGCACTCGTTGCTAACACAAATTGCTAGGGTTTTGTATTTGCTTGTTTATTTTCTTTATTTATTTACATTTTAAATGGTTTCTGTACTTTGACGATGTATTGTAGCATAAAAGCACATTTTGTAAATTTCTATACACCAAACCTGCATGCTGACATTCATTACAGTGTTTCTTCCAGTGTTCCATAATAAAATATCTTTTAAGAAGTCCATCAACTAGAAAAAAAAAAAAAACATATGGACTTCCAGGCCTGAAAAAAAAACTCAAATTGTCAACAGGTGCAGGAGGAGAAAAATAGGCAAAAATAGGATCAGTGAAGCAGCATTTAAGGAATATTTATTTATTTATTTACATTTGTTGACCGGGAGTATCCGACTGGACGTAGGTCCATTTTCAGCAAAGGCCTGGAGAGAAAAGCTCCACAGTTAAAATATACAGACAGTAGTTACATTGGATTTACATAGCAGTTAACAATTTGATCAACATAGCAATTAAAAATTACAAACATAGTTACAAATAGTCTGCACTTTTGTTCTAACTTTTATAAGTTTAGGTGAAATATGGAAAGGACAAGCAGTTTTCAGGTTCATAGGTTCATAGGTAGGTGCTAGGCTACTGACCCAAGGACCTACGTAAGCCTAGCCAACAAGGTTCCCTGGCTTATGCCACCCAAGAAAGTTATTTTCCTGTGCCACTGTCGAGCAGAGACACAGAAGTGATCCCCGGGGTGTATTTCCTATTTCCCATCCACTCATCAAGATTTTTCTTGAAGAGTGCAAATGAAGAACTTTGCTTGACATAGATGGTTAGCCTGTTCCATAGTATGGGAAGTCTCTGGGACAGGAACATGATTGTCAGTATCAACTATTTCTTACATAATTACTTGCATGTAGACAAAACTATATACATATATTTAACATTTTTAGCCAGATAAGTGAGCTAACTATAGACCATTTTCTGCCATGATCTAGGTCATAAGGGTAAGTGCAATATGTATGGACAATTTAGTGTAGCCTTTCAAATAATGCATTTTTGGAAGGTGGCCAGAAAAGAGTGCATCAAGAAAAAATCCACGGAGACACAGAAGCATGGGCAAGAACATGCAGACTACAGACAGATGGGGACCTGAAGTCAGCAATAAATCCCGGATTCTGGAACTGCTGGGAGAGAGTCAGTTTTTCAACATATTTTACTGAGTGTGGGATTCCATTCCAAACTCCATAACACCTGTGGTTAACTAAAACACACTTTTGTTGGTAAAACTGCTTATGCAACAAGTCAGACAAGCCTGTTTTATAATCACTGTTGTAATATCCTAAAGAATTACATGTGATGTTTTCAGATCTTGGTCACATAATGATGTCAATATGTACTAGATTATATCCAATTTAAATCAAATATTTAAACAAATAACTAGTTTTAGGGTAACTGTAGTAACTATTGGCAGAATATGCCCTATGACTGTACTGCACACCTTGGCTGTTTAAATGAGAAGCTACAGATTTAAATTTTATTGCATTTGTAATCACAAACTGGGTATGTTCATTATACAAAAAATTAGAAAGAAGTTACCTACTAGTCAGAATTAAAAATAGGATGGGAGGAAAAAAATCACTCCTCTGAGTTTGAAACTAGTGTTCCTTTGATTTTTTTTTCTTTAGCGTTGTCGCCTCACAGTTAGACGTTGCCCGTTTGATTCTCAGTTAGAGCGTCTTCTGTGTGTCGACATGCGTGAATGGATGTTCCTTCGTTGAAGGTTGTGCGTTAGGCCCGGCAAGCCAGCACGTAAAACTCTACTGCCAATCATTAGTGGACCGGAGTTCCGCTGTGGCGACCCCTAACCGGGAAAAGCCGAAAGACAGTTTACTGTATTTGTGAAGAAAACAAGACTTGAAGGAACTTTCAGAGCAGATTGACTGAGAAAATATCTTATTAAATGCACTTGGTGCCATCAGGTGACTGCAAATATGAAAAATATGCTTTCTACCACTTCAGAATATTTTCCACATATACCGGTTTGTCATTTGTATTAGATCTTATTACTAGAGTAGTCCAGTAGGATTCATTTTTGCAGTTACAGGGAGTTGTAGGGATTTAATTGCTAAGTTGTAAGATTTTACTCACTAAATACTATCTGTCCAAACACATTAGTTTATTTTTCTGTCAGTATGTATTTGCGTCTGTCATATCTTACCAGCCTTAAGTAAAACAACTTGATGTTTTACATTGCAAGCTTGTGGCTGTCTAGCTTATTTAGGATGGATAAGAACTCTGCATATCTTTCATCTGAAAAGCTTGCTAGAATCTATTTTGTAAGCAAAGAATGAGAAATCAACAGCTATTAAGGTAAACAATTTATTCATTTGGTCACCAATTATTTTCTCATTAAATTCATAACAGTCGTGGAGACAGAGTATTTTGTGGCATTCATTGGTCTCTGTCACTCTGTCTTTCTCTCTGTCTCTTTCTCTCCTTCACCATTTCACATGAGATGGTAATTTAGATGATCACTATTTTTTTTTTAATTTTATTTTGTCTTTCTTGACTCTTTTCAGGTAAGACCAGAGATGGTATTCATACTGACTTGGGGGAATTTGACCAGGGCACTGGGGAGCTTCTCTCTTTTTTCAGTAAGTGCCATGGGATCTTTTAGATACAACTCACCTACCACCAACTCAGACAGGTAAGACAGTCAAAGCATGCCTTTTGGAGTAGCTGGAAAGCACCCACATGGACACAGAGAGGATAAGCAGGTTTAGTATGGAAGGTACCCCAACTGAGAAATGAATTGGAAAGCCATGTTTTTGTGTTTCACATTTCTTTTGCTTGTAGGACATAGAATCAATATAACATCCCTGAGGTATTAACCAGCATTTTATTCATGCAATCCTACATGATAGAGAGCCTTTCTTTGCTGGTAGCAGTAATTACCAAATATAGGCCAATAACTGTATGTCTTACTGCATATGTTTGTCTATCTGTCTGTAGATGGTTATGTATTTATAATAGAGACATGACTATGTTTACAGTTGCTATGCATGTTTTTTGCTTGTGGAAGAGATCTGACCAGTTTTGGAGTCCAAAGTCTGAGGTATATTCACCAGTACATAGTATAAGACACATCATAGGTGGAATTTTGCTAACTCAGGAAACAGCATTTATCTGTGATATAAACTACTCTGTAAGATATCCTATATTTTTAATAATGATAATATTGTTTCATATATGATAAATAAAATCAGCACATTTTCTTGAGTACTGAGAGGACATCGGAATGAAGACTGAAAGAGCAATTATATTCTCTTGAACTGGCATTGGAAAAGGAAATACACGTTACAATTTTAGAAAAGGGCTTTATGATTTAGAGACAGTTTTATCTGTGTGTGATGGATTTTTTTAATGAATACCAACACTTACTTCATGGGAGAACCTACTGGAATTATTGCTGTACTTGACATTGACAGGGCTGATAATAACATGGAGAAAGAAAACTAAGTGCCACAAAAATCACAGTCATAGCAAAGATATTTCCAAGAGTGATTTCTCAGATGTGCACATATATTTTAAGTTCAGTGCTATCACTTGAAAATTAATGCTGCTGTCTGCTTTGCTTAGAGTGTATGCATTTTGGTGTGTCAGCTTTGTTTCTTGTCTCATTGCATAACAGATTTGTAAGAGTCAGTCACAATGGCTTGTAGATGGGAGTGGTTGTGTAAACTAGATTTCCAGCATTCCACTTTTCAACAGTAAGCAGGTTTACCTTACCAGGAAAAGACAGAGGTGGATAATACTAACAGAACAGGGTGTGTGGATAACAAACTACCTCTGGGGAAGCCTTAACATATAAGGAACCCACTCATCATCTCAGTAACACTGAAGTTCAGTATGTTGTAACTCAGGAAGTAGATTTCTATTCCTATACATTGCTTTATTATTTCTGGTCAGGATTCTGAACAGGCAGCTTTGCATTTAACATGTGTATCAGGACTCTCAAGTAACTCAAACATCTAGAATGAAAAAAAGCATGATGTCAGTACTCACCTGACAGACAGCTGATCTGTTCATTTTTCAAGGAACATAATACAATGCTTTCTTATACAGAATTATAACTTGTTAAATTAATTATAATAATTAAGCACGTCAATCTAACTTGTTTTGTGAGTAGAAATATGCAAGGGGTTTACAAAAGGTAGTTTAATTTTAGCCACACCTTATTGGTATGCTGTAAAAATACAGCAAAAACATGCTTAAGGATAAATAGGATGTAATTGCAAACAATAAAATTACAGTTTGCTTTTATACATTTTTTTTTCTTTTGCAGTACAATTAATTTAAAATAGTATTCAGGGGAATACTAATGCTATGGCTACAAAAGACCCAGGGCTGGGGGGGACGGACAGTGGTACATTTCAATTTTAATAATTCCACTTATATAACAGCCTTGAAACTATCGCTTGAGAAACTACACATTTAAATCTAGGCCTGCTTGCATTATTTACTTATTTATTTTATTTACTAGCATTTGTTTACTGGGGAAGTCCAAATGGGTGAGAAATCCCTTATCAGTGGGGGATGGGCAGAAAAGGTCTGTGAAACAACAGTGATTGCACTTTACTTAGGTGACATGAACAAGAAATACAAAGAATGGTAATACAATAAAATAAGTAAAGTTTAAACATATTATATGAGTAGAAACCATACTAATCAATGAATGAATAATAAACCAATGATAAATGTAACATATAGGTAGAAGGCTATGGCAAAATACAGAAGAAAGTGAAGGCATAACAGGGGCAGAAGCAATTTAAAAGTGCATGGTGCAATAGCATAGACAGATCAGGGTGAGGACTTTAAAGTGATGTGACACGCGATTTGAATACTGAGGGCATTTTAGCTTTTTAGCATAGTATAAGGTCAGGGTTTTATGGATAATGTACGCAATGGAGAGTCGGTGTTATTGATAGGAAAAGGTAGTGACACTGGAAACAGGCAGTGTAGGAAGAAAATGGGATTGTAGTGAAGAGAGAAGCATGAGGACTGAATAAAGACATGGAGAGTAGTTTAGCACATGAAAAGGGAATGAGAAGGTATATCACAGTGTTCAGCAGGTAGATCGGGACATTATAGAGGAGACTATGTGACAGTGGAGTGATTGTGAGAGAGTACATTGTGAAAATAAGGTAGGAGACTCAGAGTCTTCAAGGCAGGCTTTAACACTCTGTTGAAAGACTTTTGACAAGTTTATTTGGCAAAGGGAGATTGGAAAGGATTTTCATATTTTGACCATGTAGGCAGTATAGAGTGGGTTTTCATAGAAGCTGTGTGAGAGAAGACCGAAAAGTACACATTCTATAAGAGTGTTGAGAGAAGGACAAACTTGATAGGTGGAGGATTTTGTGTGATGTTTTTATTTGTTTATTTATTTGTTTATTTATTGATATTTATGAGCTGTTTGTTGATGTCTCCAAATTTCACATGTATTTCAGACATATACATCAAGAAAGAGAAAGCACGTTAATTTTCATAAAACAATGCAAGGTTTTTCAAATATTATGCACATTTAAGATAATATTTATTTAAAGCTACATTATTTTGAGAGGTATGACCATTAAAATATTTACATTTTGGCCTTTCCACATCAATTGTGTACAATTCAGCAAGAAAAAAAACTAGGGCTGTAGAGCATACAGACACCCTTGGCAACCTTTATTCCTGAGGAGAAAAGTGCACTTATAAGTTAATTGAATTATCTTAATCTTTGTGTTATTTCCATCCATATCAACTACTGGATCTTTGTAACAAATCAATACACTCAACTTGGTAACATAAAGACAATATACCCTAATAAACAGCACAGATGAATAGGAATATTACAGATCACACTTTTCTAAATGTTCCTTTCAACAAATGTAACAGATATGCATGATCACATGTACACACACACACACACACACACACACACACACACACACACACACACACACACACTGTTTTCCATTTTTTTGACTGTAACTATGTAGAGCTGTTTGTTAAATTTATTCAGGTTTTCTGATCATCTTAATACACAATCATTCTACATCTTTTAAATGCCATTGGGTATCATAGATAAGGTCTATCCTTTCCCTGACCAGTTCTGATATAGCCAAAGGGAAATACATAATGTTTTGATAACATCTAATGAGGTTTCAGGTTGAAAGGGTAGATACACATTTGTCTGTTAAAGAAATGAGTGACCCATAGAAGATGACATTTTTGTGCTGTAACTTTGGTGTTAACAGCACTGAAGGAAGGATTCAGAATGCAAATCCCACTCCTAAGGAAGGTTGTGGTAAATGTCCCTACTTCAGTGAAAAGTTATATTTATTCAGTATCAATGGCAATCTTCCTCATTCACTTGTAATTTAATTTAACAAACAAGCAACATACAATTATATCCCTGAGATAAGGAAACATGCACATGTGATTCCACTTGATAATGTAGTGCAGAAAACTGAAATAGCTTACAATAAGCTTATAAGCCTAAAAAATGCTTCTAGTGCAAGATACTGGAAAGTAAAATGATGGCTACACTCACTAGACAGATAATTTTGTGCAGCTGGCTCAGACTCAGGTTGGCATTGTCAAAAGAATCTGCTTTCTGAATCATGTAGGAATAAGAGGTTATCATTATGTATAGCCTGCTGTTATAATTCTGTATCCATGACCACTAGGAAAATCACAGACCAAATCTTACAATTAGTAAAGCTGATAGGAAAGAAAGAGTAAATGCACCATAGCAAACCTTAAGCACGCTAATGATCATAGGAAGAGTTTCACAGGGGTCTACCTGAGGGCTACTTTTGTATGGAACCAGAAAATGTAAATAACTTGACACCTGCAAAATGTAGAGTAATCACTACTTCTGATGCAAATACAATTAAAATGTCATTTTAAACAGTTGTTATCTGTATGGCATTCCGCAAACAGCTCATAGTTTTAATATCAGAAAGTAGATCACTATACTGCTGGGAAAAATCCATAAGTGGCATACTCAGTGAATTGTCAGACTCTTGAAAACTACTGATAGTGTTAAACAGTTGTGAACTATTTTAAAATAATTTCAATGAAAATCTGTTTAAAAATTTCTGGGAATAATTTAAAACAATTCAAATGATCTAAAAGAAGAAAGGCAGAAATGTGAGTCCTTCATAATAATAAATGCAGAATTGCCTAGGGTCAAAATCACAAAAAAATTTACTTTTTTAAAAGTTACTTTTTATCTTATCTAAAATAGCATGAGGTAAGAGAATGAAAGCTATATGGAGAGTGAAGGGTGGCAGCCTCTTTGAAGAAAAAAAAAATTGACATCTGGTACATGGTTTATATATATATATATATATATATATATATATATATATATATATATATATATATATACACACACACACACACATACAGACACACACACACACTCACACACAAATGCACACATTCAAACAGAGTGCATAGAGAGGTTTGTTCAGTAAGGAGCCTCTTTAGTATATTGGGTCAGAATAGGAGGAGTCATTATAAATAAGTTCAGTGTTTTCTTAGTTTTCTAACATAGCAAAAAATAAACAAATAAAAAAATAGGATTTATTTTTGTCTTCAGAGGTCATTTTAAGTTCATAAGATCTTTTAGTGAACCTGATAGTGTTTTTCTATTTTATTTATTTATTTTACATTTCTTGACTGGGATTGTCCGACTGAGCTGTAGAGTCCTTTTTCAGTGGAGGCCCGGGGAGAAAAGCTCCAACATATTGTACAATTTTCATTATAAATCAGCATTAAACAGCAATATTACAGGATTATTACAAGGCATTAAGCAGCAATACAATGTTATACAGTGTCCATAATCAGGAGTATAGCATAACTATTTCAAGATGTATAAAAATAAGTTTATTTATTTATTATTATTATTATTATTATTATTATTATTATTATATTATAATATTATTATTATTATTTATTTATTTTTGTTAATGCTTTCCTTGAAGAGGGATTTTGGATCTGCTATATAATGTAATGAGTTTCTTACTTTTATTGTAGAACTTATCTATGGTGGTAGACCAATAGGGTGGTTTACTTTTTTAATTTTTCAAGATATTTAGTTCTGGGATGGACTGCTAGCTCTGTGCATTTTTCTAAATAGACATAAATGTCCTTACTGAAACATGATGCTTTATTAAGGTCTGAGTTAGTGCAGTCATCAGTGAATTTTGATATTTCCTCAAATTCTGTTGGGTTTGCTCTAGGGGTTTGGGGAGTTTAAAGGAGAAGGTCACAAGTCTGTGGTCAGACTTAAATGGAGAAGGAGATACTAGATGAGTAGTGCAAGAGGCTGCCATATTTGAAAGAATCAAGTCAAGAATGGTATGTGTTCCAGTAGATTTGTTTACCAACAGTTCAAGGGAGGTTTTGTTCGAAAAGCCTGGGAATTTTTGGCCATATTCTAAATTGGAGGTATAGGTATCCCAGTTTATTGAATGGTAGTTAAAGTCACACAAAATGATGGAATTTTTGCTACCAGGGAGATCATTTAAAACACTGGGGAGTCTTGTGTGGTCACCAGTGTAAAAAGGTATTCTGTAACAAGCTATTAATTGATAATTAATAATATCTAGAGTCATCTGTAATTCAATGAGTTCAGTTTGTGGATGCCTAAGGATTTACCTGAAGGTGATATGCTCCTTGATGGACACATAGACTCCTCTAGAAATGTCATTGGGCCTGAAGACATGAAAAGCACATAACTCAACTACAGATGCAGGGCTCTCTTTACATTTAAACTGGATCTCAGTAATCATGCAGACATGGATGTTTTCCAAATGCAGGAGTACCTGAAGATCAGGCAATTTATTGTTTATACTTCTGGTATTGAGGAAACCACCCTAAAGTGATCTGATTCTGGGACTGATGTTAGTTATCCAGTGAACTAAAAAAAGAGCTTCAGACAGAGAAAACCAGGTCCGATGGTAATATCAAAATTCTACTGATACTGATGTTAGTTATGTTGGAATTTTCATCAACTGGACTGTGCTTAAAAAATACACTGGGGACAGCAAAGGCTTTAGCCAGTATGTTGAAGTCCTGGAACAAGAGGTGTAGGCCATGCTTTGCAATGTAAGCTGAACTGTTGAATAACTTGCCCATTGCTGACACATACTAGACCCCCCCACCCGTACAATGACACCTGCTATTTAACCATTTATTTAAACCAATTATCTTTTCATTATATATAGGCATCATCCAGGACGAAAGGTTTTCACTCAGGACCAGTGTCTTACCTGGATTTGTGACATGCAGGGAAAGTTCTGACATGTCTGTCTCTGCATGTCCCTCAAGGTTTTGCATTCTAAGTTGCTCACTTCTGCACATACCACTAGGATATCAGTCACATTTGTCAGGAGTTAAGGTCCTTAGAGCCCTCGTACTTTCAAAAATCTTGGTGCCTGAAAGACAGCTCACAGTAACCCTCTCCTTGAGTTATAAGTTGGTGTACCTGACAATATACAGTCACTAGTCACTAAAACATTTCTGTTGCTGCTATATCTGTTTCAGCTGCATTCATCCTCATTTTCTGTTTTAAATTAATTAACAGCTTGCATCATTTTTAACAGTTTTAAAATCACTATTATATTATTTTAATCAATGTTTTGTTGTTTTTGGCCCTTCAACATGTAGGAAAAGTGTCTTAAAGTTCTTTAAGTTTATATTCAGTAATTCCAGTAAATAGCCCCATTAATTTTGTCATTCAAGTGGTCTAATTCCAAGGATAATTATAACTTCTTCTTTAATACGTTCTTAATCTCCTGATTATAGTCAATCATACAGGTAAAATGTTAGTCCTGAGTGAAATTGTTCTTTCATCCAATTTCTAATGATTAAAGTGTTAATTAAGCAAACTAAGAGGCTTTAATTGGGAGGCTAAGAAAGAACAGCTAACAATGTTCTGTACTTACTCAAAATGACACCAAATACTCTGATACAACCACACAAATTTAATGCACATTTTACCCCTGAGACAACTATATTTATTTCACAAATTCCTGAATCCCTTACACGTCCTAATATCAGAAAGGGACATGTACCGAAATAAATTTCTAAAACCAAAAATACTGCTTTTATGGGGAGTCATAATTTACCTGTAGATGTAAATAAATAGTGTCAAACAAGCCCTCATTAAATTGCTTAATCGAGTTTAGCTACAGGATTTGCTCTTTAACTATGGTGAATTGCAGTGGTGATGCCCCTACACAAGGCTGTTCCTACCATGGACCTGGAAAACTATAGATCCACTAGCTTGACTAATCTGATTTGCCAGGCTATGGAATACATAATATCTGACCTCATGAACTATGACATCAAAAACCTTATCAGGCTAGAACCACACCTGTTTGACTTTGTAAGAGGGAGATTCTGCCTACTTAGATGACTGCTTATAGCTATACCTAATTCATTTTGTTCACATAACTTATCTGAATCTGGTCAAAGCATTCAACTCCAAACCCCATACTGGCATTGTTAAATGGAGATCCATATGTGATGAAGTGAATATGAACAGGCTGAAGGATAGAACCTGCATTGTTAAGGTGGTAGGTGCCTCCTCAGAAAGTATGACGGTAACTACAGGTGTACCTCAAGGTTCAGTACTGGGAGTTCTCTCTGTTGGCACTTCTTCTCCAATCTCCAAACAGGAATCAGAACCTTTAGTCAACTAAGTTTGTAGATAACTACAAACTGGGAATTATTATCAAATTGTCCTCTGATACCCATTCATTACACATCATGTTGATGAAGGGAGTTGTTTGTCAAATGTGTCAATATTAAACTAAGTCTCAAAACTGGTGTATAGAAAAATGGATAGAAATAAATGTGGAAACGTTTAATATTGACACATTTGGTAAACAACTTTCCCTCAGCAGACAGAGTAACAAATAAACCATACCAACATGATAATGTAATTAAGGATCTTGGAACCTGGGTTAATAATTCCTTCCCCTTTGACTACCATGTAGCAAAAGTAGTCAGAAAATCCTACTGTTAAGTGCAACTAATAACTAAAGGCATATCACTCAGGTCAAAAGAAATTATTACATTTCTGTATACAGCCTAAATTAAACTGATTATTGACTACAATATCCCTTCCAGAATGTGCTTTTCTAAACATATTAAGCAACTGGAAAAGCCCACAGAGGTTCCTAAGCAAGAAGATTGTTGGCCTAAATTCATTGAGCTGCCAGGAAAGGCTTGAAACACTCTCCCTTTACTTCATTTCCAATAGGCTGTTGTGAGGTGGACTAGGCCTTGTGTTCTGTGCCATTCGGTACTCAATCCTTCCTGATCTCCTGCATTTTGCAAGTCAAATATTTTCAGTAAAACCAGAACTAGGGACTTAATCACCACTAACATATAAATAAACCACGCTGAAGAGATAAATCTATCACCCAGCACCTACCCCACCTCTTGAATAGACTTCCTCTGCACATTACACTTTTGTATCCTTCAGATTTCATGTGTATAATTGGATGGCTGCTCATAAATTTAGTACAGGACTAACCTGTTTTGCCTTTCTTGAGAAGGGGGTGCAGCATGAGGGTGGTACAAATCTAAGAAAGAAAAGATAATGGACAATTAATGTTTTACAAGTATTTGATGCAAATACTAGTCAAGACAGGTCAGTCTGTAAGTTAGGAAAAGAGAAGAGAAGAGAAATTATTTGTGAAGGTCATAGATGTTTCTGCAGATTTATTTCCCCAGCATGTTTTAAAAAAAAAAATCAGTTGAATTGACATAATGTTGCTCCAGGTAATGTTGGAAAAATGAGGATGTAATATGGTAGAAACTCTGGTTTTTGAATCATTTTTCAAAATGTGTAAATCTAAGAAAGGTAAAGGATAGATGTGAGTAACTGATGCAAATACCAGTCGTGTATTGAAATGCAGAAGCAGGAAGATCATCTGCTTCCTGTTAACATTTTGATACATTGTCACTGGCTATGTTACAGATTGTGCCTTTGTTTGTGGTTTGCTGGACTCAAGAGAAGTGAACAAAATGATTTTAATGTTTTTCTCATTTTTCTCTGAGTTTGCATGATCTCAGACTTAGTGTGTGTATATGTAGAAGGGTCAGAGATCACTCCATACTAGAGGACTATTTTAGCTACTTTGTCAGTGCAATTATCTTTATGTATTTAGGTCATACCTCCAATTTATGTCAGCATTTTAACATCGTAATGGCTTTTTTGAGATAGTTATCTGGCTGTGCACATTTTAGCAAAAGCTATCAATCTAAGTTTTAAAAATGATTCTATTCTAGCAAGTTTCTCAATGACTGTGGATATTTAAAGAAAAGTATTTCAATTTATTTTTATGTTTATCTACTGTCGTATTATACCAGATATCCCTCTGTTTGTTGTAAATAGTACTGCATTTTTTTTTTGTTTTCCCTGTATATTTGCATTGTTTTTGACAATTTTACTTGTAGGTTTATCAAAATCAAGCCAACACTGTAATTTATGTGCATTTACAGGAGAAGCAACCTTATCTGTTGCAGTTAATTACTATGAATGTTGTCTTTTAAACTTTTAATATCTATCATGGAATTACACACACACACACACACACACACACACACACACACACACACACACACACACGTGTGTGTGTGTGTGTGTGTGTGTGTGTGTGTGTGGGAATGGTTAAGTTGGTCAAAACTCCCAAATGTCAGCCTGTTTTGTTGGTACACTGTGGTTAACAAAGCAGATGGTTGACAGTTGTGTGAGACTGGTATGTTACAACTTTGAGGAATATGCTCCTTCCCTGTGGATTTTTTTTATCTCAGAGTTCATATTTATAATTAGTAGAGGGTGTGGGGTTGCAGAGGGGTTTGTCTCTTTCACAAAAAAACAAGACAAAAAAAAAAGAAAACAATTTATTTTTGTTTGCATACACTGAGGAAGTTCCTCACACATGTGCACATGCGCAGTGCCTTGTCGATATTTGCGTTGTTGTCCTTTGTTGTCAATGTTATTGACACTGGACTTCAGGTATGTTGATGCAATTCAGTACACCTATTTTATATATACATACATATATATATATATATATATATATATATATATATATATATATATAAATATTATAAAATAACATGGCGCAGTATACACTGCCAAATGCACATCTTGTCAACATAGTGTACTTATGTCACTTTAAAATGGAAGTTGCATTGAACAGTACTAGGAAAGTTCAAACTTCAGCTTGTTGACTCCTGTTGTGTGTACAAGCTATGTCTGTGTGCATATAAGCAGGGTGAGGGTTAGCATTCATGAGTTAGGTGATATAAGGAGGCTTTGGGATTATTACAATGTCAGAGCAGAAGCAAAACATACAGTGTGTAAAAGAATACAATTTTGTGATGAATTTTAGCAAGAGGCTATAAAAGGGTGGCCATGGAGAGAATAAAAGAATAGGTCAGAATATTGAGAAATGGTATAATGAATCCATACTTTAGAAGGAATACAATTTCAAGTAGTCACAACAGTAGTCCTTTAACCATCCCATTCATTATGACCTGTGGTATTAACCAGAAGATTATTATAAACATAATAAAACAGAATTTGATAATTCTTACTGCATCACTGGATATCATAAAATTGGTGGATGCAACAATCAGATTTGTCTATATGAATAAACGTAATTCAAAGCAACAGCTATGTAATAATAAGCCATCTGTGCAGCACACAGCTGATTTCAGAAGGTGTACATTTCCTTGAAATAAAAATAATTATTTTAAATGTATATCTTTTATTGACTGCTTTGAACATCCTGTTACTAAGAAGAAATTTTGGTTTAATTTGAGAACAGATAGTCAAGCGTAGTGTGCACTGCATTTTATGTGGGGAAGTCCAATAGAACATTTATAAAGACTCCATTATGTAATATTTATGTTGTTGTTTGTCTTTTGGCTTTTTCCCGGAAAGGGGTCGCCACAGCGGAACTCTAGTCTGCTAATGATTGGCAGTAGATTTTTACAAAACGCCAAGGTGCCAGCTCGATGCCCAACCTTTGTCGAAGGCACGCCCATTTACACACACATGTCTTTCGAACGCTACCCAACCATGGGGAGGACATGCAGACTCCACACAGAAGGCACTCCCAAGCCACGCCGAGAATCGAACGGGAGAACCTTTTGCTGTGAGGTAACAATGCTACCGCCATACCACTGCGGCATTACTCCATTATGTAATATTTATATGATATTAAAACACAGAATGTGAGTAATGCCCTGGGTAAATATGTTGATATTATGGGTAAAGAACATATCTTCAAATTGTGTGCATTTCAGGTTGTCCAACAAGGTATTAGAAGGGGTGATGTCACCAATAAAACCAAGTGCAAAGAATATGAATTGATTACCAGATTGAAATCTGTTTAGTTTCCAGACATAATTCTGCTTTAAAACCAAATCAAAGTGTTTACATCACTAGTTGTATGAACTGTCAAATATTTTAAGCATATTTAAGTTGGATTCAATGAATGATATTTTGGTACTTGATGAAGCATTGTATACATGGAAGCTTGTATTTTTGCTTTTTATTTTCCTTGATTAAATTTTGTGTTGTGAACTACACTGTCTTATTTTATTTTTGTATTATTACTGTTTAGCTTAATTGATCTTCAGGGATGTTTTTGGTTTTGTAAGAGACTCAGGAATCGTCAAAGAGAAGGTATGTGATGGGACAAGACATTATGGCAGAGTTTTTGGAGGCGAGGTAGTCTGCACTTATAAACTATAATAGAATAATTGTGAAGAAAATGTATTTAGTAGAATTTTTTGTAATAAAGAGATAGCTTGGTAGAAAGGACTGTATTTGAATATACAGAACACATAGTTGTGAGGTGTAATAATGGATGACTGGGTGATAATTGTGTATGGAGTGGAAGACTGGATGGTAAATACATTAGTTGCAGTGTGCATGGCATGACAGAGTTAGTGAAAAAAGAGTGTCCCATAGATTTAATTAAATCCATGTAGGCATAATGTACAGCCTACATGGAAGGTACCGTGGCTGTGTACATGGTTCCCCTTGGTAATGCTCCATGCATATTAATGAAGGCGCATTACTGAGGGAGAGCCATGTAACATGGCTATTGAATCAGTATAGGGAGTGTGTTACTGTGTCCGCAGATAAGTAACACACCCATTGCACTGTCAAAGTAAAGTATAGCAATGTATGCACATGTATTAAATTTATTTTATTTTTTTTTATATTTGCACAGTGTGGCATGGTGCACAGCAATTGACACATGCCAGACATCTAAAAGTTGAAACCGGATACATTTAATTATGAATGCAAAGGTCAAGTTTAAGGATAGCTGAGTGGGTTTGCATGATGCAGTGTGGTGCTCAGCAGGGCTTAAATGTAGTTGAGAGATATATGTAAAAGTATAGCAGCATTCTACATATCCACATAGCCAAATGGTTAAAGTGACAGCCTTATGTGCAGTAGTTGCAGGGTTTGAGTACACAGAAGGGTTATTAAACATTTATTTTCCAAATACAAATTATGCCAATTATATTTCAGTCCTGATGTGCCATGCTCAGCTAAGCTCCGCTAAGCACTGTTAAGCCATGCCAAGCACCGCATAAACAAGATCTGTTTTAGCACTGCTTGGCACTACGCATCTCTGCTTAGCTGGTTTGGGCTAAGCATTGCCAGCTTAAGCATTGCTCAGCTGAGCTCAGCTGGTTTGCGGGGTGTTACATGACATGCCACATTTTTAAAAATTGCTCAATGGCATTAAAGGGTGAGAAAACAGGGTACGTGAACCACAATAGGTGGGAATACTGCAGAATTCATTGGAGTTCAACTTGTGAGGATTAAGGCAGGTGTTGGAGAAGGTTCATGCATCAGTGGTGGGGCATTGATGAGTCCAGGGTCATGGTTGGACTCCTAGTCAAAAACCATGAAGACTGTCTCATGCAGGGAGGTTACTGGGGCTTGGATTAGAAAGCAGATGCCTGGGACCAGCTGGCAAGGGACCTCACCAGTGCAACTGGTATCCCCCGCACAGGTGAGCAGTGCTGTCACCACCATGATGACCTGAAAAGAAGGAAGGGGGCTCTGTTGGGTGCTTGGGTCCAAGAATTACAGACAGGCAATGCTCCACATGTGTGTAAACATGTTGATCTGTGTTTCAATAATGTCTAATCTTGAATGTCTGCCAAACTGGTATACATAATGGTGTGCTTCTGTCTCAACAGCTGTAGATGTAAGAGCTTGCAATGTCGAGGTGCATGCATGGTACCTGGCCAGGTTGCACTATGAGTGTGGTGAGTACAGTTGTAGTATGCTATGTATAGTCAAATAACAAAAAAAAAAGATTAGAGCATGAATCAGTAATGTACAAAACATTTGTAGTGCAATAACTGTGGAATTACAGCTGCATAATGCCAACTGTTATACAAGAAAAACTTGAGAAACTATTCCAGTAACTGCATGAAGGTATCTGCAATAAACTGTTGTGCAATACTTGTGGAATTAGAGCTGCTATTTCAACCCAGAAACAATATATTTTGTACACCTGCATTTTACTTAGTAATGTATAGGTTACCTAGTACCTCTGTCATGATTGTATTATATTACTAGCACATTCATGGTAATGATTGTAACAGACTGTGAAATCTGAATAAACAATTATTTACACATGCAATATAGTGCATTATATACTATCATAATTTCTTATCATTTAAAGTATGTAAACGTCTTCTAAATGTATTTGTCTTTAATTATTAGCCCTCTTTTTAATATGTTAGCATACCTCAGCATGTTATACTAACTGTTCTTATTCTTTAATTACCATGTATTACACTGTAAGTTCTCAGAGCCTTTCTCCCCCAGGACTCCGCTGACAATGGGCACTAGCTGTCCAGTCAGATTATCCTGGAAAAATAAATGTTAAACAAAAATAATAAATAAATATGCATGTGTGTTCAACTGTAACTGCAGTGTACTATAACACTGTAGTAGTACTACCAAGTCAAATTTTGTTTCCAAGTGCGCTCTAGGTAAATATCAGTCAGTCAGACTGCAGCAGTAACTCAGCAGCTCAGTTTGTTAAATGTTGTATTCAAAGTACATTTTTACACAAACATACCAGGGTTTGAATCCAGTGCTATGTACTAATAAATATTACTGATTCAGATATGTTATGATGACAGATATTCTCTCCACAGGGATGACTGGTACATTGGTGAAGGAGCCTATATTATGTGTAAATAATTGTTTATTCAGATTTCATAGTCTGTTACAATCATTGCCACGAGTGTGCTAGTAATGCAGAAAATAAAGGAAGTATGTGCAGGAATAATAGCAGATATTAACATAAAAGAAATGAAATGCGTACTCTTGGTATGGCTGTATGCCTGGTGTGTCATGGAAAGTTTGCTGCAGTCAATTACTACATGTGACGCACATGCCCCCTGCAGGCAGTGCTATTGGGTTCTATCCCTATGCTTACCAAACATATGGTAGCAGTCATGTATTGATTACAGTTATCATTCTCTCCACAGGAACTGCAGGTAAATGTGTGAGCTACCTCATTTTGTTGTGTAAATATGTTTTTTTTTTCAGATGTCAGAGGCTGTTGAAATCAGTACCACCAATGTGTTATTAATGCAGAAAATGAAGGCAATACATGATGTAATAATAAAATATACTAAAATAAAACAAATAAATACAAAATGTGTACTGTTAGTATGTATGGCTGTATGCCTGCTGTGACTTGGAAAGGTTGCTGTAGTGTGTTACTACATTTGATGTACATGTCCCCTGGAAGCACTGCTGTTGGGTTCTAACCCCATGCATGCCAGAAATATTACATTAGCTTAACTGTCACTTATTGATTACAGATCTTATTCTCTCCACAGGAACTGCAGGTAAATATGTGAGCTAGCTCATATTATTATGTAAATAACTGTTTTTTTCAGATGTCACAGACTGTTGAAATCAGTACCACCAATGTCCTATTAATACATAAAATGAAGTAAATACCTGAAATAATAGTAACATAGAATAAAATAAAATAAATAAATAAAATGTGCACTCTTGGTATGGTTGTATGCCTGCTGTGTCTTGGAAAGTTTGCTGCTGTCAATTAATACAAGTGACACACATGTCCCCTGGAGTCACTGCTATTGTTTTTTTATCTCCATGTCTGCCAAGCAAGGTATGACATTTGTTTACTCTCTTTACTGTACACATGCATGTTTCTCAAGTGTCACACTGTCACAGAATGTAATTACTGTTGTGTGATCCCTCTGTCACAGATGTATCATTGACAAGCTTATTTGTCAGTAGCAGAGTAACAGTACATCAGCCCACAGTACACCATGGAAGTTATATAGGTTCACCTGATGTCCAAGTGTTCTTAGTAGTTGTGTACCTGCATGTATTACTGCTTGGCCCATAGTGTCCCATGCAGATAGCTTGAGAGGTATGTACGTGCTACAGCAGCTATACGGCATATTTACACATAAAGAAAGGTAAGACCTGTAGAGTAGATAGCATTACTGTAGTCAACAATATAACCCATGATGGTATTAATGGACTGTATTTTTCTCTGTCTCTCTCTCTCTCTCTCTCCCCACCCCTTATCTTCATACATTTATTATTGCTATATATTGGGGGGGATTCAGTAATCCTCCGTGTAGGACGAATGAAGTCCTACTCGGAGACTGCTGTCTAAGAGTTAGACGTCAGCGCATCATGCATATGCATGAGGGCGTGCTGACTCAACTTCCAGGCTAACATGGAGCGTGTAGGAGTGCAGGGGGTGTGACAGACTGCCGAGCAGTCCAAATATCCACGCCCCTGCAAGTGCCTAACTCTGCAAATGTCAGCAGATAAGAGCAAGTCTGCTCAAATGTGTATACCCCCAACACCACACTCCCCCACATTAAAAAGCCCTATATAAATGAAATAAAATGTAAAACAATTTTTTTTTATTATTCACCATATAGCTGCCCGTATTTGCATGTGTGTGTGTGTGTGGGTGTGCCCATTTTTTAGCTACAGTCAGCAGTTTAGACATCAAAGAAGATAATAAACCACTTATATGCAAATTAAGCTAAATAGCAATCGTGTAGTGGTAGAGCCTTTGCACAAAGAGGAGGCATTCCCAGTTCGAATCCTACCACTCCCCTCTCCTTTTTCAGTATGAAATCCGTGCATAAAAATAAATCCTGACATTTACCTTTTAAATTAGATTAAAAAGCATTGAAATGGCCCATGTAGTAGTGAACGATATTTTAAATATATATAAGAAAGTGAAATGGACATGCACAATAAAAAATGCATAAGTAACCTATCTTAAGCAATGTGAAGCACTGCTAAGCAACGTTTACCAGTATTAAGCACAGTTAAGAATAATTGCCCATAGCTAAGCACTGCTTTAACTAGCGCAATATAATTGCCCATAGCTAAGCACTGCTTTAACTAGTGCAATAGCTTTGCGTGGAGCTGCGCATCGTGACAACTAGCAAAAACCAAACATGTTTGCGCAGAGGTGGGCACCTCACTAACTAGCGCAATGTCGGGCAACATAGGGCAACATAGAGCAACGTCGAGCAACGTTGGGCAAAGTTGAGCAAAGTCGGCTAAACACAGCCACACCCCATATTGGTCAGACCAGTAGTAAAATAAAAAAGCAATGACAGGTCTCGAACCCAGGATAGTGTGCACCATAATCACAGTACTAATCCACTGAGCCATGACAGCATTTGATGCTCATGGACTGTCAACACACATATACATATGAATCAAAGTTTACACAGAGCTAAGCAGGTGTGCACTCAGTTGAGAACTTTCAAATCCGGCCAATCACAAATAAGTGCAGGAAATGAGGCATATATAAGCTCCATAGGTGGGAATACTCACCATAACTGGTTGCAGCTCCCATCTGCAGGCAGCAATGGCTGGTGTCGGAGAGGGCTCTTGCTTCCGCGCGCAACGGTGGGGCATTGAGGAGTCCAAACAGATGGTTTGGCTCCTCATCCATCGTCATGATGCTAGACTCCTGCAGGGCCAGTTCCAGGGCACGGAATACAAAGCGGAGGCCTGGAACCATCTTGCACATGAACTCACCAGTGCCACAGGCGTACCTCAGACTGGTGAGCAGGTCAAACATCACCATGCAGACCTGAGGAGACACAAGCAGGACCTACTGAACCAATGAATACAGGAGGCCCGTGGGATGCAAAATGCCCCACCACTGAGTAGGTAGCCATGGACTGAAACATGAAAAATTGCTAGTGTAGTCGATAGTATGGATAGGAATATGTCTCAATATCACTTCATTTACTCCACAGCTGCAGGTGTCCGTGCTGTGAATCAGCAAGCCTATGCAGATAGGCTGCTAAGGCTGCGCCACCAGGCAGGTTTGTAATTGTTCTGCATGTACTATTTTATAAAATAAGTGAGAGAGCCTGGCTAAAAGTGTCTCAGCCCAATAATAAAGGTATAATAAGGCTTGAATAACCTCTCTGCATGAACTGTTATGTAAAATAAGTGACAGAGCCTGAAAAAGAGTGTAGTAACCCATTAATAAAGGTATAATAAGTCATGAATTATTTCTCTGCATGTATTGTTATATAGAATAAGTGAGAAAGCCAGAAAGAATGTTGTAAACCATAAATGAAGGTATAATACATCCTGAATAAGATGTCTGCATGCACTGTAATAACAAATAAATGAGAGAGCCACTAGAAATGTGTGTAATGTAATTAATAAAGGTATAACAGCTGTAGTGTGTCCGTGTCACTTTCTTTGAAATGTAGATGTACTCTTGCAGTATAGAACTAGTAGTGTTGTATTAAGCGCTGTCAACCCACACTTGGGTAGGCCCATAGAAAGAGTACAAAGGGAGTGCCAGTATCTCTTAAGCATATATACAGTCCCCAACTGTAGTTTCAAGGCTAGCATGTATAGGTAAATCTGTCACATGAGTAGCTTGTAATTGTGTGCACCAGAAATGTCAGTGTGCTGCAAAAAATGTAGGGGGCTGTTAAAATTTAACTGGTAATGTCACCTGAACACATCCAGATATGTAGACATATGAATATAAATAAAATATATAAATACGTAGCAGTAACATCTGCATCCTGGACAGTTTGTATATTAGATACAGGTCAGGTACATAATGAACTAGCAAAACACATCCCACAACTTACTGGACATTGCCTAGTTTAATAATGCATGTAGTGGATATATACCTGCAGTCAACAGGAATGTAGTGTAAACTATAAGTTCATATAAGTTGTTAATGGAGGTATCTTTTTACACCCTACTGTATGTGCATAAACAATCAATTCCACACCTCAATGGGTATGTGTAATCTCATAACATTTGTTGGGACATATGTCCTATTGGTTCATAAATATCTGCATAACTTTGATGCATGTGCCCTGTTCAAACACCACAAGCCTGGTGTCCTGTTGCCACCATTCATTCCTGTATGCTGTTGGAATGTCCACTGTCATTCAGTATATGCATGTGTTATGCTTGCTGTTCAACTATTGGAACTCTGGTGTGTTGGGTTAATGGGAATATTTCTGCATGCTTTTACAACTAATTTGGAATGCTGTTGGCTATATTGTCATTATATTCACCTAAACACAGAATGTATGGGTAGGCCAGTCCCAGCGGACCCACCTGTCCCACCTCAGCTGGCGATAGCACCTGGCACCAGAAGGTCTGGTGCCCAGCCCGGGACCTCCTCCTCCGTTGGTCCTGTGCCACCTTCAGGTGGAAGCGCTGCAGGGGATGGGGCTCGTCCCCCCCATGCAAGCGTGGCCGGAGGAGGGCCACCTGTCACCTTCCAAAGGGTCCGGGCTGTGGTGCGTAGGGAAATCCAGCGTTCAGTCGCTGATCCCCTACGCCAGCTCAAGGCAAGAGTGGCATGACTCATGGATGAGCCTACCCCTCCTATGCAGCCCCAGCATAGCCACCCACTGGGCTGTGAAGGTGCAGTGGTGAATGCCCATGGGTGGGGATCTCAGTTCCACTGTTACCATCTATGGGCTCATGGGCTTGCGATTTCCAAACATCCTTCCCCGTCAATTGTGTTCACCCACCCCATGTGTCATATTCCACCCCTGTATGTGTCTTGTTTGTCTTGTCTGTTTACCTCCTCAACCCACCTCCCAAAACATACTTACTTCCCCTACCCCACATTCCACTCTCACCTGAAAAAAAAAATGGGCAATCTGCTCCCGCAAAAAAAATATGCCCCATACATAGCTGCCCATTTTGCACAGATGTCCGCTGGGCACAGAAACTGAAATTGAATTGGCAGTACAACACACTTTGTTGTCCAAACCCCTCTCTCAGGGGTGGAAGGTGTCAAAATACCCTCCAAGTTACTAGTATATGCACAGCTGTTGCTGTTAAAGAAATGGGCAGCTATGGACCTTCCCTACACCCGTCCTGCACATCCCGAGCTGTTTTCCCTACTGTATTTCCCCCTTTGTGCCCCTTTTTCACCACTTTCCTATCTCCTCATTTTCTTTTCTTTCAAAGAAATGAGCTCAGGGGTTAGCAGGAGTAAGCACTTTTAAGCAGCAGTAAGTGGGTTTGAGCGAGTGTGCGCATGTGTGCGCTTAGCTAAGTACTGCTAAGCATTGCACAAACCCACACAAACCCACTTACAACTGCTTAAAAGTGACTTAGTCACCCTGCATATGAGGGGCCTTGTTCTGCTCAGAAGCAAAATAAAACACCACTGTCAGTCTTTAACCCCAGACCTTGGACACACTAGACTGCATGAAGTGTCACTAGGCCACAGCAGATATACAGCAGGATGTTGCTGAAATATATATATATATATATATATATATATCATGCATCAGAATGTGTGAATGTAAAGGAAAGATAGGAATGCCATAACACAAAACCTGTTCTGTGGAACTTTACCAGCAGTTGTGGAATTGCATTATATGACTATGATAACAGAACCAGACATTCTAGCAGTAAACACTGTTACAGCAGCACTTCACAACCCCCACATAGTATCATAGCAGGACAATCCCCACCCAAACGTACAAAATACCAGTGTGTTCAAGGTATAGCAAGGATGTATGTAGGCATACTCAGTACTGGAACTGTCCAGGTTCATGAGCATCCTGTGATAATGTCAACAAAATAAAAAGCACAAACAGTGCCGAAGTGAGTACATTAATATCCACAGTATAGTTGTTCCCAAACAGTTCATGTGCCAAATGAAAACATCTCAATAACTACATATGTATGGCAGCTAATAGTGGATGTTGTAAAGAAACACCATACTCCCATGTATCTTGTGTTAGCATTTCTAGGGGTGAGTACAATTCTACACTGTCAACTGTGGAATTGGAAGAGGCAACATTCAGGTCTGAGTACAACATACAAATAACTGGCTACACCCTTAGCAATAGTTAGAAGAAGTATACCAACCTTCTGAGTTACACAACGATGTCCACAGCAAACAAGCATGGTCCCCACTCTGGAATTCTGAAAGGGCTATGCCTACCTGACCTAGCAATTTATAGCACTGGGTTGCTATGACAGTGAGTACTGCAAGTACCACACAGCAGGCTGCATGCAATTGCCAAATGGTGGCCACCAATTGGTACAGAGGCCATCACATGCACATGTGCAGATACCTATAAAAGCAGGCTGTACTTGCTGTCCACGCATGCAATCATTGCATTGCAGGTACAGAGGGAGAGAGAGAGAGAGAAAATAAATAAATAAAAGAAAAAGTGAAGTAAAGTAAAGAAATATAACAAAAAGAATATATTGAAAAAACAGTATACTGACAAAAGAAAATATATTGAAAAAATATATTGAAAAGAAAATATATTGAAATATATCATTGACATAAAATATATTGAAAAATAAATTGAAAGAAAAATATGTAGAAAAAGAAACTGAACAAAAAATATATTAAAAAAATTGAAAACCAATATATTCTGAAATATACATCTATAAAAAAACATCTTGAACAAGCAACATATACAAACATATACAAAGGAAAGGTATGTAACAGCTATGTATTTACTGGAATGTAGTGCATGTTTATGAAGGGTACTTTATATAGTTTGAATCATCCATATGTGGCAGCAGTACGTATCGATGCACAGATGCCCTGCATAACCACTGGCATGGGGAAATGAGTGTGTTGCTGTGTGCAGTGGGATGTAACGGTGACATATGTAGTTCAGCAATAAATGTCAAACATCTGATCCATGTTATCTGTGTTCTGTACAGTAGTGTGTACAATGTCTGTTTGAGGTAGTAGCCCATACGGTTATGCAAACATGGATGTGACAGAGTAACAAATGCATGATAGCCATATTAATGTGTAGCTAGGAATTGGCAACAGGTGTACCAGGCTAGTATGCTAATTTAGCATTAACAGCTATGTATACACCCTCTAATATTACTGTGTGCTCACATGTGACACCTGTTCATGTTGCAGCAAGGCCCACCAGGTCAGCCGTGAGGTACATGTACTTACAACAGTGTGGTCCTTGTGTGTGTATGGCACACACATACGGAGGGAACTGTCCTTGTCAGATATATTAGCATCTGTACATGTGCATTGAGCAAGGGACATACAGCAACTGTTTGTGAAAGGTGGATATATATATATGTTGTTGAAGGTTGTTATGTGCATATTTCTATGTAGGTTGTAGCGTGTGGCAGAACAGACAGCATACAGTGCTGGTATATGACATGTGGTGGTTAAATGCTGTGGGTATGGTTCATCAGGTTTGCAGTGTTGCAGCCAGTGAGGCCTGCTAAAGGTACATGGGCTGAACACCTTCAACGCATTCTGCACAACACTGTTCAATGTTATGACATAACTGTATACGTCACAACCTTCCCATACTTGATATACCCACCATGACAGGTGGACTGTATAAGTGCCTATATGCATATCTATATGTACGGCAATGGATGTTCATATGTATGTGTGTATATAGTGATATATATATATATATATATATATATATATATATATATATATATATATGTATATAGAGAGAGAGAGAGACAGGGTCATAATTACTGCAGCAGATGCCTGGTGACAAAGCCATGGACTCAAGCTCAATGTTGACACTGTATTGGCATCCCTCATTGCAAAGACACAGTACCCATGAACTACCACATAGGTGGTAGTCTACTTAACACCGAAGGTGTGATAAGAGACCATGGGACACAGGTGGACAGTAGTCTCCCCTTCGATAGTCACAGTGCCACACTAGTCATGTAATCCATCTACGTGGCACACGTCATCACAAAAGGTGTGTCATCCATGGAAAAATAGGTCAGTGTTCCCCTCTACTCCACACACACACATAAAACCCAGTATAGAGTACAATGCCCCATGTGGTATGTACCTCACAAGACATCTACAGCAAGGGGAAAGGACACAGACATACCTCACAAAGAGTGATACCGGCGTCAAACAGATGCCCTATGCAGACCGTCCCACAAACCCACAACTAGTCTGTGTCACATACCACCTACCCAGAGGTGACCTCTGTCTGACATACTAAGCTATGTCCCACCCAGATCTGCTGGACATGCTCCACATAAACAGATCACAATCTGTATGAGCTACACGCTCTAGGGACCCAAAGCCTTTAACCACAATAAACAGCACATGCTGGAGGGATAGATTCCTATCTCAGAGACATCCCATACTCTGGAACTAACCAACTATCCATAGCAAACAAAACCCCTAATTAGCAGTCGTCATAAATAATCCTGGAGATTGTATGGGAGATAGTGAATACACCCAAGCAATCACCTTAGTGTCCCTGCTTGACTGTGCCACGTGTAATTTAAATACCTGTGTGTCAGAGGCCAGGGTAGCATATGGCTAGAGTTCTATAGGCCCTAGGGCCAATAGTCTCTTACCTACCTATGAAGTGCAACACGCCCACATGTACCTGTTGCAATAATCGATATGTGAGGTTGACTGAGTGAGATGGTGAATGTGTTTGTGAATGTGTCAGAGTTCGGTATATGTGTGATAGCAAACTGTTTCAGTCATGGTATTATGTGTACTAGCTGTGATCCCAGCAAAAGATGTGTATGACATTGGTAGGCAGAAAAAGCAGTATGCCATATGGTCTGATGTAGTCCCTTGTTGATGACTGGGGTGTCCCATTGTAAGCTAAAGCAGTACATGTATGCTTAGTGTGTGTTACTGCTGGTGAATCCAACTCCTGTATGAACTGTAGTGCTACCTGAAGCTGTATGCCTAAACAGCACAGTATGGTGTACATGCACATTTATTGGAACCACTGTTATGTGTGTTCCCTGTAGTCCTCACAGATTACATACCTCAGGCATAAGGTCTGGTAACTACTGACACACAGTACTGTAAGGTACACAGGTAAAGGTCACCTGGGTTGCCATACCTTTGTGTCTGTTATGTATGTCTGCTGTGTGTGTGGGTATGCCTATACCATGGCCTCGGTCATATGTGTGTTACAGGATATAACTGCATATCTAGCAACATGGATAGTCTAGTACAGCAGTATGCCACCTATATCAACGAATGTGCACATATGTTAGGCAGGGGGTCCGCCATCAATGACTAGTGTGGTATACTGGTAATAGTGGACTTTACATTCATTGCAATAGATTACATATTTCATGATGCATTAGCATGATATATACCTCCTGTGGCTAGGTGGTGCATTGTGTCACATACAGTGTGCCATGTACTGTTGTATAATCTTACAAACTGTCCTAAATTACTTGCTGTGCAAAACATGCTTTGATATATAGAGTGTGCCAGGCACTGTCAGGTATCTGTGTGTTGAGAATTGATATGTGGTATTGTAAGTGTGTATCTTCTGACAGCCAATAGGTTGCTATATATGGCAGTTAATTTATATCTGTACTTTAGAATGTTACGTGTGCCACATGACTTGCTCACACATATTGTTTAATTGTCTTCCAGGGTGATGTCCCACTACCGTAACCCGGCATATAGCACGGCCGAGGAGGAAGTGATCACAGCGAGCCTGGTGCAGCAGTATGCACTGCTGTTCTCCAGAACCAGCCAGGACCAGCATGAGCGGGCTGCACTGTGGCAAGACCTTGTCTGTAGGGTAAATGACATATGCATGCATAAACAGACATATGAGCAGGTACTCCATCACTGCAGTGATTTAATTAGACATGTCCGACAGGGTGTGTCTGATATCCACAAACAACAGCTTGCCACAGGTGGAGGCGTAGCCATCCATCCCCCCTCACCAGAGTGGAGGAGCTGCTCCTGAGCCAGGTGGCTTCTGGTCAACAACAACCACAACAATTGACATGTATCATCATGGAGGCCAGAGCCACCCAGCAAGTTGACATGGAGCCTGCAGGTAACATGGCATAGCTGTAGAATACTGTTACCTCTATTGGTAGAGCATGTTTATGTGAGATGTGTACTGTGTAGTTAGATGATGTGGTGCCTAGTGTTGTGCAATACTAATAATTAGGAACATAATCTGTAGGCCTGTGACTGTCCACTGTTGTACTACTGTAAGATTGCAAACATACAGTAGCAATGCTATAGTTGTTGCCACTGACAAAGTGTCTGATATCCTTGTAGGTCCCTCTGGTGTGACAGCAAGGCAGCAGAGCCATGCTGGTGAGTGTGTTATACCTTTAATATTGCTAATTAAATGTGCATGTCATAGGTGAGGTGTAGGTGATGTACACGTAACTCACCTATGCATACTGCATGCTGTGCATGTTTGCTGTGAGACTATGCACATCCTAGTAACGTGGGTAGCTGCCTAAAACACATACAATACACAGAGCATCCCACACAATTGTGGCAATACTGTAGTGGACATCGGATAGGCAGAATCAATACACATGCACACAACATACACACCTTTGACATACACAGTACATGTTAACATGCTACACATGGTGTATTCAGACACCCGCTGTAAGGGCATACTACAGTATCCCAAACCTCATCCACACAGCACACTTAATATACCTGAGGGGTAAATGCCTCACATGTGGCTGCGCAACACTCTTCAACACATAACACATTCATGTTAGGCAATGCCCCCTATTGGGCACCTCACAAACCCATGTAACAACTGGCCGTGAAATGGTGAATGTAGCAATGGTACTGCAGTTCAGGTACAGCATGCTATGTGCTGATCTGGCACACATGAGTAGCCTTGAATGACCACATGATGCTGCATGATGATGGCTCATGGTACTGCACCCCATCCAGTTACAGTGGCCACAGTAATACACATATCATGAATTGCTATGCACCTTAACATTGTGTGTGTGTGCAGACATATGCACCTATACGCAATATGCATAGCAATCCCCATTTGTAGAAAGTGACACACATATGTCTTGTAATGCTATGGGGTGTATAGGTCATATGACACACATTGTGTATGTGTGATGTTTCATGTTGCAGTTGTGTGGTAGCATGCCATGTCATGGCTGGCACTGGCATGTCCACAATATGTCCTACACTCACCATAACCACTGTACAATGGCTATGTTGAGCAATGGTATTCCATCAGGTATACATGCACCACTCATCCTGTGTGTATACATAGCATGCATGTGCTAAACCTGTGTCCACAATCATCTGGTAAAGACACAGATGCTCTAATCAGAAATGGATATCTATGTGACACACTGATACACATCCAGCCATGGTATGTATACCTGTGACTGATGGTGCACAGGACATTGCAGGGCTTTAATACCTGCACAGCAATGTTGTGTCCATGTACACATTGTGTTCCAGGGTGAGGCCATTCACTGAACAAAACACACATGCATCAAGGCCATATATACTGTTATTAGCAATGGCTGTCTACACTCACACTGCATGCTGCTGAGCAACACACATCCTGAATGCTGTTACATTTGATATAAATGTTTGGCTTGTGATACTGTACCCCAACAGCACATGCTATTGAGTATGTTCGGGATTGCTGGTGGTGTGTGTGTGTGTGTGTGTGTGTGTGTGTGTGTGTGTCTGCACTAGTGAGGAGTGTATTTGTGTGCATGTGTGCATGTGTTCATGTGTGCATGACTGCATGTGTACATATGTACATGTATGCATGTCTGCATGTGTTCATGTGTTTATGTGTGCATGTGTTCATGTGTTCATGTGTGCATGTGTGCATGTGTGCTGGCATCATGTACATGTCGTAAAGTGTGTTTCCTGTCTCCCTCTCACAGGTGCTGATGCTGGCTGGTTCAATGCAGCAGGGAAACTGATGTCACTGAGCATGATAGAGACAATGATGATAGGTGTGTTGAGGCGCAGGCATGTTTGCCAGGGTCTGTAGTTGGGCCACCAATCGACACTACACAAGTGTCCACCCCATCCATGCACACAGTCATACTGCCAGTACATCCATCACCAATGCCCTTAGCAGAGGGACAGCGTACAGCTGGCATTGGCCAGGACAGTGTGGTATCCATGGCACATGCATCCCGACACAGCAGCCATACCCAGATGTCTGGAAGGGTACCACATAGGCAGATGTCCAGGGGTTCTCATTGGAGCACTGGTGCCCATCATGTCACTGGCAGACATGCCACAGGTCTCAGTACCTCACGCGTGTTCCAGGCTGTCATGGAGGCACAGGCACATATGGAACGGTACACCAGACAGGGACTGAGGGCACAGAGGGCACATAACATCACCATAATAGACAGTATCCATGACCTAACTGGTGCCATCCGCAATTACACTGAGGTCACCGATAGATGTTGGGGAGAGACACTAGATGTCCTCGGCAATGTCATGTCCATGTGTCAGGACAGTGCGGGACTGTTGAATCGTCGACATGGACATATGCCAGCAACATCAGCAGCTGGCAGTTGTCACAGACGTTCCTCAAGCAACAGCCGCTCCCATAGTGCCAGTACCAGCCCCAGCAATGTTGGGAGTGGGCTGTCCATAGAACATCCTAGAAGACCATGTGCACGTGGCGCTCGACAGTCCAAGCAGGGACCTGGGTCCAGTGTACATCCATCTACCTCTGGGGATGGTACCCAGTCTGGCTTGGTATCTGATAGTGTCAATAGAACCCATGCCAGGCACAGGTACCAAATCAGTGGCCAGAGACGGTGATCTGTGAAGCCTCGCAGGTACAGTCTGTGGTTGTCCCACAAGTACCCATATGTGGAAGCCACATGGTGGAACTGTGTGCATGCAGACATACACAGGCATAATCCAGACACCTAGGGCTAACACATACCCACACACATTACATCAACATTGGCCCATACCATTATTCTTGCCCCCCCCCCACACACACACATACATGTTGATTGGATGGCTCACTGTAGGCCTCTGGCAGACCAACAACACACCCTGTGCATATGCTGAAACCTGTGCCACCTCCTGTCATCTGTAACATTGATGCAGGAACAGGCTACCATGGTGCTGATGCACAGGGTGTCTTTATAGCAGTATAGCAATGTTAGCATGTTGTCAGCAGTAGAGTGTAATGATATGCTTGAAGGTGTAGCTGAGCAGGCATGATGCATTAAAGCTATGATTGTCATTGTAGTGTTGTTTACAGCAGTGTTAGCTCCAATAGTATATTGTCCACCCACGTGCCACTTGGCTGATATGTGCAGTATTGGCAGCATGTGTTAGAGAGTGGACAGTATGTGTGGGATGTGCATAGCACTTATTTGCAGGTGTACAGTTGTGGAAATGGTGGAGGTGCACTGTCTGCATGTACGTGCATAGTGGACACATGAGCAGGTTGACATGCTCTGTATTACACAGTAACGCTCCATAGTTTCTATTGGTGGCCAGTATGCATTGTACTACACACATTTCGGAACCTGACTACACATGGGTGTATGACATGGTTTGACACTGTGCTGTGGGTGATACTGTTACTATCTGTCATTGTTTTGCATTCTGGTAGTATACATGACTGCAACAGCCTGACCATAACCAATCATTAGCAGCTGTCCTGACAACTGACACACAGATGTAGGACACACAGCAACATTTGGATCCTTCAGGTACTATATTATGCCAGTAACCAGTGGTATTCAGCTGCACCCATTATTGAGACCACTCCTGTTTGGCATATGGCTCTCTTAGGTACAAACAATCACAGTAGGGATATGTCTGTCCACATATGCTAATGCATACTGTGGCCTATACTGCATTCCCCTGTTGACACACACATCCTCCACAAGGGTATCATACAGACAGATACCTGTTGTCAAACCCATGCTGTAAATCTATAGGCAAAACTAAGCGTAGTCATCCACCTTTATGGAACATAGTATTCCCACAGTACCACATAGGTAGTAGCCACCAACATCATGAACAGGTACTGATGTGTACATGCAACCTAGTGTTACATCATCCCTCCTTTGATAATCACATTCCCTAAGGTATTTTGGAATCCCTCGGTGGATCACATAAGCAATCAGGGGTCTGCATGCGTGTCCACAAAGGTTGTTGTACACCTATAATGCATAGTCATCATTGACAGACTCTGCTGCGTTTGAACAGGTCTGACACATACCTCGGCCATAAACCCTCACACACACAATTCAATAGAAACCGTAATGAGTGTGTGTGACACGGATGACCTAGGCCAGGCATCACTGCAGTGGCTGGCCTTGTCACGGACATACAGATGTGACCTAAGGTCTGTGAAGCAGCAGCACAGTTTGGCAAAGATGCCAACTTGGATAAAGCAGGTTTCCCACACATGCAATACTTGGAGTAACAGGTACATATATGTATTTGCCTCATAGCTACCTCACATGTGCAATGCCTACTGATATGTCAAACGGTAGTAAAAGCAAAACCCCCAACACATTTACCAACACTGACACACACACACTCTCACCAAGTGCAGGATTCAAACCCCTACCTAACTAATTCATAATACTACAGGAGTATGCATCAACATGTCGTGCTGTACACATTACTGGGAAGTGTCTTTTCCACAGGTATATTTGTAGGATGGTGACATAATCAGACTTGACAAAGGATAGTTTACCACTTTTAAGGTGTTTTGCTACTCCCCTAAAAGGTTGCTCTTTCCCAAGGAGACCACACACAAACACACATGTGTCAAGTGCAGGATTCAAACCCCTACCTAATTACTTTATGATACTAGAAGAGTACACATTAACACGACACGCTATACACATTACTGGAGGGGTCTAATTTCCACAGGTATATTTGTAGAATGGTGACATCATCAGACATGAGAAAGATGTGTATACCGCTTCTAAGATGTTTTACTACTCTCCAAAAAGGTTGCTCCTCTCCAAGGAGATCACACACACAGTTGTCAAGTGCAGGATTCAAACCCCTACCTAACTACTTCATGATACTAGAGGAGTACACATTAACATGATGCACTATACACATTATTGGGGGTTCTCATTTCCACAGGTATATTTGTAGGATGGTGACATCATCAGACATGACAAAGATGTGTATACCACTTTTAAGGCGTTTTACTACTCTCCAAAAAGGTTGTTCCTCTCCAAGGAGATAACACACAAACACACAGTTGTCAAATGCAGGATTTAAACCCCTACCTAGCTACTTCATGATACTAGAGGAGCACGCATTAGAATGATGCGCTATACACATTTCTGGGGATTCTCTTTTCCACAGGTATATTTGTAGGATGGTGACATCATCAGACTTGACAAAGATTGTTTCACCACTTTTAAGGTGTTTTACGACCCTCCTAAAAGGTTGCTCTTTCCCAAGGAGACCACACACACACACTTGTCAAGTGCAGGATTCGAACCCCTACCTAACTACTTCATGATAGTAGAAGAGTACGCATTAACACAACACACTATACACATTACTGGGGGCTCCCTTTTCCACAGGTATATTTGTAGGATGGTGACATAATCAGACTTGACAGAGATTAGTTTAGCACTTTTAAGGTGTTTTACTACTCTCCAAAATGTTTGCTCCTTCCCAAGGAGACCACACACAAACACACACACTTGTCAAGGGCAGGATTCAAACCACTACCTAACTACTTTATGATACTACAGAGGTATGCATTTACATGCCGCACTTTACACATTACTGTGAGTCATCCTTTCCACAGGTTTATTTGTAGGATGGTGACATCATCAGACTATACAAAGTGGGTTACATTAGGTGGGCTACATTGAAGGAATGTCTACACGCTTTGGCCATGTCATCATCAAAGGGGTGTGTACTATCTTCCTGTGTCCCCAGGGCCATAATGACTTTCTATGTACATACTGGATTACCACCCATGTGGTCATTTGTGTGCACTTTGTTGTAACCAAAGGGGATGACTATGCATTCTTTGGCATTCAGCTTGAGGGCATTGATTTGACACCAGGTATCTGTCTCTGTAAGACACTTGTGGAGGATGTCTGTGTTAGCCATGCAGTCGATTATGGACCACAGTTACCATTCATCTGCATACCTGTTCAGCCATACACCTCCCATGCTTGCCTGTACCTCTGAGCAGTATCTACTGAACAGGTGAGGTGCCAGGAACAAGACCTATGAGATGCCATTTGTGACTGGCTTAGAACTGGACATGGCACCAGCAACTCTGAACATGTGTGTTTGGTCTGTGAGCCACCTGGCCACCCATCCTGTGACATAGCTGTTAATGTTCCAGCTGATATGGTTGTCCATGATGACAGAGTGGGGAATGGTGTGAAAAGTCCTTCGTGAGGTCCGGGTGGTGTCTGGAGGTCTACAATGTCTCTGTTTATGGGTTCCATGACAATTTGCTCAATAGCTCTGTAGACCAGGCTAAGTAGACATATTGGGCAATGGTGTCCATGTTCTGTTGTGGCACCCCCTTTCTGGAGCTGGATGACTGTTTGTGAATGCCATTCTTTGTGTACATAGCCTGTGGTACTCTTGTGTCTGGACAGTGAATGTGAGTGATGGTCCAGTTCCTCATGGGCCTAGTGTATGACGCAGCCTGGGACACCATCCAGTCACACTGATGCTGTGTTCTCACCTTTGGTGAGGGTTGTCTTTACCTGCATGTCCATGACGTCTGGGGCTCTGCATCCTTCTGTGATGGGCACTGGCCATTTTGGGGGTGATGGGGGGTGTTTACACTGAACCTGTCCCCCTGGATGTGGGCAATGAAAGTTGGTTTGGTGTATTTCTTTCCTTTTTTCAGTTGCTGACAGCATATTTGGAGGTTGACACCTACATGCCTGGTATAGCTACCAAACGTTTTGTGGTTGTTATTCTCACATTCCTTGGCTATTTGTCTTTAGAAACTGTCCTTGGATTATTTTATGAGCGATAATTGTTTCATGCTGATACTGATCAGTGATGCGTTTCCTTTAGTGAAGTTGGCTCTATCATGTGTTCGTTTCCTCCTTCTGTTGTCTAGCTTATTTATGGGCAACAACCACCTGATAGTTGTCCTATTTTTGGAGGTGTGCATCTTGGTTTTATTTGTGATGTCTTATTCCATGCATCCCTGTAGATGCTGATAGGATGCACTTGTAAATGATTCTGCGGATTGTATACCATTATCCTATAGCAAGAGGGCTTTGGAATGCTCCACTTTGGTCTTTGGTAGTGTGCAGCTTGCTTTTGCAAATGTCTTCACAGTGGTTTCATTGACTGGGTGAGGAGGCTGGATGTGGATGTCCAGAGTGATTACTTCATGATCTGATATTACCAGCGAGGGGTTTATCTCTGTAGTGGAACACTGGTACCCCATGTTGGTGATGATCATGTCCAGTATGTTGTCACCTCTAGTGGGCATGGTGACCAGCTGTTCCAGGGTGTTAGGGATTTTTAACTCTAGGAAACATTGGGTGAGGGACATTGTACATGAGTAATTCCACCATTCACTGTTTGGGTAGTTGTAATCTCCTCATATAATGATGTTTGATAGGACCTTTATACTTTCCACTGTTCTCTGGAATACTGAGTGAGGTTCCTGAGACAAGGTACATGATCTGTAGCAAGCTATAGTCTGATGGCCAGCTTTAGCCAATGTTAGTTGCAATTGCATGGTCTCCAAGGCCTCATGCTGTGCCACTAACTTGAAGGTGTGAGTATCCATAGGGTGAATGGATACACCCCTTCCTTTTGTATTTCACTCGTGGTTTTGGGTACACAGGTCAGAGGGATTGTGAGTGTTTTACATGGACCATATTCAACAGCTCTGTGTTTGACATAGCTTTGTATGTTAGGCAGTGAACACCTCTGAGTAGGCGATATGCAAGGGAGTACATATGGAGCATTTTGAGATGGTCTGTGTATGGCATGTAATTCAGGCCACTAATGCTCTTTGTGTGGTATTGCTGCTGGCTTTCCAGTTGTTGTAGATGTCTTGTGAGGTACATAGCAACAGTGGCATTATACTCTATTATAGTTCTGTGAGTGATGAGTGGAGGGGTACATTGTCCTCTTCCATTCTGCATGAGACGCATTTCATGATGAGGTGTGCCACATGGGAGGGTTTCCTGACTACTGTGGGAATGTGATTATCACAGTTGTATCCACTGTCCATCTGTGACCCAAAGTCTCTTGTCACACTTTCAGTGTGAAGTATACTACCACCTCTGTTGTAGTTCTTGGCTACAGAGTTTTTAACACAGGGGATGACAATGCACCTTTTGGCATTGAGCTAGAGCCCATGGCTTTGACAACAGCCATCTGTCCCAGTGAGGCCCTTTTGTTGGATGTCCACATCTTTTGTGTTTACCATTCTGGCTCCTGGTTTGCATTCCTCTGGAAAATTCAGCTGCCACAGGCCTGCCATGCTAATGTTTACTTCAGGGAAGTAGGTACTACACAGCCTGGGAAGGTATCTGGTCCCATGGCTGCTGTGATACTGGCTTTGGAGATTGTTTATTACCTGTGCAGCCATGATGACAGCAACTTTGCAGTCTTCCATTATAGAGATGTGCTCTTTCATGGGTGAGAGGGGGGTACAGTTAACAGTGATCCTATCTGCCAGGATGTTGGCAATATCAGTTGGCTCTGTACATTTACTGCCATTGAGCTGTAACTCTGAACAGATCTAAGTGCAACCATGACATGAACCTGTCTGTTGGGCAGAGATCTCCTGAGTAGACAGTATGCCATAGAGTACAGATTGGGTTACATTCAGTCTTGTTGCATGGAGCGACAATTTGAGGCCAGTAATCCTCTTGTTAAGGTACTTCATTGGTCTTTCTAGCTGCTAAACATGCCTAGTCAGATTCATCGCAAGTATGTTGTGGTACTCTCTGACAGGTGTGATGACTGCTGAGTAGTGGAAACCTCCTTTGACCTACATGCACAGACCTTGGCAGTTTGTGTGAACACATAGCATGATTTTCCAACCACTTTTTCAATGTGTTTCTGGAAGTAGAGATGACTATACACATTTGTCCATAGATCACATCCATATTTAGCCTAAGTGTGTGAGCATGCCTGGTATGACCTTTCAGTATGTTGCTGCCTGAAATTTGGTTAATTTCTTTAAGTGTGTGAGCATGCCCAGTATGACCTTTCAGTGTGATGCTGAATGGAATCCACTACATTTGTTGGAGTGTGTGAGCATGTCCAGTATAGACATTTATACTATATGTGTATGGAAAAATCAAGTTGCATTTTTACAGCAGGGCTCACCTTTGTGTCATAGATCAACAGGTATCATGCTGTGCCTGTAGGGCTTTCATGCAACACTTTGCATAGACTTACCAACATTTCTACATACAGGGGGAACAGCTATTCTTTGTACATTTCTATCCGGGAGGCACATCTGATTGTTATCGTGGGTGTACATAGGATGTGGGTTTCACCTGACACTTATACACATTTGCTTTGCCTGCACTGCTATATACAGGACATCATTTCAGTCTGTACTGTTGCCTATCATAGTGGCTTGAGGCATACTACTGTACTATGGATGTTGGCGTCCAATGCCATGTATATTACACTGTGACTTCATAGCCTACACAACCCACATCACACCGCCTAGCTAGATGTTCTCAGTCTGCATAGGCATGTGGGGGAGGTTACCCATTTGCCTCTTTAGGGGCATGATACTGCATTTCTTTGTGTTTGCATTACTGTACAGTTGTCCTGCTATGTCTGTGCCACTGAAATACTATCATGGCTTAGTGGTTTAGTACTGTGACTATAGTGCACAGTATCCTGGGTTCGAGCCCTGTCATTGCTTTTTATTGCCATGCTGGGCAGACCAGACTGCTTAAGGAACAGTACAGCAGATATGAGCATGTTTAAGCGACTTTTCTCAACTTTGGCCAACCTTGCCCAACGTTGCCCGACGTTGCGCTAGGTGGCATGAGCAATTTTGTGGACATATACTAGATATTGGTAAAGGCTGCTTAGCACTGCTTTATATTGCTTAAAACATGGCAATCATGCCTCAAGTGGTGCTGCAGGGCTGCCTATGTCGGATGCACATAGTACACTCCCTATACATGTTTGAAAACAGGTAGCGTCAAGTTAGGTATCCCTTTTATTTTATGTGCGAGTCAGAGAGAGGTATCATTTCCAGGGTTCCTATTGAGCCAGTGTATGTGCTATGCGTTGCCTCTTTGCCAAGGCCAAGGCATACTGGGCACGCCTCCTTCTGCCTACTGGGGCAGGCTCAGGTTGTTCCTCCTCTGAGTCACGCTGTGCCTGTGCAGGCCTTGGCAATGGTGGGGGGCTCTTTGGCCCTGCCCCATGCTGTTCCTGCTGCAGCTGTTTTTGCAGGATCATATTGTGTAGCATGGCACATACCATGACAATTTGGGTACATGTAGTTGGTGAGTACTGCAAGGCTCCACCAGATGTGTCCAGGCAATGGAACCATGACTTGAGCATCCCAAACACACACTCTATTACATTTTGTGTTTGTGTGTGTGCCTCATTATGGTGTTCTTGTTCAGGTGTGTGTGCATTTCTGATGGGTGTCATCAGCCACGGCTCCAGTGCATATCCAGCATCCCCCACTAAGTGACCATCAGGGATGTCTCCATTGGCAAATGTCTGGTACAGCTGTGACAGATTCCAGATATGGGAATCGTGGTAGCTTCCAGGGCAGCCAGCACACACATTCAATATTATGCCCTGGGCACCACACATGACCTGACAGTTGATTGGAGTGGAAGCCCTTTTCGGTTGATGTAGGCCCTACCCCGCTCACCAGCTGGTGCTTTGATGTGTATGTGTGTGCAGTCAATTTCACCCACTACCTCAGGGTATTCCGCTATTTGATGGAAGAGATGCATGTTGCTGGCCAAAACCTCATGGGAATTGGGGAAATATACATGATCCCCGACGTGCTGACATGGCATTCAGGAACTGGTGCAGTACCCTGGATGCTGATGCCTGTGAAATCCCCATCATATCACTAGTTGGTCTCTGGAAGGTACCTGTTGCTAGTATTCTTAGGCCAACACATACCTTGGTTTCCACTGGGATGGGTTCCCCTCTGTTGGTTCTGTGTGCGAGGCATGGCCAGCACAGCTCAACAATTTGCTGCAGGATGTCTCTGTCCACTTTATATCGCTCCACTATCTCCAGCTCATGTAGCGCCTGGTAGGTTACCCTGGGTCTGTACACTCTTCTTCGTCTCCTCACTGTGGGTTGCTCAGCAGCGTTCACAATGGTACCACCCTCAGCATCTTGCACATGTCGCCTTATAATAGCAATGGCAGCCCCTAACATTCTTTTGTCTCAGTTAAGCTTTTTAAGTTTTCACTTCTCTTTGTAGACTGCAGTGTTACAGTTTTTCTGAGAAAAACATGGGGGAATGTTGTTTGCAGAGTTTTAAGTGCTGGGCTGGGCTAGGCTAGTGTACTGCCTGGGTAATTGGCTGATTCTGATTGATTTCACTTGGCAGCTCTGCTAGTTCTCCTTGGTTAACTTCCTACTACTTCTTTTCCTTCCTTTTCTCTTTCTGCTTCCACAGGAGGCAGCACCACGCAAACAAGCGCTAACACAGGCACGCGAGTGCACACAGGCTTACACAGTCTTACACAGGCTTACACGGGCTTAGATGGGTGCACATTCATGCCTACAAGCTTAGACATCCTTACACAGGCTTACACACACTCACAAGCTTAGACGGGTTTACTGGCGTGCACACGTGCGCACACAGTGTAAGCAGTGTTGCAAGAAACTTCACTGATAGCCATGGCATATACCTTTGGTTTCGGGGTTTCAGTTCAGACAACTGTAGACACACCTCTTCCAGCCCTGAGTAACTCATAGCAAACACATGCCACTCTGCTCCAATGAACTTACAGTCTTTTTGATACATACTCCCTCATGATGTCACCTATCTTCTACTCTGTTACTCCCCTAATCCTACTCTTACACTCTATGGACATGGTTCACATTGCAGGGAAATTTGGGATTCACTATCCTTATACTCATTTGCATAGGATTGCCTACTAATGCTTGGTTACATCTCTCAGACTGTGCTTCCCCCTTAGCAATCACTACTCAGTAGCCATGTTGTCTTCAGCCTGCCATTCACCTGCATGGCAGATGAATATTTTGAATAAAATCCCTATTTGTGGCTTTTAGTTTTTGTTTTTCTGGTTTTTAGAGCGCCGCACTTTTGCGTGGCGCTGCGCTACTCTTAAACATTGGAGATCGAGGAAAAAATTTTTTTTTTACTATTTTGCAATGGATAAAAATGCCAATAGCCGTATATTTGGCCATTAGCATGCTTCCTCAACTGGATGCATCCTTTATTTGGAGCTGTCATGGCTCTGTTTTGCTATTTGCAGAATGGTATTCAGTTGCCAACCGAGTACATTTCTACAAATAACACTACTCTTACTCGGACAGGTTAGTGTTTCCTGGATCACAAATTTACCTCATTTGTATAGCTTTCAGCAGCAAATGAGGTAATTTGCATAAACTAACCCTGTCCGTGCAAAAGTCGTTTTAGGAGCTCTCTTGCACGTCCCTGCCGGCTGTTCCTGGATCACTCGGCAGATATGTTGGCTTGCTGGAGTCTTACTCTACTCTTAGACTCCGTGCAAGCCTTCGTGAATCCGGACCATTGTTTATGGTTTACTGTTAACATATGCTGTTCCATAAATGTTATGTTAGGCCATCTGTTTTATTAATGTTATGAATTACTATGGTTGCATATTAACATATGCTGTTGAATTACCTTTTCTGTTGGCTTTATACCATAACCGTTACTGGCATGCTGCTATTATATTGACTGTTCTGTTATATATTGTTTTGTTTCAAATAATATGCATTGAACTGTCATGGGGTTATTTGCAATGTTCTGGCATCCTGCTATTACTAACAATGGTTTTGTTCATAACTCACCTATATGTATTAGTTTACCTGCATAACCACAGCACATCAGGGTAGGCCAGTTCCTGGTGATCCACCTACTCTAACTCAGCTGGCTGTTGCACTGGGTCCCAGTGCTGCTCCCTCCATTGTCCCTGCACCACCTTCAGGTGGAACCACCTCAGGGAATGAGGCCTGTTCACCCCCAGGAGCGGGGGGGGTTGTCACCCAGGATCAGCTTCCAGCTATGGTGTGCAGGATTGTTCATAAGGAGCTCTGAACAGCGCCTGGGCCAGATTGAGGGCAGACTCTACAACCTGGTGGGGCCTGGTGGCCCTGGTGCCCAGTCTCTGGCACAACCACCTTTAGGGCAGTGAAGGAGCAGTTCCAACTGCCCATGGTTGAGGATCTCAGTCACACTGATGCCGTCTGGTGGCATACGCACTTCAGATTCCACAACATTGTGGAGCCTGTGGCTCTGGCGACCAGCCTCCAGCACAGTCACCTTTGGGACAGTGAAGGAGCAGTGCCGATTGCCCATTGGTGGGGATCTCAGTCATGCTGCTCCCATCTGGAGGCACATGCACCTCAGATTCCACAGCACCCTCCCTGTCCAAGGTGTTTATCCCACTCATGTGTCACACCCCCCCTGTCAGCTGTCTTGTATGTCTTGTCTGTCTGCAAATGCAACCTCTTCTACCCAACTTACCTCCCCACATGTACCTACATCCCTCCCCAAACATTCCACTCTCTCCTTCAAAAAAAAAAAAGTGGGCACCTGTCCCACAAAAAAAAAAAAATCGCCCCATACATAGCTCTCCATTTCGCACACATGTCCACTGGACACAAGTAATCCTTACATTAATTAATGAACACATTTATGTCACCCTCACCCCTTTCTCCAAGGTGTGAGGCACCAAATTCCAAATTCTGTAATACCTGCACAGCTGTTGCTGTACAAGGAATGGAGAGCTATGGTCCTTTCCTACAACCTTCCTGCACAACCCTACCTGCCTTTCAGTATGTTTTTCCTCCTGCTTGCCCTCATTTCACCACTGTCCAATCACCTCCTGTTTCTTTTCTTTAATAATTTTTAGCATGGGTTTTAGCAGAGCTAAGCAGAGCGTCTTGCAAACCCGTGCAAACCCGCGTAACAGTGCTTAAAAGTGCCTTAATGTTCTTATGTGTTTTTCACAGTTAGGCACATCAGCAAAATAATCACCTCTGACACGTCTCAAACTGAGGCCCCTGCAAATTATGGCATAGTCCATTAGCCCACTAGGCCACTCAGCTCTGAATGAAAGCAGGTGTTTCCAGCAAAATGTACTGATTTCCCCTGACAGACTGCAAGTACATATAATGGGAAAAATGGGTGTGTACCTGGGACTGTGATGCAAACACTACACCAGTACACAGCCAGATAAATAATAATGGAAGTATATCAGACCTGGGATAACAGGCATACCTGTCAACTGTACAGATTGTTGCAAACTGTCAAGAGTTTTAGCTGCTATTGTTGGCCTGGGTGTCATAACACTGTGTATTTCTGGCAAAGTACTGGCAAGTCATCAAAGATTGAGGTGAGGAAATCTCAAAAGACATTTCAGAGTCAAATGTCATACTCTTCAGACAACACATGTTAATGCAAATCCTGTTTTTCTGTCAACATTGTACATGTGTAGGAGCAATATGTAATGACTGTCCCCAGTTTTGGGCCTTTGCCCCATGTGTATGTATGACTTTGTCCAGAGTTCTTGCTCTAACAACTTGACAGGTATGATGACAGGTAACTGTCCCCTTTCATCAAGAACATCTTTAAACACACCTGCTAAAATAGTATTGGCAAAGTACATATGTGCCCAACTGGGATCCTGTTGCACAACACCTGCATTTGAAAGCCATGCTCATAATGATGGATGCAGATGTGTGTCACAGACTGTATGCATGCACATGTATCTTGCAAATACACCTGTTGCAGTACTGACTCAGGAGCTCAGTCTGTTAAATGCTTTGCATGTAGCACATTTTGCCACCCACAGTCCTGGGTTCGAATCCAATGTGTTGCACGTCACTTGCATTCTTGACACTACAGCAAATAATGACTGAGTCATGCAGATTTACTCCACACAGGTTGCTGCTACTGAATTAACTGCTACCCATGTTTGCAAGTCAAAGGCCTGTAGGTAGGGACACACTGCACATATTTGTGCAGCCTAACTATATGTCACCTACTACTCTGTCACTGACACTGTTATATAACAAATGTACCTTAAGCACATCCCTCGAGTGGACTGTAAAGGGTACCCACACCCTCACTCTGCTGTAATGACAGATCTGACACTGCTGCCTCAGTTACACGTACAGCTTGCTCTCCTCCAAAGTGTTCACACTTCCCCTATGTGTCACAGGCTACAGCAGCTGCAGCCTGCAACATATCCAGCTATACAGTAAGCTATCTGCTGCAGACCTACCATACCGTACACCCCCAGAACAAGGGATCCAGACAAAACCATACATAAAGGGGGGGGGGTCTAGCGACAGGGGCATGTGTCACACTTTGCCCCTACAATGATAGTGAGCTGATAGAATAGCAGCTACTGCTTCAGCGTGCATATTCTGATAGGTATGATGTGTAACACTCATGTCTCTTCCCCCCTTACTGACCTCAACCCATAATGTTTAACATTGAACTGCCAGATAATCAGAATGCCATGGGACAATGGCCAAACATAGCATGCAACACTGTTAACATACCTAAATCTCAACAGTGGACAGTATTTGTACCAACCCTCTGCAATGCTGTAGTCTCCACACCTCACTAATGTAGACTAGGAAAGGGGCCAAGGGCTACATGAAGGCCATATATATTGCACTGTGCAGCCATGTCATTGGATAATGAAAGTGAAACCCAGCTGTTTTGGATGTAATTAGCAAGTCTAAGCCACAGAATGGTGCACAGGTAGTTACCTGTTAATGAGCATTACCTACAAAAGCCTATCAACTGCCTATGGAAAACATGTCTGCATGTTGCCTTACCAAGACAGACAATGATTTAGCAAGACTTTTCTTGAGGATATCGTCACAAAAGGATTACATCATTCTACCAGGTATGTAATGCATGTCTCATACACTGGGACGCAGATGGGAGGAAGGATGTATGGTGAGTAGGGATTACAACAGTAGGCCTGTATTACATCTATGGGAATGACATGTTGGTGATACTCTGCTGTCCAACAGCTGCAGGCAGGCCTCCCAACTGTGCATGCTTTGAAACAAATCACAGCTGTGGTCCTCTTACTCTCTCCTACAATGGTCTGCCCCTGTACAAAAGCTAGTGGATTATGAGTTACACATATTGACAGTGAATAAGGTTGGACATAACTGTAATATCACATGATGCACTGTTATTCAGCTCCTCTCAGTCTGTGAATGTCACACAGGAATAATTCAGATGTTGTAAAGGTGTCCCTCACTGTCTCTGATGTACTCTGGCTAGGCCACTGTTTTGCTGACAATCATACCTCATCATTTGAGAGCTATGGCTAACACAGAATGCAACCCCCTACAGCAGGTATTGAGCTCATAGCAATTATTAGTGGGGGGACACAGGCCCAACCTCAGTGACAGAGTGTACATATTGGCCATTCAAAGGAATTCTATAAATACACTAACAGACATTACTGTAGAATGTGTATTCTGAGGGGTCTGGCATATGACAGCTAGATTCTCTATATTCGGACAGCATCCATCAATAATTGGCCAACCATTTGCCAGGCATCCACATGTGTGTGCCAAAAGGACCACATATATCAGACACATGTACACATTACACAAACATCTGTGTACTGGAGAGATATGATGCCTACAATGAAATATAATACAGCAGGTTTGTATTGCTGTCTGTCATTGTAGCAAACTGGTGTTGTTGGACTGTCCCCATATGGTCATCATAATACACACCTGTTTGCCTGACAGTGGCTGTAAGACATACTAGTGGGACTTTGCCAATAGGGGGCACACCACAGTAGATGGCATTGATAGGTGTGGAGAAATTCATCAGACTCTGTCATGGCACAGAGACATAACCGGTATTGTTACCATGTTGGTGATAGACACACATGTACTGTGTTGATAGACTGCAGGGTACGATGTGAGAGGTAGCAGTGGATAGTGCAGGCCAGTTTGGTTGTGCACGGCCTGTTGATAGCAGTTGTCCATGTATCTGGTTCTGTGATGTGTTCCTCTCTTGTTGTCTTTCAGGAAGAATGTATTGAAGGAGGCAGCCACCATTTTCAGCTACTGAAAATAATGTTATCCTGGATGGCCTCAGACTGCATGATAACATTCTCCTGTCCAGGGGTCTCCAGCATCGTGAAGAACATGTAGTACTGTGGGCTGACCTTGTCATAGCAGTCAACCAGGTAGGCCAACAGGACAGGACCTAAGAGTAGGTTCAACACCGGGCCACAGATATGGTCACTTTTGCATGGCAAAGGGCAGCTGCTGTGGCCAGGGACTGTGCTGCCATCGGTGGATGGCCTGCAGCAGAACAACCGCTGTTGGCCACAGAGGAATTCCTGAAGAACCTGGGAACAACCAGCTCAGAAGCAACCATCACCCCGTACATTGTGGAGGTGGGTGCCACAGCATCCACATTACAGGAACATTCAGGTAAGCTTCCTGTGTTTATCACAGTAATATTACATCAGTCATTGTGGTAGCCTTTGCATACCAGCACAAGGGTGTCAGGTCTATCTACATTGTGGGGGGGGGGGTTGGTTTTAATGCAGTTGTGCACACATATGTAACATGTCAGCAATGTAGGCAGTATCACATTAGCTACTGTACATATGGATATACACATATATTACCCTGTACAATGTCACATTTGGTATTGCTGACAGTACCTATCCCCTCACATTTCCATAGGTCCAGCATGTATGGCTGGAGTCCAAGGTTCTGTATCTGGTAAGTGTGATACACTTGTTTTATGGATGATATATACCCTAAGAATGTTATGAGCTGCCAGTGTAACCTAGGCAAAGCTGTTATGCTTAGCCAGAGTAGACTAGTTTGTATGTTCAATTGTGGATCAGTTAACTGGAGTGCATTGAATGGGTACTCACAGTCCAGTATTTGCAGGAACATTAACACATTTGCACTTAATTTTGTGAAGGACTATGCATCCTGCTATGCAGGAGGCAGTCACTCACAGATGCCTGCTCACACACAATATGGAGATGGTACATACCTGAGCCAGTCATACTATAACTGGAATAGTATGGTCATGAAAGGTGCACTGTGTTTTAGGGGTAGGTCTATCTTATGCAGTGACATATTGCTTATTTCACAAGTGTATCATACTGGCAACATTAACCTGATGTAGTTGCAGTGCATGTTATAAAGGACCTGTCTTGTATGCGTATGTTGTTGTGTGCTTGTGTGTTGTGCATAGGATCAGAAATAAGATGTGTGATGTGTAATGCAGTTGTGGCTCATCACGTGTATGTGTCTGTGTGGATTACCATACACAGTAGTGTAGGTAGTAATGTACTTATCTTGATGGTGGTGGCCACAGTGAGGCACAGGTGGGGGTGTTGGAGGCTGAATCTGTCTCATGGGTTGACATCCCACTTCCTTCCCCATTGTCCCCACACACAGTAAGTATGCCCACACATACCCAGTTGCCTGAGGCCACACATATAGGACAGTCATAGTGTGGTGACATCAAACAGAACAGTGTAGAAACTATGGCATCAGTGAGCGTAGAGACTGGTCATTGCCAGAGACCTGGTGAGGTCCCACACAGGCAGATTGACAGGGGTGCTTGGAGGAGGAAGGCTGCCGATCTACCACCTGTTACAGGTGTCACATCACGGGTCACCCACCACATGTTTCGGTCAATCATGGTGGCACAGGCATGTTCTGAATACTAAACCAGATGGATGCTCAGGATTATGGATGCAACACATCCGTGACTGCCTTCACCGTATTGTTGATGACATAGATCATTTCACTGATGTAGTGGACAGACAGTGGGCTGAGACAGTGTCAGTGTTTCAATGCATGTTGTCTGTGCTGGAACATCTGGTTGAAGTAGGGCATTGGAAACATGGATGTAGGTCAGCAATGCCATCTGCTGAGAGTCCACATCACCAGGCACACTCACGCTCCCATAGTGGCAGTACCTCCAGCACCACAGACAAGAGTGTGGTGTCCACACCATGACATGGCAGGCCATGGGCATGTGGTCCTAGGTGGTCCCATGGGGGACACAGGCCCAGCAGACAGCAGTCGCCATCAGCTACTAGCACCACATCTAACCCTGGGCATGGTGGTGCCAGTGCCACTCCAGGTAGAGCCAGTTCCCATGTTTGTGACCAGAGATGGTGAACTATCCACACTGCCATGTCCAGTCCACAGCTATCCAACATATGCATGTGTAGGGTTGGCACTGGACTTGACTGTGTACATGCACACACTCAAACATCACTGTCATATGCAGGTCACCAACAGACACACATGGCACCTCTCTATTGCTAACCTAACCAGCACCCCTTTTTGACTCACACACAAGCTGTCAACTGTTTGGCACAGTCTATGCCTTTGGTGCCCCCATACCACACCCTGTGCATGTGATGATACCTGTGCCATATCCCTGCCATCCATGCCATTGCTGCAGGGACATGCAAATATGTGTCTGATGCACAGAGTGACTCTATTACTTTACATGTAGGTTTTGTACTGTGGCAGTATTGTGCCATGTGAGTTGTGATGGCCATGACAGGTACTGTATGTTGGCATGTGTCATGCATATACATCATAGTTTGTGTATGTTTCTTACATGATGTTAGACTGACAGTGGTGCTGCAGACTGACAGGTGTCTCACATAACTGTGTATGTTTCAGTTCTAGGGGTCTGAGTGGCTGAGCTTTGGAGAGTTTGTGGCAACAAAGCAGCACAGGATGGAATAACAGCACAGCAGATATATGACATCAGCAAGGTACGGCTGTAAACTTGCATTGTTACCTGGGTACATATGTGTAGAACAGTGTGTCAGGGACAATGGGAGCAGTCAGGGTAATCATGCATGCATACCCTGTGACAAGACCTGCTACCCTTGATATGTGCCACCTGTGTGTACTGTACATATGAATGGAGGTGGTGGCAGATAGCATGTATGCCTAGGTAAATGTAGGCTATGTAGTGCCTGTAAAATGCATAACCATTGCACAGCCATATGGCCATATATGTACTGGTGCATGTGAATATATTTGCACACACACACACACACACACACACACACACACACACACACACACACACACATGCACGCACGCACACACACACACACACACACACACACACACACACACACACACACACACACTCTATGTTTCCTGTTGCAAGATTAGAACCTCTACCTATCTAGTAGTATGCACTACAGCACTATGCACTTATCGCATGCACCACTGAGATTATCTGTTATAAGGGTGTCACCCAGTGTTGTTAGGGTGGATGACATCAGCAGGCCTTGTAAAGGAGGCCAATGGGGAGACTGGCAGGCAGTCACAGGGCCTTAAAATATACAACCATTGCACTGAGATAGGCGAGAGAGGCATGTGTACAATGCTGCAAGAAGATATATTTACACACACACACACACACACACACACACACACACACACACACACACACACACACACACACACACAATTGCCTTTTGTGAGATTAGAGCCCCTACCTATCTATTAGTATACACTATAGCACTAAGTAATTATCGTATGTGCCACAGAGCTTATCTGTTTTGAGATTGTCAGCCAGTGCTGTTAAGGTGGATGACATCAGCAGGTGTTGACAGGGAGGCCAGTCTTGAGGAGAACGCTAGTCACAGGGCCATAAAATGATTGACCCATTGCACAGCATAGGCTAGATGGGCATGTCTGTACTGCTGTTAGGGAACTATCTACACACACACACACACACACACACACACACACACACACACACACACGCACACACACACACACACACACACACACACACACACACACACACACACACACGGTGGCTGATGTGAGATTACAACCCCTACCTACCTACTATCACACACTATAGTTCACAGTACTTATTGCATGCATCACTGGTTACATCTGGTGTACATGTGGCTGCAGCCACAGTACTTGTGGGCTATGCAAAGTGGCTGTGTATTACACAGCATGTGTGGCCTGCAGAGTGTACCTGCTTTATGCTATTATTGTATCTACTGTCCTAGCAGTGGGGTACCTCTTAATTCCTCTGCTATGTGTGTACAGTTACCAGTATTTCCATTTCTGGCTGGTTGCAATTTGCTAGGTGGACAATTGGCCAGTGGCAATATGGCCTGTCCCAGTCCTGCATCGAAGTCATTGCACATTACACCACCTGCTCACCATTGTCTGTCCACAGGGTGACATTCCACAGGCACAGGGTTCTGTGGTTGGGTGGATTATGTCATTATGCGGCCTTGGTCTGCTATCATCAGAACACCTGTTGTGTGTGTAGGTGAAGATAGCCCCAGTATATATATATATATATATATATATATATATATATATATATATATATATATATATATATATAACAGGGATGTCTACTTAGGTGTAGCTGCGTGTGTGTGTGTTATGTAACTGTGTTATATACATATATGTGGAGGGTCTACACCACTCTACACATTTATGTATATATCTCTCTATGTATATATATATATATATATATATATATATATATATATATATATATATACACACACACATGTGTGTGCCACATATTGATAGATAGGAAAATAATGTGTGAGGGGGATAGGGAGTGACAGATACATATACATAACTATCTGTATGCATAGACATATTTCCACATAGCAGTTCTTTGGGCAGATGAAGCATCAGGCATGGGCTCAAGTTACTTAAGTGTAGGAGCATGCCTAGTGTGAGTGTCAGTACTTACAAGGTGACTCCAGGTCAGACCTACCTGTACTCCAGTCCAGGATTTTGTGTGCTGCAGCCAATTTGCTGCTGCACCTGATTCAACAGTCCAGCACCTCTCTGATAGTTTCCCCAAGGGATTCCCTGGCTATGTGCTGAATGTAATATATGACTGCACAGATTGTAATAGACTGTACAGAGTTTAGCCTCATATCTCTGCTACATTTTACATAGCACTGTGATTTTCTGGTACATCAGTGGCAAATCATTAAAGACTGACTTTAGGAAATGATGACAGACATTTGAGTTACTGACTCCATACACACCATGAAACACATGCTTCTGCATGACCTGTTATTCTCTGAACTTTCTACATTTGTCTGGCCAGTAATTAATCCTTCTCCTTATATTTGGGCCTTTGTTCCACTACTGTTCATGGTTTTGTCCAGATTTCCTGGTCTAAGTGGTTGTAGGTATGATGTGACTGGGGTACATGATGTGACACCACACACAGGGTGACAGTCTTAACATTTCTCACTGTACATGTTTTAACAGGATGTCCAGCATTCTGCCCCATATGTTGGCTCTTTTCCTCATACAGTTGTGTTTTTCTAGTAATATACTACTAAATGGGGTTCACTGAAGTTTTGTCAGTACTGACACAGTTAAGTGATAGCCTTTACATCCTGCTGCTACTCTGACGTGTTGCAACCTGCTGTTATACTAGCCACCTTCTAGGTTACTCAGAGCATGTATAATGTCTGTAGGTTTGGCCCTCTGTCCCTCCATTGTCTCTGGCTTTGTTTAGCTTTCTTGCAGTAACAGATTGGGACATATTGACAACCTGTGGGACTCCTACCAAAGGAGTACCTCACATGCAAAAATTGTAGGTGCAGCCTACAACCATAAACACCGTCAACCATGCTAATGTACTTAGCCTACTGAGCCACACCAGCCACCAGAAAGTGGGGTTTAATTCCTCACACTATCAACAGCAGACACACATACACTTTGATCCCTGCATATTGTGGAAAATAGAATATGTAGCCAGGTTGTTTGGGATTGTGTGGTCTGCTGATATATCCATGCAATCATACTGTTACTGTAGTCGCACGGGAGCAATGATGTGTTGGGGGTAGGGGATGCTAACATTGACAGTCATGTGTCTGTCCTATGACCCCACTGTTTGACATTTCCCTTGCATACTGCAGTGGGTTTTTCTGCCTTGTGGCCTAATGCATATTATGGGGCAGTCAGTATTGGACAGAGTACCTGCTGTCCCACATAGCTGTTAGTTCTCTGCAAGTAGCCCAGTGACCCACTCTATTCTCTTGCATACATGCAGCAGGTCCATACATATGCTACCATAGTCTATTACCCTGTACATTTGTTGTAAAGAAGAGTGACTTACCTTGTGAATGCAGCAGTTGAGATACCTGTGTTGCAGGGCTGACTCTGATGCAGGCAGTACACAGCCAATACATGGTAAGGTACAGGATGTGTGGTGTGGCTGGCATCCTTTTTACTATGTATGTGAGTCGGAGTAGGGTGTCAGTCCCTATGACCCTAGGTTGTCAGTGCATGTGCTATGCATTGCCTCTTTGCCAAGGCCAGGGCATACTGGGCATGCCTACGTCTGCCTGCAGGGACAGCCTCAGGGGGTTCCTCCATGTCCCCCTGTGGGTGTGGTTGTGGGGACCTTGGCACTGGTGGTGGGCTTTGTGTCCCTTCCCTATGATGATCCTCCCATAGCTGTTTCCACAGGATCATATTGTGTAGCATGGCACATACTGTGAACATCTCTGCACATGTGGCTGGAGAGTACTGCAAGGCTCCACCAGATATATTAAGACAATGAAACCATGACTTGAGCAGCCCAAACACACACTCTATGATGTTCCTAGTTTGTGCATGTGCCTCATTATGGCATTATTCAGTAGGTGTGTGTGCATTTCTGATGGGTGTCATCATACATGGTTCCAGTGCATAGCAAGCATCCCCCAGTAGATGGCCATATGGGATGTCCCCCGGAAAACATCTGGTACAGCTGTGATATGTGCCAGATATGAGAGTCATGATACTACCAGGGCTGCCAGCACACACATTCATGATAATGCCCTGGGCATTACACATGACCTGGCAGTTGATAGAGTGATACCCCTTGCAATTGATGTAGACTCTACCCTCCTCACCAGGTGGTGCTTTGATGTGTACATGAGTGCAGTCTATGGCACCCAGTACTTCAGGGTAGTGTGCTACATGGTAGATGAGATGCATACTGCTGGCTCTCTCCTCAGGGGTGTGGGGTAAATAAATTTGCTCACTGGCATGTGTTTGCATGGCAGCCAGGAACTGGTGGAGCTCCCTGGATGCTGATGACCATGAGACCCCTATCATGTCCCCAGTTAGTCTTTGAAAAGTGCTTGTAGCTAGTATTCTGAGGGCTACACATACCTTTGTTTCCACTGGGATGGCTTCCCCTCTGTCGGCTCTGGGTTTGAGTTGAGGGTGGCAGAGTTCTATGAATCCTAATAGTATATCCCTGTCCACCCTGTAGAGCTCTTCAATCTCCAGCTCATGTAGCTCCTGGAAGGTTATCCTGGGCCTGAAGACTCTTCTCCTTCTCAATCTAGGCCTATTGTCAGCAGCAGCATCAGCACTGACCTCAGCATCTAGCACGTACAGATGTAGTATAGCAGCAGCAGCCCCTAGCATTCTGTCAGTTAAAATTCCCAAGTCTGTATTGCAATGGTGCAGTGTATGGGGCAAAAATCAGATTGTAGGGTGTATGCATAATTTATAGTAGTCTGCTGTAAATGCAGCCTATGTGATTGGCTAACAATGATGCATTCCACCTGCCAGGTACATCATTGAGGGGTTTGAATGACCCAGTGTAAGTGGAATATGGGTTATCAGTAATTTATACATGATTGGCTTTCACAGGCTAGTTTCTTTTTTTAACTGCCTACCCTGCTAAGCACAGCAGCATGGCATGCAAACGTGCTCAAACCAGCTAAAACAATTACCCTGATGATAAACAAAGCTTAGCAGCACTGGACGCCCCCGTCCTTAGCTGAGCGGTGTGCCGCGCAAATGGATATCACTCAGATCCAATTTATTTAAACATATAGTGACACATCCTCTTTTGATGTCAGCTAGCTCTCCTGTGGACAGAAACATGATTTTATCTGCAGACACGGTAACCCATTTTTGCTATTCAGTAACCCCAGCTCATTTGCATACAGATCCATGCACACAACCTGGATACTACACTATTCCAGGGCCTGCCTCCTTAGCAACCACAGAAATCTAACATTGTACATACTCCATGCAGGGCCCTATAATACATTATTGTCACATATGTCTTATTTTTTAATATTTATTTTTGCATAACAGCATGTTTGCACGCTGCTGAGTGCTGTGCAAACGTAATATGGGTATTTAAAAAAAAATCATTATTTTAAATTATTTCCCATTACATTTTGGATACCCAGGGCATAGTTTTCCACATATCTGTGTCTACTGTGCTATTTCTGACCTTTTATCTGGGGTTTTACAGCCCCTGTTCCCTTTTTAATTTCTTGTACACAGAAATTTTCCGTGTACACTTCGGACACCAACATGAGATCTGCACAACTGCCTTTCTGCTTGCTGGATCAATCTACACCCTCATTTGCATGCAATTCACCTTCTTTTGATGTGATTTGCATGCCATGGACACTTCCGCATTGGAATGCTCATGTACGCCCCTCAGCTCTCTTTACTAGATTGCACGGCTGCTTACTTCCATGTAAGCTCCGTGCTACTATGCCTACATGGAAAATCAATCCCTGTAGGCTTTATTGAATTCCCCTATTACTTAATGCATGTTAGGAGAACTTGTGAGAGTCATATGTCTTTGAGAGGAAAATAGGGTGGTGATAACTATGTACATGTGGTGGTATGTGTTTTGAGAAACCGAGAGAGTAGTAGATATGTAATGTTGTATTTGAAGACGGAGGATGGGCTATTTACAAGTGTTTGCATTCATGTTGGTACAATCATGGGATTACTCTGATAGTAGATTAATTTTCACCCTTGTATTAGTATGTGTTGCTTTTCTTGTACATGTGGTGTGTGGTTAACCAGGAACTGAGAAGAAGCAGATTAAGAAACCTGCTAGGTTTTGCTTCAGTTCAGTTTTTAAAGTGAATATGTTATTAGCTAGCCATAGTGTAAGGGGGATGGAATTCCATAATTTATCAACATAACTCGAGTACAGAGCATATTCTGCAGAGTTCTAAGGCTTATGGGTGATGAGAAGTTGTCTTTTGAGTGTCGCTGTCTGGAAGGTGCATTATGCTGCGGGATTTCTGTTAGTTTGACATTTTTGTGGTTTTGTGATATGGGTTACAAACAGCTGAGTGCAATGAAGGTAATGAGGTAACTCTAACCAGTTTACTAGCTTTAGAATAATACACTTGTGTATTTTATATGGTTAACAGTTGCAGACATTGCTACTTTATTGTGGCATTGTTGTAGTTTAGATTTAAGAGTGGTCTGTAGATTAGTCAAGATTAAGAAAACATTTAACAGTGATGTTGACAAGCTGATATTGGCATTCATCTTTTGTATTATCACTATTTAGCTGTATAAAGTGTCTGAAGTTTTTGTGTGTATTTTGATGGCCAGTTATATGTGCACATCAAATTTCATATTGTCGACTATGACAAGCCTTGGTAATTTAGCTTAGAGAACAACTTCTGTTTTGGTGTTGCTTAAGGAGAAGATTGTGAAGAAAGCTTTGTATTAGTAACATGACTTAGGAAAGAATTAAAGCAATTTAGTTTTTCTTCAAGGTTTAGTAGAGGCTGTGAGTTATCAAGCTTGGATTCTGTTGAAGAGGATGATTTTATGGTAATTTGTTGTAGATGGGATAGGGTTTGAGCTGAGCATATAAGGGTGTGTCATCAGCATATTGGGTTAAGGAGACATGTTTGGATGCAGTATGTAGGTCATTGATAAAGATATTAAAAAGTAAAGGACCAAGGATTGAGCCTTGTGGCACTCCAGTTGTAATTTGTAGGAAAGGTGAATACCTGTCTTACCATTTGACAGACTGTAAATGGTCAGTCAGCTGTCAGTGAAAATGAGTTAGAGAGAGATTCCAAGTAATAATAGTATTGGAATTAGAGTTGAGACAGCGCCAAAGCTTTTGACAACTCAAGAAATAGAGAGGAGACCAGTTTGCCATTGTTCCTAGCTCATTTGATGATGGTGACAAAGTTAAGGGCAGTGCTTGCGCTGTAACTGGGTTAAAAGGCAGTAAGCAAAATGGATGTTTGTGGAGGTTTAAAGTGGCTGAATAAAGAAGAGCAAAACACAATTGAGATAGGGAAATATGTGTCAAATGCAATACAGAGGTCCAAAAATAGCAAGAAGAGTTAATAAGACATATTTAAACAATCAGCGCAAATAAGTTGTAGAAAGTACTACAACACGAAAGGTCAAAATCTCTTCAGGAAAACTGGCATTATTATTTATACTTGACCTTACTTTCTCTCTTAACCACTGACTCAGATATTGTAACAAATAAAATCTTTGCTCAATTAAAACTGTGTATAAATTAAAGATCTCCTCTCACCCACTGCTCACAGGACCACTGCCAAAAGTATTTTAATGCCTAAATTGGAATATGGCCATCCTTTTCTCAATATGCATTCAGCTCACAATACTCACATGATACCAACTGCTGAGAATAAAATCTGTAGAGCCTGTCTATTAGCAGACCCCCAGATGCACCATTGCACCACTGCACTGTTATAAGCAATCACAAATGGCTTTCAGTGCCTCACATGGGCAATTTTCTTCTAAGTGTTCTAATTTACAAGGTTCTAAATGATTGCCACTCTCTAAGAGTGAAATTAGCTTTATACAACAACCCTTATAAACTCAAATGTACATAGATAAACAATTTCTCTCTGGTATGTCCTCAATTTAAAATTGATGTAAGTGAGACAGCCTCCTGTAGATTGGGATCTACTACCTGGAACTATCTGCCTACTGACATCAAAAACCTAGAAATCATTAAAAGCTTAAAAGATGCACTCAAAGAGCATCACTTTACAGAATCTACCTACAAGTGCAATGGTTAGGTAACATACCACCCATATCATAGACATTAGAATACAGACTCATAATGTGGCATTGTAATTGTGTGTGTGTATATATATATATATATATATATATATATATATATATATATATATATATATAATATATTTATATATAATATATATATATATATATATATATATATATATATATATTTATATTTTTATATATATATATATATGTTAGATATTATGAATATAAGGCTGAAATTAATTCTGTTGTAAATATGCTGAAAGAAAAAGTTTGCTTGAATATATGTATAGAGTTTACAATGTGCATTCATACTATATGTATAACAGACAGGCTTTCTTCACAGCATCAGAAAATGCCTAAGAAAGCAATACTGGAAAACAAGCATTACATGATTTTCTCATGTTTGTAGAACAAATATCAATTAACAGATATCCTTTTTTATAAATTCAGCAATACGTGATGTTTTTCCAGTAGGAACAGCTTATACAGATGTTTCCTTTCAGAATGGCATCCTCACATCAGCAAAAGTGCTTAAATCACAAAAGGACAATAGAAAAGTCTAAAAACAGACATTATGTGACTTCCCACATAAGGCCAGAAAAACATACCAAGAGGAAATGTGTGCGTGACTAGCTCTGTATATAGCAATTGTAGTAATTCAGTTATGTGAGAGAAGGACAGAGAGAGGTATTTTGTAGAAGTCATCATTCATATCTGTAATGAAGGAAAACTTTGTAAATATATGCTACAAATCTGACAGACTACGTGTGGTTTGTTATAAAATAAGTTATCTGTAACTGTGCTTATAGCTGCAAAATATATTTCTTTATCAGTGTGCAATTTGAAAGGCTTGGTGCTTTAAACAGACTACAGATGGAGTCATGCAGAGCTATGTTTCTCTGATTCGGCAGTAAACAGCAAGCAAGTAAGCAGCTCAATAAAATTTTTCAATGGTGATCCTTTGACAACGTTCCTAGCCTGTACCCAAAAACAGGGGGAGTGAATGGGTAATGTCACTCCTGTAAAAGCACAGTAACGTTTATGTGAAGTACTTCAGATTTCTACAGTTTTCAACAGTTTGTAGCAATACAGTTTAATAGACATCTAAATCCGGTGAGACTGCATTGCAGGAAGGTGGAGCAGTTCCATAAATTCTCCAGAAAAGGTACAAGACGAAGTTGTAAGACTGAATCTGCCAGTTTTGCTGTACCAACTTCACAAGTGACTACAGAAACTTTTCAACCATCTACAGTAAAGCAGCTTGGCCATCTGCCTGTCTGTTGACTGGTAAGAAAATGATTCTGTGTTACATACAGTATGAATGCCATAGAGGTAATAATAATAACAGAATAAATGTATATACAGCATATTAGCAAATGTAAAACTTTATTAGGACAAGTTAATAGTAAGGCATTATGCAAATGGATTGCAATTTGATAGTAAGGCATTATGCAAATGGATTATAATATTTGACTGGTATCTGAAATAAAATCATGTGTGGTATAAAAATGTTTATTGTGTGTACAATGTCATAAAAATACAGTGCATGACATTATCCAAAGGTTAGACTGTACAGACAAAAATTGTAAAGGTAAAGAACCAAGAAAAGTTAATATGTTGACATATTCAAATGTTAGACAGTTATGTTCTGTCACCAGATGTAAACGTTTTATTTCAGAGTTGCAACAACAGTCAAATCAGTTACTGATAGAAACTCTAGTACATTTTGTTACAAAGAAATGTAATAAACTTCTAAAAGACAGACACAATGAGTTCAGGAAGCTTAGACAAGTTATACACACATCTTTTCAAAAGTGCATAGGAGTTTCAAATTCAGCAGAACAGCTTACTAAAGAATGTCAGAAAGACCATGCAACATCACAGGAAATTCAACAGCAGTTGCAGGATAAAGGAAATAAATTAGCTCAACTGACAAAGACTGGGAATTTCCTGCATACACAGTTAATCTGTGCAAAAGAAATATATTTTATAATATGTTTATGTTTTGAAAATGGTTAAGCATGCATGCTAGGATGGTGGGGACATGACATGCTTGTATAAAGATATACATATACAAGACAGACATGCATGTGTGTTCTTTTCATCTAGAGTACATTTGTTTACAATGCACAAAAGCAAAAGGTAGACAACAGCAAATATAAATAAACATATGTTATAATTGTATAGTAACACTAAACAGTTAAAGTTCTGAATTTTAAAAATAAATAAAATCACAGATTGTATTAGTCAAACAGTTTTTGTAGAATTAATGGCAGGACAGTTAAATAGATAAATAAATAAAAAATACTGAAATCCATGTAAGGTAATTGTAAAATAATGTCTATTTATGTTGTATAAATGCATAGTTATGCAAATCACCATTACATTAAACGAAAAATGCCAAAAGAATTAACTATAGTTTACAGAGTATGAAATGTGAGCTCAGACCTTCCTAGACTGAATGAACAGTTACAGGAAATGTTGGAAAGATCAGATAAACAATAAGACTGATTGCCAGACAAGTAGCTTGAGGTTTTTCTAAAGCATCATTGTTATTAAAATATAATTGTTAAAATATTTACAGGCAACACTATTTGGTAATTGTAATAAAATGTCACAATTGTGCATAGATATCACTTATAATCTGTTTGCAAGTAAATGTTAAAAGGGCAAAAAAAAACTCAGTTGCATCAAGTACAGCCAGCAAATGGGCTATAGTATATATACAGTTCAAATCAATTGTGCAGGAGGGTGTAAATACCTACTAGAGGTAATATACAGTGAAAGCTTTATTTAGTAACCTAATAAAATAAATGTATAACCAAAGTGTTGGGCTGACATACATTCTATTCTCACAGCATAGGGCAGGTAAACAGTGCTGAAGTACTACAGGGGAGGGGTACTTTCTCAGTTTTACACTGACTGTATAAGCAGTACTGCACAAGGTTCTGAAATAAAGCTACAGAAAAAATAAACAACAAGGGTCTAAAATAAAGCTACAGGAAAAAAATATCTAATTCCTTCCTGACAATACTCTTTTATGGGGGGAAAAACAGGTAATAGTGTATTAGAAATACTGGTAAACTGGATTAAACCTGACAGGATAATATATTTTACAAGTTGTTAATAGCTATCATAATGGTTATTATTGTATTGTTTAGAATTAAATTGTATTTACAACCTGTTAAATTGTAAAGCTATACAAGAGATGGTTTAAAAAAACAAGAGATGATTTAAAATTGCTTTATTAAAGCTATACAAGAGAGAATAAAGATATGCAAAATGCATAAATGTTTCTAATAGCAAGAATGGTCACTATTTTAATATGTTTTGGCAAAACAATGTTGGTATAAAAAAGCATGAATATTTTTAATTGCTGAATATGTAGTTTAAAATAACATGACATATGCATTTGGTGCCAGTTCCACTAGATATTTCTAAAGAGACATAAACATTTTCCAAGATTTTGCGCAATATTAATGTTATTAAATTTGTAAGATTAGACTAAATGTACTTTACAGTCTTTGTATGTACAAATTCAGAAGAATTCAGTACAAATGAAATTAATGTCTAGTAATGAATATGTGTAAAAAAACATGTTTAAAAATAAATAAATAAAAAAATGGGTCCAGGGTACCTACTAGATTGAAATGCTTAAACAGCAAACAGTCTATGTAAATACATACTGTGCAGAATACATTGTAATAAGTTTAAAAGTAATTTGTCAAGTTGTAATATCATTGGTTTTACCCCAGTAAAATAATTGCTTTCAAATATTTATTATCTAAGCCCAGTTCAGTACTTTACCAAGATGTTAATGGGCAGTTCAAAGACATGACCACAATGTTATGGTTAAAATGACATTAAAACTGTATATTTTCAGCAGTGTATAAATGCTTGCAGTAGCACATGGTTCTTGTCTTATAGTTAATTCAACAGTTGCAAAGAGTTAATGAAACAATTCTAAGTCATAAATTAAATTCTGTGATTGCAAAAGAATAAATTAATCAAGTAAAATTAAAACAGACACAGCTCATAATTGATAAAATATTTTCACAGAATGGTCTGCAAAAGAAAATGTTTTAAATACATTCAGGTTTGGTAGTAATACATGTTTTCATTGTATTAACTATGTAAAATTGCATTTTGACTTGTATCAAAAAAGACTAAAGGTTTTATATAAAAATAATGTGTTTTTTATATATAATGTTTTGAGTATGTTTAAAAACAGAGGGAATTGTTAGATATTATGAATATAAGGCTGAAATTAATTCTGTTGTAAATATGCTGAAAGAAAAAGTTTGCTTGAATATATGTATAGAGTTTACAATGTGCATTCATACTATATGTATAACAGACAGGCTTTCTTTACAGCATCAGAAAATGCCTAAGAAAGCAATACTGGAAAACAAGCATTACATGATTTTCTCATGTTTGTAGAACAAATATCAATTAACAGATATCCTTTTTTATAAATTCAGCAATACGTGATGTTTTTCCAGTAGTAACAGCTTATACAGATGTTTTCTTTCAGAATGGCATCCTCACATCAGCAAAAGTGCTTAAATCACAAAAGGACAATAGAAAAGTCTAAAAACAGACATTATGTGACTTCCCACATAAGGCCAGAAAAACATACCAAGAGGAAATGTGTGCGTGACTAGCTCTGTATATAGCAATTGTAGTAATTCAGTTATGTGAGAGAAGGACAGAGAGAGGTATTTTGTAGAAGTCATCATTCATATCTGTAATGAAGGAAAACTTTGTAAATATATGCTACAAATCTGACAGACTACATGTGGTTTGTTATAAAATAAGTTATCTGTAACTGTGCTTATAGCTGCAAAATATATTTCTTTATCAGTGTGCAATTTGAAAGGCTTGGTGCTTTAAACAGACTACAGATGGAGTCATGCAGAGCTATGTTTCTCTGATTCGGCAGTAAACAGCAAGCAAGTAAGCAGTAAGCAGCTCAATAAAATTTTTCAATATATATATATATATATATATATATATATATATATATATATATATATATAGACACACACATATATATATGTTTATATTTTATGCATAATTGCATTGTACTTTGTGGATAGCTTGGCTTGCATTTTTTTCTTTGAACTTAATCCCTGCATGTTCTTAATCTTACCTTATCTGCATTGAATGCATCATTATGTACTAGAATTTACCATTTATTCATTCTATATATGATATTATTGTTGATTAGTAAGATTATAATGCCTTTTCTTGTCTTTGAGCTTGGATTACAAATGTCAACAAACCAGCCCACACACCCACAGAAGAAACAGTCATTAATATAGGTTCATAGGTTCATAGGTTCATACTAGGCTATCTGCCCTAGGGCATTTATAAGCCTAGCCAGAGTGTGTTTGGCTTTTGCCACCCATTTTAAATGAATTTTGCTATGCCCTTTTTCAAGGTTAGTATACTGTGCCTCTGTCTAACAGTGACACAGAAGTGATACCCGGGGTAAACCTACGATCTCCCATCCACTCGTCAAGATTCCTCTTGAAGAGAGTCAATGAGGGATTCTGCCTAACCTGGACTGGTATTTTATTCCAGAGTGAAGGGAGCCTCTGGGTTATGAATCTGTCCCTCCAGCATGTCCTATTTAATTCATTGCTGAGGTTCAAGTCTCTCGAGCGCGTAGCTCGACGGGATTTGGATTTTCTGAGGTGCAGCATGTCCATTAATTTCGGGTTGGACATGGCTTTATACGTCAGGCACAGATCGTCTCTGAGCAGGCGGTATGCCACTGAGTAGAGCTGGAGTTTCTTTAACCGGGCAGCATATGGCATCTGTTTGAGCCCTTTGATCCTCTTGGTGAGGTACTTTTGTGGTCTTTCCAGTTGCTGCAGGTGTCTGGTAAGGTACATCCCAAAAGGGGCATTGTACTCAATTATGGGCCTGATGACAGATGAGTAAAGAGGCATGATGACCTCCCCTGATCTAGATGTGAATCCCTTCATGATTAGGTGGGCTATATAAAATGTTTTTCTAACCACTTTGGCCACGTGGTTGTCAAATGAGAGATTGCTATCAACTTGGGTCCCCAGGTCCCTAATTGCTTCTTCCGTACTTAATGGATTACCACCTATGTGGTAATTTATGGGCACTTTGTTTTTGCCAAAGGGGATGACTATACACTTTTTGGTGTTTAGCTTGAGGCCATGGCTCTGGCACCAGTTGTATGTTTCTATGAGGCCCTTTTGTAGGATGCTTGTGTCAGCTGGAGAGTCGATTATGGCGCCTAGTTTGCAGTCATCTGCGAACTTGGTCAGCCACAGTCCTTCCGTGTTGGCCTGTACCTCCGAGAAATATATACTGAACAAAAGAGGTCTCAGGACTGAGCCTTGTGGGACACCACTTGTAACTGGTTTGGTGTCTGACATGGCTCCAGCAATTCTAACCATGTGGGTTCTGTCCTTGAGCCAGTTTGCAACCCATCTAGTGACATAGGGGTTTATATTTAAGCTGGTGAGCTTATCTATAATGCCCAAGTGGGGTATTGTATCGGCTTTTGCGAGGTCCAGGTAGGCTGTGTGGACCACCTTTCCCTCATCAATGGCCTTGGTGACTGTTTCAAAGAAATTGACCAGGTTTACGAGGCAGGATCTGCCCTTAACAAAGCTGAAATGGGTAGGATCCAGTGTCTGTAGGTCCCCAATATCTTTATTTATGAGGTCCATGATGATCCTTTCCATAGCTTTGCAGACCAAGCTAGTCAGGCTTATAGGGCAATAGTTTCCAGGATCCGTTGAGGCACCACCTTTGTGGAGAGGGACCACTGTTTCTGTATGCCACTCTTTGGGTACATATCCTGTAGTAAGGCTGAGATTGAACAGTAGTTTTATGTTTGGGTTTAGCTCTTCTTGGAGTTCATGTAGGACGCAGCCCGGGACACTGTCTGGTCCCATTGATGCTGTGTTTTTTGCTTTGGAGAGGGCGGCTCTTACCTGAGCACCTGAGATGTCAGGGGGGCAGCACTCTGCTGGGATAGATATTTGCCCTTTTGGTGGGGGGGGGGAGTTTGTGCTGAACCTGTCAGCTAGGATGTTGACAATGTCTGTGGGTTTGGTGTATTTTTTGTCATTTTGGACTAATTCTGAGCATATCTGGGAAGTCCCACCCAGGTTCCTAACATAACTAAAGAAAGCCTTGTGATTATCCTTAGTGTTCTGTGTAATTTTTCTCTCGATAATAAGTAAATAAATACATAAATACATAAATAAGGGACACTTCCGTATAAAAATGGACATTAGAAGACAAAGAAGCAACCAGAAGCATTAGAAACTGAGGAGAACTCATAACATCACATAGAATAGAGTGTTCTATGATACAGATACATACATCTGAAATACTGAAGTCAAATGAGCCTGGAAATCATTGCCAATAGCTAGGCTGCAATAGATGATGTAATTCAAGCAGAATTGTTTAAAAATATGCAAAATGATGCTGTTTTCATGATGCTTATAAACTTCACAGCATTGGACTGGAAAAAGGTCCATTTATGTTCTAATATCTCATAAAAGGGTAATGCAAAAGAGTGCTTATATTATCCAAGACGTGTTTGTTTCACATGCTTACAATATAGTACTTAAAATCCTGCAAGTTAGTCTGCAGCAATACACAGGGCAAAAGAAAGGCAGAGCCACCAGAGATCAAATTGACAATGTCCATATAATATAGAATGCAAAGTAGTTTCAGAAAAACATTTTCTTCTGCTTTATCATCTATTCTAAAGACAATGATTCTGTGTACCATAGTACTCCCTGCTACATTTTTAGAGAAATAAAAAATACTATGTCACCTTATTTGCCTCCCATGGAAACTATACGCTGACCAGGGAGTAACATTTTGAACTGCACATAAAATAACTGATTGTTCTAAGACTGGGAAAGTATGTGACAATGATGTATATTGTTACTCTACTTATTTAATTTACAGAAAAGGAAAACAAAGCAAAGATATAATATTGTATCAACAATTTGCATTTCAAATGAAAAATTCATAAGGACAACCATAAATAAAAAAGTAGGTTGCTAACATTTAGTTTTTAGGTGATATCATTGTGATCAAAATGGTTTGCAAATATCAACAATTTATTAATCTATTTATTATTATACAGAAGCTTGTCTGTTATATTTTGTCAATTTTTGTCCATTTTATTCACTTTTATTTCTTAGAAAAATATTTTCTTCAGATCTTTCAGAGTATACCATCTTCTGTATTCAAGACAATTTCACATAATTCTTCTTTATTTTCATTAATATTGTGTGACCAATCAGTTTTTGATGTTTTTTTTAGCAGAATGACTCTGATCTCCATGTATTTTCATAGTTAAATAAAATGTGCAACTGATCTTTATCTTCTTTACAAATGTAAGGGGGGCATTTGCTTAATTACTTCATTATTTCTCATATATTACATTTATAAACCTTGAACTTAAAATTTATGCACACTGAAAGTATTTTTATAATATTTAAATAATTTACATTATTTGCATTTATGACTCTCTCTGCATACAGCTTTTCAAATATTTTGATTTTTAATGCATGATAAATATGTGTCACCAATTAAGATATTTTTAACTAAATATTTTTCTAGGTATTTTAACTCAAAAACATTGTAGCTAAAATTGATTCTTCCATTAAAATGCAAAATTCTTCTCCTATCTACATTGCTGAAAAATATTTGGGAGATTTACTGATTATAATAACATTTTATAGAGACCATTTAAAAGTGTATTGCCCTTCTTTTGAGCCCATATATGTAGCCCATATGAAATCAGACAATGTCCAAACCTTTTTAAAATGTAATTAATCTGGGAGTTGCTTTTTCTGTCTTTGTTTAATAACTGCCATACTCCGGTCATGAATTCTCCAATGTAAACATTAGGCCAAGGAATTCATAAAATATGAATATTTTTTGTTCTAATCTGTAGACTGTATCCTTTATACAATTAAACACTATTGATTTTGTTTTATTATTGTTTATACACAATGTCCAATCCAGTATCAATGAAGGCTCTCCTCCGTATAAAAAACATAAATCACCAGGATATACTTCAAAAATTCAGATAGTGGCAATAATCCAAAGAACGAAAGGTGATGAAAATATTTTATTGATATAAACCACACACAATTGGGACAAACAGATTAAGCGCTTTCATCTCCTGCACAGAGACTTCCTCAGAATCTGTTTAAACAAAAAAAATCTCCATTTAAATACAATCAGATGTAATAAAATTAATTATTTAATTATTCAATTGAATTTCTTATTGGCTGGCCATTCACTTCATTTATTCATTGGTAGAATAAAAAGCTTGTACCTAAAAGTACTAAAAAATAATTGTAAATACACAAAAAATATACACATACATACATATATATATATATATATATATATATATACACACAGACAGACCCTTTCTAAAATAAATACATATTAATAAATGTTGTATAGCAATCACATATTTGATTGTTGGTGTTTTGTTTAAAAATGGTACACCATAGACATATGTATATACACACACAATACTCTAAACACTTCCATTTATAAATAAATATTTTAAAATCAAACTGATAAACATTAGATTATTGAATAAATATCATATATAAATATCATATATAAATGTTGCTAAAATGCTTAAAAAATAAAACTATAATATATATATATATATATATATATATATATATATATATATATATATATATATATATATACATATACATATATATATATATATATATATATATATAAATATTCTCATAAAAAATGTATAAATATATATACACATATGTGAATATCTCTCAAAAATGCATGTATTTATATGAAACTATAAAAACTATTTGTCATTTTGTTTTTAATATTTTTAATATGGTATCTTAATATAATATTTTATCAAGGGGTTAATATGTTTGATATATTAGATCAAAACAATAGGTATATGGTGGTATCCAGAAATGAGGTAAATATTTCTTACAGGAAAATAGACCTAATTCTTGAGGATAATTTACTTCAAGGTTTAATTGATGTAGACCTATGTGATACCAGTGATTTTTGGGATACCAAAGGTACACAAAGATATTGAAAATCCCCCTTTAAGACCGATTGTATCTTCGCAGGGTTCGAAAACACAATCCTTGGCTATTTATGTTGATTCAAAACTAAAGGAATTTCATAAAAACTATCCCCACATTTTAATAGACTCCTGGGATTTTCTTACTAAAATAGGGTCTAATACATACAGAGACAATATAATTTTTATCACTGTGGATGTTAAAGACTTATTTTCAGTGATTCCACACAAAATTGGCCTAGACTGGTTTGAAAAAATGGTAGTAGAAATGCAAATTTTAACATCAGATGAATTTAAAGTGGTTTTAGAGAATATGGAGCTAGTGTTGAAATACAACTATATTTATTTTCAAGGGGAATTATACCATCAACAAGATGGTGTAGCTATGGGGTCTGCCTGTGCACCCATTTATGCGAACATTATTATGCTATATTGGAAGAAAAATATATTTTTAATTCTAAGTTTAATGAATATATTATAGGGTACTATAGGTTTTTGGATGACATTTTTATTCTGTGGGTTGGATCAGAACAGGAGATTACCAATTTTATGGACTATACTAACAATACTACAGACTTTTTAAAATTTACATCTGAAATGGATTCAGAAGAAATCCATTATCTTGATGTGAAGCTTATAAAAGACCATGCCAACAGAAAATTTAAATCTAGGATTTATAGAAAAGACTGTCATTCAAATTCTTATTTACATTTCTTGAGTGATCACCCATACCATTCCAAAAAGAATATAGTTAAAGGACAAATGATTAGGGCAGCCAGGATGACATCAGATAGAGGTGATTTTATTGAAGAAATGGAGACAATTTACAAAATGCTTAAGGAAAGGGGGTACCCAGACAATATGATGCAACCTGTCAAGAAATTTGTATATGATAAATGGGGAACCATCTATAAACCCTTACTTACTAACTGTGAATTTGCAGGTATTGATAGAAGGAATAATGGTAACAATGGTAAGGATGAACAGCTGCCCTATTTAATTTTAACGCATTATAATGGTATGGGTTGGATAAAAAAATGTATAAATGACACATGGGAGTTATTTAATAAAATACCCACGAGAGTAGATATATTTCAACAGCTGCTTAGATATAGTTTTAGAAGAAATAGGAATCTCAAAAATATTTTTGAGAAAAAGAAAAATTCTAATAAATCGACAGGTGGTGCAAGTGCCAAATATGGCACATTTAAATGTGGCAGATGTGCACAATGTTCATTCATAGCAGGAACAAAGGATCTGAATATTCCCAACATTAACGTGACATTAAAAGGAAATAAATATTACAGTTGTTATACAAAAGGGGTCGTATATATATATATATATATATATATATATGTTATTGCAGGAAATGTTGGAAATATTATATTGGCAAAACAGAACGCAATTTAAGGGTACATATATACACAAGCATATACGAGATATTACCAAAAAGAATGATAATAATGCATTATTTAGACACACACAGAGTTGTGATGAAGCTGATTTTAAATTTTGGATAGTGGAAGAAGTTGGCTTGCAAGAAAGAGGTGGTGACTGGGAAACCAGGCTGGAATTCAGAGAGATGATTTGGCAGTTAAGGTTAGATGCATGTGGTATTTATGGTTTAAATGACCACATTTACATCAGCCCAGCCCTCAAAATGCTTGCAGAAGACCGAAAAAGACACTATTAGGTTTATTATAGGTCAACAACCCCTTGATAAAATATTATATTAAGATACCATATTAAAAATATTAAAAACAAAATGACAAATATTTTTTTATAGTTTCATATAAATACATGCATTTTTTGAGAGATATTCACATATGTGTATATATATTTATAAATATTTTTTATGAGAATATTTATATATATATATATATATATATATATATATATATATATATATATATATATATATATATTGTAGTTTTTTTTTAAGCATTTTAGCAAGATTTGTATATGATATTTATTCAATAATCTAATGTTTATCAGTTTGATTTTAAAATATTTATTTATAAATGGAAGTGTTTAGAGTATTGTGTGTGTATATACATATGTCTATGGTGTACCATTTTTTAAACAAAACACCAGCAATCAAATATGTGATTGCTATACAACATTTATTAATATGTATTTATTTTAGAAAGGGTCTGTCTGTGTATATATATGTATATATTTTTTTTGTGTATTTACAATTATTTTTTAGTACTTTTAGGTACAAGCTTTTTATTTTACCAATGAATAAATGAAGTGAATGGCCAGCCAATAAGAAATTCAATTGAATAATTAAATAATTAATTTATTACATCTGATTGTATTTAAATGGAGAATTTTTTTGTTTAAACAGATTCTGAGGAAGTCTCCATGCAGGAGATGAAAGCGCTTAATCTGTTTGTCCGAATTTTGTGTGGTTTATATCAATAAATTATTTTCGTCACCTTTCGTTCTTTGGATTATTGCCACTATCTGATTTTTTTGAAGAATATCCTGGTGATTTATGGTTTTTATACAGAGGAGAGCCTTCATTGATACTGGATTGGACATTGTGTATTAGTGTGAGTTGGTGTATTTTTGGTTATTATTGTTTATCTTCAATTTTTCATCTTTTACACAATTTAATGTTATTTTCAGCTCTGTATGTACCTATGCATAGTATGTGCATGCTCTGTTCCTAAATTATGTTTATGTAAGCTATGTATTTTTTTTCTCTCATGTATGCACCCTTACCTATATTTTGTATTCCTTCTGATATCATGTTTCTGTATTTTATGTATATGTCGGAACTGTTGTTAAACATGGAGCTTTTCTCCCCGGGCCTCCACTGAAAAAGGTTTTATCCTAGTCATCCCTTCTTGGCAAATAAACATAAATGAATAAATAAAATTAATAAATCTAATTCTTTTCACAGTTTTCATTGCTGGAAGGCTCAAATTTAACAATAGTAAGTAATATGTATAACTAATGACTGAAATAGTTGCTTTCTCAGTGTTTGAGATACTTTCACCCTTTTGAGATCATTTTCCTATTAATGTTTTATTAATATAAATTATGAAAATTTAGGGTAAAAGAATGCATTCATATTACACCCATTTGTAGTAATCCATTTGATATACTCATTTTAATCTCACCGGAATAGTATTATTGCTATATAGTACTATCCAATAAAATCACTGAGACAGTCACTCTTTTTTTATAATATTTTATAGTCCCTTCTTATCTAAACTATAGGAAAAAAAATCTTACTTTTCTAAGAAAGCATACTTCCTAAGATAAATATATTTCTTAATTACAAGCTGAAAAACTGAACACGCTGCTTCAAATGATTTCATTCAAAGCAGGGAAAGAGCACATTTAACAATTCTATTTTACTTTCTTTTTTATTTCTTTCAACAATATAGATGTAAATATTTTCAAGTGAAGTATTGAATTATGTAATTGGTCTGTACATGATAGGGTTTTTATCTCCTTTTTATAGGTTGGAATAAGCACTCCTTTCTTTTTGTCAGTCTGGGAATTTTAACTTCTTTATATACCTTTTAAACTGGAGACTCAGAATGGTTGCCCATTCATCTTTATCAACTTTGTATACTTCATGATTTCAACAGGCCCAAGGGATTTATTTTTTCAGTATCCTTAAAGCCTCTACCAATTTTCCATCATTTAGTTTGTCCATAAAATCTTCTCTGTATCAAATCAGAATTATGTTCTTTTTCTCTTCCCATTTTTGTTTCTACATTTGCCTTTGAAACAATCAATCCACTGTACAGGCCTGATATAAGAGTTGTCATCCACTACTCTTTTTCCTGTATCTTTTGCTATTAGTTTCCAAAATATTTTGCTGTCACTAGACTCTTTTACATTCAACATTTCTTACATTTTTTGCCACTTATATTCATTAAATTCATTAAATTCATTATTTTGTTCTTAATAAATTCATTTATGAGATTGTTTCATATGTTTACACTCTTCTGCATTTTTGTCTTTAATCTTCTTATTAACTCATTCACTCCAATGGAGGTCAGGAAGTTTGCACTGTAACTTCCAATGGGCAGAGTCTAAGCCTTTTGACAGAATGAAATTATGTCCTCACATTTCAAACAAATGTTCATATCTCTGGAACTACAGGAGTTATGAAAGAAGTATAAATGGCAAACCCTTCAGCACAAAGTACTTTTATAGTGGTAGTATTCTTTAGGTTCTAGGTTGTTACCTGAATTTTATAAGTTAGAGTAAACACAATAACTATAATGTTTGTAATATTTTGTAAACAACTTACATTTCAGTGACCATTCAAGTTACACGCATACTGTCAGCAGCATTTTGTTCATCTAGCAGACAGCTTTCGTATGAGGCTAAGAAGTTCCGTCTGTGTTACTTGGTTGCTGAGATATTTAGAAAAATGTGGAAATTATATATATATATATATATATATATATATATATATATATATATATATATATATATATATATATACAATTTTTGGGACCCTTTCTCCCTTGCTAAGGAGACTCAGTTTGCTCCCTAGAGTGCTTTCCCCCTTTTTCACTGAACAGACAGGAGATCCCTCCCAAAGAGAAGAAGACCATGAACAATTCACTTGAGCTATAGTAAATTTTTGGGACCCTTTCTCCCTTGCTAAGGAGACTCAGTGTATGTAATATCTTGCATTTGTTTATTTTTCTAACCACTACCTAACCTTGAGCAGCATTCTACCTCGGTGCGTGTGAAAGCAGCCTACCATTGGTCACTGCACAGGCCCCTCTCATCCTTGGTCTTTCAGTCTTCTCCCCTAATTGCCTCTATCTAATCTCTATAAACCTAACTTCTCTGTGGAACGTCTTTTCCTCGGAGTGTACCTCCTTTTTTCCACTAGATGGCAGCATACTCCAGACAAACAGAACAGTAATAATGCCTCTCTCTGCTCCACCAACTTTCCCTGCCTAAAAGTGTCACTGCCCTACACTAAAGAAACCGTAATATTACCTGCACTCACTCATATACTTACTTTTAGTGTGTTCTTCATGAATCAAACATAAAGTCCTAGTTATAAACTAAAACAAACCACAATAAAATAAATTTTCAACCATATACCTGCACCCCTGCTATAGTTCTCCGTCTCCAGCCTTAGGTTATTGATTGTTTATCAGGCCTTCCTGCCTTCTTGGCTCTTCCCACTCCATTCGCCCTGCGGGCTCACTCCGCTCCCCCACCCTGCCCCCAATTCTCACCCGCCCCCAGTGCTCCTACATTTATTTCCCTCCTACCAGCCACTCCCTCTCCACCAACCAATCCTGATACACCTGCCCCTCCCGTTCCTCCACCCCATCTTTCCTCCCTTGACCACTCCCCCCACACTCCTAACATCTCATCACCTTCTTTTTTTTATCACCTCCTACCAACTCAAACTACCATGCCCACCCTTCCATCCAAACTCCTTCTACTCTCATCCTTCCCATTCCTTCTATTATACCTATACCAAATATCCAACTATACTAATTTCCATATACTCTCTCCTCCTTTTACTCCCCAGAACCTCCTTACTTCCCACTACCATAAAATCTCTGCTTCCTTATTTCCCTCCCACCCTACCCTTCTATTAAAAGTAAAACATTTCCCAACCTCAAATAATAACTTCAAATTTAAACCAAATCCTTACCACCCTCCTCCAACAAAATACAAATCCAAAAAAAACCATCCCCCATCCCCCTTACCTTTATTTATCTGGCGACATTCACCCCAACCCAGGCCCTAATTTCTCTCCCACTAATCTCCCACATTCCAACAACAAATCCTCTAACAAAAACCTCAAATTCCTCACTATTAATGCCCAAAGCTTAAAAAATAAATTAACCGTCTTCCATGCCTGGCTCAGTCACAATTCTCCTGACATAGCTGCTATCACTGAAACATGGCTAAAACCTCACATTACTGACTCGGAATTCCTACCTCCAGGATTTCATTGTCTCCGATCTGACCGACCAAATAAAAGAGGTGGTGGCGTTGCTCTACTTTACTCCAACCTCCTGTCCATTACTCCTTACTCTAACCCCATCCCCTCTTTCAATAACTCTGAAATTGTTATTGGTTTACTAAAAATAAACAACCATAAAAGCAGCTGCATCATTTGCCTTTATATTCTCCCTGGTAACAATACCAATACTCTAGAAGACATCCTCTCCTGGACCTCCTCCAATATTAACATGGAAACCTTCATTTTGGGTGATGTAAATATTGACGGGGGAAAAATCAATAACGCCAATCCCACTATAGCCATCAAGCTATTCAAGTTCACTCAACTTACTAATTCCATTACTTGACCCAACAAAACTAATCCCCCTGGCACAATACTCGACTGGATCCTGGTATCTCATCCAAACAAAGTTATAAAATCAGGCGTCACTCCTGACCCATTAGGAGACCATTTCCCTGCCTTCACCATTCCAGCTACTCCCCCCCCCCTCACTCTCACCACTACATTCATACTCGTAACCTATCTAACCTTAACCCTACTTCCTTCTCTAACTCTCTTAAGCTAACCAACTGGAACCCCTAAACACACTACCATTAGACGAAGCCGTTGACTACTTCAATTCTACATTCTTAACTGTCCTTAACTCCCAAGCCCCTATTAGAACAAAAAGAGTCAAAACAAATAGCTCCCCCTGGCCCGCTAATGACACAAAAAAGATAATGCTTCAAAGATATAAAACCTGGAAAGCCCACCTTAAACATAAGCAACCAGAAATCTTCCTTAAATATAAGCAGTTGAGAAACCTAGTCAAAAAGCAATTCATTAGAGATAAAAAGTCTTACTACATCAAACTACAAGAAAACCATGCAAGAAATCCCAAACAATTCTGGAATTCTATTAATTCCCTCCTTAGATCAGGTACAACAAACAACCCCTCCCCTGATACCAGCAAATCTGACCTTGAAATAGCCTCCCTTTTCAATTCATTTTTCACCTCTTCTATCGCTGAGCTAACCAAGAATTTCACCAACAATAACCCTCCACCCCTCCCTGCTCAATTTTCAGTCCCCTTATCTCTTGCCCCCTCTTTCGAACTCAAACCTGTATCCACCGACATACTAAAGAAACTTCTCCAAAAACTAAAGCCTTGTTCCAATGCCCCTGACAGCATTACATCCTCCTTCCTAAAAATATCTTCTGACTCTATTGCCATACCTGTCAGCATCCTAATTAATAGATCTTTACTCGAATCCTATGTACCCAAACTATAGCGCTCTGCCTTCATTCTGCCTCTCCACAAGGGTGGCAAAAATTGCACTGTCTCCAACTTCCATCCCATAGCCATCCTCTCCCCTATCTCCAAAATGCTTGAAAAATGTATCCACCTGCAGCTCTTGCCATTCCTTACCAAACACCAACTACTCTCTCCTACCCAACACAGCTTCTGCCCTGGACACAGTACTATCACAGCCCTTTTTTCATTCTTGCACTCTGTCAACGCAGCACATGACTCAGGTAACATAGTCTCCTCTGTTCTTCTAGATTTATCCAAAGCCTTTGACACTATCTCTCATTCCCACCTTCTAAACCACCTCTCTAATCTCAACCTCTGCCAAAAAAATCTTTCTTGGTTCTCCAGCTTCCTTTCAAACAGATCCCAAGCTGTGAAATGGGGCCAAGCTACCTCTTACTGGAGTACCCCAAGGTTCCATACTCGGCCCATTATTATTCAACATCTTTATTAATGACTTCCACAAAGCCATTCCCAACACCAGAATTGTGCAATATGCTGACGATTCCAATTTAATCTGTTGTGCCCCTAATCTAACAGAACTAAAAGCCCTAACACAGAGTGCCTTCTCAGCCACTAAAAACTGGATGCTCCAAAATCATCTTGCCCTAAATGCAAACAAAACTAAGATCCTCCTTTTCACCACGTCTAAATCATCCTCTCTAGATAAGGACTCATTTTTAATTACCAGCCACAACACCTCCACCATTGAGATTGTCTCCTCCACCAAGCTTCTCGGCGTTATAATTGATGACCAACTAAAATTTAATGACCATATCCAGCTAAACATCAAAAAAACACACATAAAACTTGTCTTACTGTATAGAAACAACCACTTCCTGTCTCCTCACACCAGACTTACCCTTGCCTCTACCTTCCTACTTCCCTCCCTTCTGTATGGTGCTCCCCTCCTCACTAATTTATTTTCCACACTTACCTCCAAACTGGAACAATGCTACAACAAAATCTCTAGATTTGCCACAAATGCCAAATCCTCCTCTCATCACTGCACATCCTTCCACTCCCTAAACTGGCTTGAACTCCCCAATCACCTTGACTTTCTCCAAATCATAACAGCCCACAAATTATTGTTCCATCCTACAAACTGCCCTGCTCTTTCTAACATTCTAGAGCCTTATACCCCCCTTAGATCACTTAGATCTTCTCACCAAAACCTAATCACCGTACAAAAACCTAAGCACCCCGCAGGTCAACTACTCTTATCCTTTACCCTAGCCAAAAAATTGAATGCCCTGCCCTACACACTTGGGTCCTACACCAACCATAACATCTTCAAAAAACATCTTCATTCTTACATCTGCCTAAACAGGAAATGCAATTGCACTCTCCAGCCCATACCTCTCAAGCTATCATCCCACTTCTCTCCTGGCTAACTTCTTTTACCTACCTAACCTCTTTAATATACTCAGCATAGATACCTAATTAGTAAATCCTGATTTCATGCCATAAGTCAGTATTTCCTCCTGAACAATTGAAATTGTTAACATTTTATTCTTTTATTGCTAACTGTTGTTTGCAATACAACTGTCTCTGAATTTTTTATGTAATTAAACTGCTGTTTCCTGCTGGAGCTTTTCTCCCCGGGCCTCCACTGAAAATGGGCCCCCAAGCCCAGTGGACCTCCCCGGTAATCAAACTGAAATAAATAAATAAATATATAAATTAAGAATGCAAAAACAGCATTTAATAGCATCTCTTTATCTGCACTAGACAGAAGTAAAATATTAATGCAGTTGAGTTTTCCATTGTGTAAGCTTTAAGATAAAATCTTTTAAAACACTGTACATAGCATGGTTTTGGAATTATTGGTGCAAATATGAACAAGCGATATTTGGCACCTAGAAGCATCAGCAGGAGTTAACTGCAGATGCACCTGGAGGCGTCACTTGGATGTAATGAGTTAACCATCTTCTTTACTCTTTTGCTATCAAACATTAAGCCTCAGACATTTGGTTTGTTCTACTTTCTTATCTTCTCTTCATTTTAACAAATTTCCCTAACTTCTTAGGAAAATCTTTTAGTATTATCTTGTGTATCCCTCAAATTTACTTTACTATATTTTCCTTCCAATGTTCCAATTAATTGTCAATTCCTTTCCATCAATTCATATTTAAGTCATGTTTCATATTTCTTCCATTTTTCTCTTCTTTGTCTTAAAGCTTTGATGGTTTCTCCATAAATCATTTAACCCTTTAACTTAAATGTGTATGGAAGGTGGTTGCTCTTAGTTCTTATCAGAATTATCAGACCGAGTGGATCTTTTACCATCTTTTCTACTGTATAATATCTGACCACAAAGTCACTATTTTAAGCAATATGAGAAAGTTGAATTTTTATTACATTTTATTCAAGTATAGATCACTAAATCAAATTTCTCTATTATTTTTAATTACTCCTGACCACCTTTAATTATCTTCTTATCAACCAATTATCTACTTTTTTTAATTTAACTTAAATCGTTTAAGGGAGATTATATTCAATAATGAGTGTGATGAGTAAAGGGGCATTAGAGCTTCTTTGGATCTACAGGAGAAGCATTTGGATATTAGATGAGTCAGAAAGTTTTTCTAACTACTGCTATCATATGATGATAAAAAGATAAGGAATTATTAATGTGTGCCTAGATCTCTTATTAAGGTGTGTGATTTGAGGGGGGTATGTCACCTATATACATGGGAAATGTTTTGTTTACCAAAAATTAATTATGCTACATTTGTTCATATTTAATGTGAGGTCACTGTCCTTGCACAAATTGTTAATGTGGTCTAACCCTTGTTGGAGGTATTGTGAGTTATTGAAAATCAAAGGAGAACTTCCAGTTCACATTCATCTGCAGACTTAGATAACCATAATCCAAGAGTGCTGGCATGAAGGTTCAAGAAGTGGATGCCATATAGGACAGGACCCAACCATGACTCCTGTGATAAACTAATGACTTTTTTTTTAATTTCAGAAGTGACACTTGCAACTTTAACCACAAAGTTCTGTTAGATGCCAGTTCACTATCCACTGCAAAATATAAGGATTTGTATTCAGATTTACAAGTTTGTCAAAAAAGCCTGCATGAGGAATAGTATCAAAGGCCTTAGCCAGGTCCAGATATGCTGCTTGTACTGAATAACCACTCTACTGCTTTGGTGACTTTTTCAAAGAAATTAATAAGGTTAAAGAGGCATGATTTTCCTTTGACAAAACCAAACTGATGAAGGTCCAGGATTAACAGAGTTTCAATATTCAGATTAATGAGATTCAAGGTAATATATTCTATAGCTTTACTTATAACACTAGTGAGACTAATAGGTCTATAGTTGCCAGTGTCTGTTGTTGGACCGCCCTTATGCAAAGACTGTATAATGGCTGTTTTCCACGCCAGGAATGTAACTAATGGAGAAGTTTAGATTAAAAAAGGTAAGTAGGGGGGTCAGCTAGTCCATATTTGGCACTAATATTCAAGTAACCTTGTGTGGCTGTGTGTAGAATGGGAATAATTCAGAGAGACACTGATCATAATCATAATGACTAGCAGTATTAAAATGAGAGCAAATATGAATGCAAATGAGGGTAGTTGATATGCAGGAGTGACGTACTCTGGAGTTGTTCGCTGCATCTAAAATGTGGAGTTATGGGAGACAGACCATTAAAGCATGTATGAAGTAACTGCTGCCCTAGTAATTCTGTATATGCAAGAGGCTGTGTTCCTACCAGTTGTCACTGGGGTGCATATCATAGCCCTTAATCATGCCATGTCATCTATCTGTGTCTAACATATTATGCTCTCCATGTCATTGAAACTGTGGATACTACAGAGTGGACAGAGGTACCATGCAGGAGCAGCTTGAGATTTATCATCTTCATAGGTAGGCCTGCTGATGCATGGAGTACCTATCCCTGTGGACACCCAGGTATGTGTAGCATTGGGAATACTAGCTACAGGAACATTTCAACAACCAAAGGGTGACATGCTGGGTGTCTCAAATGCATCTGTCTCAAGGATACTTCACTAGGACCGCAGTGACATGCTACACCATGTGAAGGAGCATATTTGGTTTTCATGTGCTACAGATGAGAGACACAGTACCATATAAACCTTTATGATATAGCCCATTTCCCTGAGATACTGGAGACCATAGATTGTACCAACATTGCAATAAAGGACCTATATGGGCATCAGAAAAGAAGTTATATTAAATATAGGATGTTCCACTCAGTCAACTGCCAGGTGAGTATAACATACAATATGGCCTGCAAACCGACTGTATAACATACAGTGGGTCTGCAGGCCACCCAGGCAGTGGCCATACCTCTCACATGTAACATATTTTGCAACCTATACAAGTGGTTTATTTGGGATTATTTTAACTAGGGATGTCTAACTGGTGATGCAGGATATGCCCTAGAGTCATGGTTAATGACACCTATTAGCAGTCCTGAGACTGTGACAGACAATGGTTACTACAATACATTGTAACACACCTGCATTATTGTTAAACGTGTTTGACATGCTGATGGCCTGATTCTGCTGTCTGGATATATATCTTTGGGTACACCGCAGTATGAGGACCAGCATACAAGGCACCTTATTGTAACATAGAATACTTTAATAAAAGTATTTTGGTTCTTTTGACAGACCGGTTTTGGCTAATTCAATACAGAGCCTACACTGATGAACTATGTTACAATAAGGTGCCTTGTATGCTGGTCCTTGTTTTTTGTTTGGATTACTGTTTCTCTTGGGACCTTGCAGCTGCCATACTCGCAGAGTTTGCAACACTTTTGGTACACTGCAGTATGACCCTACAAAATACAGTGGAATAGTTGCAATCTGTATAATTATATTCAAACAATTACAGCAGATAAACACATTTTAGAGAAGGAAGTCCCACACTTGGCAATAGATGATGTGCCAGATGAGGATCTTGTGGAGGAGTTTGCTGCAGTGGAAGACTCTGCCAGATGCCAGCAAGTGCAGTATGCCATGACACTGCCTAGGAGGCAATGCCTGGTTCATAGCTATGGGCCAGAATAAAGCATTATATGGAACATTAAAAACAATGCATGCAAGCCTACACCAAAGCTGTGTTGTAGTGTGCATAGACTGGCCACACTGTGGATCAGACATAAGTTACCCAAGTCAAAGCATACTGAGGGCAGGACATAGTTATCAAATGTACAGGTGGAGAGGGTCACAATGGCAAGTCTCAACAACAGTCATTATGAATGGTATGCTGTGTTTGAACACCATTTTTTTTCTGTCATACATGCATGATGGGTGTGTAAACTGGGGTGCCATTTTCATTGCTGTGTGAGTGTGTGTGGTGGTGGGCATTGCAGATGTCTGATTGCCTGCTGGGATACAGTTTTGGTAGATGATGTAACACTTCACCTGGATCTGGTAGAGAGGTTCATGGCATCCACAGGAAATGTCAGCACAGACCATGTACATCTCTATCCATGGAAGGGGGTCCTTTCCAGGGAAAATCATAGGCATGATCCACACCTTGCTGACAGGCTGGAGTGCTCCACGACCATGAACTTTAGCTCATGTTTTGACTGGACTTGGGATGTACTCCCTATATATATGTATATCCAAAATCACACCTTACTTTCCACAATGCTGGATGGAGAAGTAGATGTGATGGCACCATGAGTTCCTAATGATGGCATCTCCCTTCCATGATGAACTACCACAACAGAGACTTAGGTGGATCAACCATGGGAAGTATGTCAGCTATGATGTGTGGCCACAAAGGAGAACCCATTGTGTGCAAACCCCCTTCACTGCGCATACACAACATTGCACTTATGACCCAGCACTTTCTCAGGTCATCATGTAGAACATATACTACTCCTATCACATCAGTAATTGTTTTGATGATGTTGGTCTGTCCTTATATTATGGTTGTGCACAAAAACTGGATGACAATCATGGACATACCTAGCTCAAGATGGTGTGCTTGGACAGTACCACACCATCCACTGTCTTGTCTCTATCTGTGAAGCTTGCCACTTACAGAAACCAATTGGAATTGTGCTGTTTGTGATGACATCTCTTCCTGGGTAGAGATGTTTGCATCTTCCTGTACATAGCTATCATCATATGTTTATAGGGTGGGTTGCACATGCTCAGAAACTATGTCCATGTAATGGGGTGGAGATGTGGCCGTGACATTGCCCATGTTTTTTTATGTTCATTACATTGCCCATGTTTTTTTATGTTCATTACATTGCCCATGTGGACCACTGACATCATGACCCATGACTATGCTGAAATTTGGCTGCATCATCATCATCAAAGCCAGAGAGTCCCTCAGTATCAGGCAGATGTATATCTCTGATAACACAGCTATTAACATCAAAATAGATCATCCAAGCTAAATAAGACCTTTCACTAATAGCAGCAGCTGTGTGAATAAACCATAACTACATAATGCAGTGGTACAGGAAAATAATAGGTAACGTAACTTGTTTCGCTAGCTTTTGAACTTGAAGCTCTGATATTCCTACACAATAATGTTGTCATAGTTCTGTTAATAGCTAAGAGGCAACCATAGCACAACTCCAAAGCCAGTATAATCAACTTTGCACGTTATACACTGTTGTAATGAAATAATCCAAATGTAGAGACTCCATTTATTAAAACCAAGCACTGATTTTTATTAGGCATGCCAATAACGTGCAAAGTTTATTATACTGGCTTTGGAGTCATGCTATGGTTGCCTCTTAGCTATTATATTTGCACTTGGTCATGTATTTCTATTTGCAAAAGGTATTTATTCTGTTGGGAGCACTTTCATATTTTGACTTTTATAGTTCTGTTAATCCATACATCGAGTTAGTATGGCAGATAATCATCTATGCTAAGATATATTCACCTGGGGCATCACCATCAGATATGCATGCTGGAATGGTTCTCTCTGCACCAATATCTAGCACTCCACTCTTGATTGGGGAATTGTCTGGGCCACCATACAAAGATATCAGGAGCTCCTATATCTTTGTTAGTGGTGATTCAGTTGACAGACCACCTCCAATTTCTCTCTGATTTTGTACCAGGCTGGTTACCTGATTTTTGGCTGCACTGGCCATGTCACTGGCCCATTATCTGACTTGATTGTATGTCCTGTTATAGTCATTGACAGCATTTATTTCAGTAATGACATTCCATCAAACATGGCTGCTGAAAGACCAGTAAGATTTCTTATGGCTGGCCATGGAGATGGAAAGCCTGTAGCATGATGTCATTTTCTGTATAGAAGAGCTTGTATTTTGTCTGCTTCCCATGTTGAGGCATAAGTATCTGAAAGTGAAAGGAAAGATGCAAGTGAAATGTTGTGGTCTTCTATACACAACTGCAAACTTTAAGGGGCAGGTGTGAAAAGAACCATGTGTTACTGAAATAAGAAAAGGTGACCCCCCCACACACACATCTAAATGTAGCATGCATAGGAGAATGTACTATGTGCATAGTCATGATGTGTTAGACATATGCTGTATGTGTCACCATGTACCCTGGAGGATGACACTGGGTGGAAACAAGCTATTATGTGACATTGCTGCTTGTATCTGTAGGTGCATACACTGTTTACTGTCAAATCTACATCACCCCATTGTCTGCAGATATCCCATTTAATGGGTAAATGCATAGGTCTTATGAGGTGCAGACCCATCCCCCACTCATCATCCCCAAAAACATGAAGTTGCCCACTGCTGACATAAAATGTCCTGTCACCATATTCCAAAGCTGTAGGGACATAACTGTTATCCAGGACTGGGGGAGAGAGAGAACATATCCTTGGCATATATGTCAGTTAGCCCAAATAAGTGTGTGCATGGAGACATTGTTTCAATCCATATGGAAGGTGTCCCAAAAAGACATCATGTGAACTCTTCCAAGTCTACAACAACTTCAGTACTACCACAGAGGATTGAACAACAAACCATGGACATGTGGGTAAGGAGGCAAAGTTAGCTTTATAGGGACACAACTGAAAACAACTGGGGCCTGCATCTCTACTGCACAAAGTTCCAAATTGTATATTGTTATTTTCACAAGGTTATCTGTCCCTACCACAGGCAAACACATAATCTGCAGTACTGAACACTTGTAGAGACTTGCACAAACATCTTGACATAATGGCAATTGTGACACGCCACCTCTGGGACAGTAATCAAGGAGCCTAAATCCTCATCACTGGCCCCTGTGGGGAACTTCTCTGAGAGGATAACTGGTACACACACAGTATCTCCAGACGCAGCTCTCTGCATCAAGCACAATCAAGCACAATTTTTCTTAAGAGCACACAGGGAACCCAGTCAGTCTGGGGCTGGATTATCCCTCATTCTACAGATCCCCAGTAACACTCCACACTGGCAAAGCTATAGAGTTGAAATCTCAGTTGAATGTCAAAGCCAAGACCTCCAGCACCCTCTCTGTCCAACCAGTGCTTCATGTCCCTGCCCAAATAGCTTACACACACCCTCTTTGTGATTTGATTTACACGCACACACACACACACACACACACACACACACACACACACACACACACACACACACACACACACACACACCCTGGAAAAGGCTGGCACAGGTTTACTAGCTATGACCCCTTCTGCCCAGACTATAAGGTAGGTATGCCTGCCTCTAGACACTCCTGTAGCTACCTTAAGTCTCTTCTACAAGTACCCAATATACTGAGTGAAATTAACATTAATACAAATTATAGTTTGACCAAGAGCAAGGCTGTTAGAAGTGGCCCACACAGTGTCACCAAATAAATATGCAAATACTCTCAAAAATATCTCTACAAAGATCAGCCACAATGAAAGGTTTAAATATATTTAATAATAAATAATAAAAGAACAAGAAAATGTTTTGTCTTTTCCCGGTTTGGGGTCGCCACAGCAGAACTCCGGTCGGCTAATGATTGGCATTTGATTTTTACATGCCGAGTTGCCAGCCCTGATGCACAACCTTCAGTGAAGGAATGGCCATTTACTCATGTCTCCATGCAGAAGATGCTCTAACTGAGAATCAAACCGGACAGCGTCTGACTGTGAGGTGACAATGCTACCACAGCACAACCACTGCAGATTGTAAAAGAACAAGGAAACACTAGGTATATATTCACAGTGAAATCAGAGTTTAAAATCACAGGAAATATTTAAAATAACATTGAAGGACAGGCTCAGACAAATAAAGAAAAACAATATCTAAACTATGCTTCACTATATTCCTGACTGAATCTAAGAGAATTATACTATTCCTTACTTACTTAATACTTAATACTTAATAGAGCAAGGCAGATGATGTGGTGAATGGTCTTTCTTGTTGTTGGGCCCAGTTCAGAATACAGAATGCTCCGTCTCACTAAAACTTCTCAAAATAATATCTAAAATATTACTTCTGGGATAGCTTGCAGAATGACATCACTTCTGGTCATCTGACTTCTATTTTCCATACAAACCCCCATTGCTGGAAGCTGGCAGGATTTAGCACCTACCTGTAAAAATACACACACAAGGGATTTTGCTCAGATTTTTGGCAGGTGCTGGCATTCATAAAATAATTTCATACCTCCATGCTTCTAAATTGAAATTAGTTAACCTCAAAGACAATACAGAAAGCTTCCTAGTACAGACTTTGTGTCTCTGGCTGCATTGAAACCTGTGAGATAGCATCTTTATGGCCTAGCCTATAAAGTGATGTCATTTCAGAAATATTTTAAAGTTTGCTGGACTGAGGTTAACCTTCTAGTTCCTCTGTTAAAAGATATACACTTAAACAGTTACAATAGTGCATGCACATTTCTGTTCTCTCCAGTAGGACACACTGTGGATACATTTCAAATACAAGCACTTTACAAATACCTTTCCCACACACATCTATACAAATCAGTTTGATATGCACATGACATACAGTTTTAATATATTTGTAACCTAAGCATCTTGTATAGATCAGTTTGATATTCACACATAACATATAATTATTTACAAAATTCCAGCTAGCTGTGGGGGCAGTACCTCCTATTGTCACACCTCTCCTCCACATCAAAGACTCAAGCTATTTTTCAAGTGGCCCTTGAGAAATGTTGCTTGAGAAGAATGAGCCTATCTGGGAATACATTACCCCACGCTCTGTCTTGCGATCCCAACTGCCTTGGCATTGCTGACCCCAGTGTTGTGGTGCTCTGTCATATCATATGCCTGTAACCCTAGGCTTCACCATAGTAACTTGGGATTTTGCTGGCTGGCTTGCTGTAGCTATAGATCCCCCTCAGACTCCTCATGCTTTTCACTGGAAATACCAGCACAACAGCCTCCCTATCATGGTAAGGTTTCATCATGTTAACATGGTACAGTTTGGGCCTCTGCCTCCTGCCTAGCAGTTTTACCATATAGTTAACATCACTGATCTTCCTTACCACTTTGAAGGGTCCCTCCCAAGCTGCCTGCAGCTTATTGTGTCTGACAGGAATTAGAACCATAACCTGCTGGCCCACAGCATACTCTCTGGCTCAAGCATTCCTGTCATACCAGACCTTTTTCTGCTGTTGGTCTTCTGTCAGGGTCTACTGGGCCAAGCCCATGAGTTCCCTAAGCCTTATCCTGAGGTTTAGGACATATGCCACAACAGACTCCTTATGGGATTCACACTCACCCTCCTGCTCATTGTGAATCAAATCTAGAGGTCCTCTCACTCTATGCCCATACAGCAAAGGGTGAATAACCTGTGGATTCCTGGGGCACTTCTCTGTAAGCAAGCAACAGATGGGGCAAATATTTGTCCCACTCTCTTTTAAGCTGGTCTGCAAATGCCTGCAGCATGGTCTTTAGTGCAGAGTTTAACCTCTCCACAAGACCATTAGTCTGGGGATGGTAGGGGTGGTCTTTACTGCTTCACCCCACAGTGCTTCCACAGACAAGCCAGCAGGTTTGTCATGAAATTGACACCTCTGTCAATCAGTATTTCTCTTGTGAAAACTACCCTGTCGAAAATCTCTAGCAAAGCATTTGCCACCTTCTCTGCCTCGATGGAGGACAGAGCCACCACCTCAGGGTATTTGGTAGCATAATCTACTATAACTAGGATATACTTCCTCCCTGTCATACTTGGGGTACTCAATGGCCTCACAATATCCATAGTTACCCTCTGAAATGGCTCCTCGGTCACAGGCAGAGGCACCAAAGGAGCTTTGACCTTGTCTCCTGCCTTGCCTACACTTTGGCACTGCTCACAGGGCCTGCAGTACCTTGTTACATCCCTTACAATCCCAGGCCAATAAAAGTTCTGCATAATACATCTCTTGGCTTGTTCTGTGCCAATATGACCTGCAAAGTGAATGTCAATGTCTATGGCTACAAGTGTCAGACAGTAGGCTCTGGGCACTACCAACTGCTGTATTCTCTCACCCTCTAGCCCTCCCTCAGGGGTCCATTCTCTATACAGTAACCCTTTGTTCCAGTATATGGAATCCCCTTTTCCTTGAGAATCAGGCACCACCCTAGCTACCTCCCTCAAGCCTTGTAATGTAGGGTCTGAGAGTTGAACATGTCTCAACTCTCTCTCTTTGTAACACTTCCCAACTCCCCTTCTGCAGGAAGTCTGGTATCCTCTGACAGCGGTGCATCACTGTTAGTCTGGGTACTACTACTCACAGCTGCCCTTGCAGTTACTCTGTCCAAGGGAACATCAGTACCTACCAGCAGCTGTGGCTCACCTTCAGTTTCACTGCTACAGGGTAGCTCCTTACCTGAAGTACCCACCACACCAGTCCTGGCTTCAAGTGTGTGGTCTGTCTAGGTCCCTCCAGGCTACCAGACTCACATGCCTGTCTCCAAGCCTGACTGTGTGCAACTGCATGCAGACAAGGTATTGCATTATCAAAATCATTCCCTAGCAGGACATCTGCAGGGATTGCCTCAAACACACCTACTTGCTTGATTCCTTTTCCACCCTCAAAGCCAAGGTGAACCCTAGACAAAGGTATTTAGAATGGGGTCCCTCCTAATGCTCCCACTGGAGAAGACTGCCCAAGCAAGTAGTATCCTTGTTTAAGCATTGCAGGCTTCACAATGGTTAGGTCAGAGGTTGTGTCTTTCTTAGCAGTAGCCTGTTTCTCATCTACTAAGATAAGATATAACCTCTTGTGGTAGTTTGGTACACTTGTTGTCTCCAAGCAATTACCACTGTTATTCTGTTGATCTCACTTGCTGTATTCCCTACCTTTTGTTCCCCACCTTGATTCCATGGACACCTATATAACACATGGCCCCACTGGTTACATTTAAAATGTTTAACCCCTGATCCTGGCCAAGCACCTGAACTAGTGGCTTCCTCTGTTGCTGGTGGACTCTGTTGGGGTAGGTTAAGCTGCACACCATGGGCTCCCTTATATCCATGTACAACACTGTGTATCCCTTTCTTCTGCAGTGATGCCCTACTTGCTAAGTAGAGAGCTCCTCTTTTCCCCAGCTCATCTGCAGTGGTGCATTGCCTATCTGCCAATCAGATTCTCATATTCTCAGGCAAAGTGCTAAGGGGTTGTTCCCTCACCAAAAGGTCTGCCAACCCTTCAAAAGTGGTGACCTGGCACCCACCCACTCACCCAGCTATGAAAATAATTGTTTAACTCAGCAATATAAGCGCACACACTTTCATCTGCCTTGCGTCTATGCTCACAAAACTTTTTTAGGTAAACTCAGGTGTTAACTTAAAACACTCTAATAAACATTTCTTTACTTTGTTATAGTCTAAACAATCAATATCAGATGATTTAGAAACAGCAGTTACAGCTTTACTGTGGAGTAATGGGGTCAGGAACATACCCAGAGCCCTTGGTCAACATTATACTGATTACATACCCTTTTAAACATGAATAAAACTATCAAAATTATCACCCTCTGTAAATTGTGGGAAAAAATGATTGACATGTATTGCTTCTGAGGTTTGGTTATTCCCATCCCCATTATCTCCATGACCCTGGTGAAGAGTCAGCATCTCTCTCTCATGTTGCCCCTGCCTCTCATTTTCTTCAGCCTCCAAATGCCACAGTCTTTCTGCTGATTCTAATTCCATTTGTTTCTCCTACGGTAGTCTTTCTGCTGTTTCTAATTCTAAATGCTTGGCCACCAGTTCAAGTCTCTTTAACTCCAGATGGACTTTTAAGTTGTCTAAGGAGAAGTTGAACTGTGCATTTTCTGAGAGTTGTACATTTCCAATGCCGGTCTGGTTGTCTTCCTGGTTGCTGGTCTGTGCTGCAGCTGTGATTAAGGCTGCTATCATTTCCCCTTTAGTCAGGTTGGCATGCACCAGTCCTTTGGCTTGGCACATCTCAGCCAACTGGCTCCTTGTCAGCTTGCCATAATCCTCTGCTGACATCCTTGCCTACTCTTCCTGACTAACTAAGCTAAAAAAAGTAAATAAATAAAACTATTGTGATATGAAACTCTGAATGTTCACTGTGTTCAACATCCGCACCACTGTTCACCAATATGTGATATGGTGTTCCCACCACTGCTAACCAATATGTGACGGGCCTCCACTGGGCCAGTAATCAAGCAGCCTCAATCCTCACCACTGGCAACAGTGGGGGATGTTCACACAGATGATAACAGGTACACACACATTATCTCCAGATGCAGCTCTCTGCATCAAGCACAATCAAGCACAATTTCCCTTAAGAGCACACAGGAAACACAGTCGGTCTGGAGCTGCCTTTTCCATCCTTCTCCAGATGCCCAGTAAGACTCCCCACTGGCAAAGCTATAGAGTTGAGATCTCAGCTGAGTGTCCAAGCCAAGAACTCCAGCACCCTCTCTATCTTACCAGTGCTTCATGTCCCTGCCCAAGTAGCTGGCCCATACACTCTTTGAGATTTGATTTATACACACACACACACACACACACACACACACACACACACACACACACACACACACACACACACACACCTGGGAAAGGCTGTCACAGGTTTACTAGCTATGCCCCCTTCTGCCCAGACTATAAGGTAGTTATGGCTGCCGCCAGACACTCATACCAGCTACCTTAAGGCTCTTCTAAGGGTACCCAATATACTGAGTGAAATTAATATTAATACAAATGATAGTGTGACTAAGGGCAAAGCTATTAGGAGTGGCCCACACAGTGTCATCAAATACATATACAAATACTCTTAAAACTTAAATAGCTCTACAAAGATCAGCCACAATGAAAGGTTTAAATATATTTAATAATAAACAGTAAAGGAACAAGAAAATACTAAGCATATATTCACAGTGACATCAGAGTTTAAAATCACATGAAATATTTAAAATAACATTGAAGAACAGGCTCAGGCAAATAAAGAAGAACAATATCTAAACTAAGCTTTACTATATTCCTTACTGAATCTAAGAGAATTCTACTATTCCCTACTTACTTACTTAATAGAGCAAGGCAGGTGATGTGGTGAATGGTCCTTCTTGTTGTCAGGCCCAGTTCAGAATACAGAATGCTCAGTCTCACTAAGAGACTTCTCAAAATAATATCTAAAATATTACTACTGGGATAGCTTGCAGCATGACATTACTTCTTGTCATCTGACTTTTATTTCCCATGCAACCCCCCATTGCTGGAAGCTGGCAGGATTTAGCACCTACCTGTAAAAATATACACACAAAAACTTTTGCTCAGATCTTTGGCAGGTGCTGGAAGTCACAAAACAATTTCATACCTTCATGCTTCCAGATTGTAATTAGTTCACCTCGAAGACCATACAGAGAGCTTCCAAGTACAGATTTTGTGTCTCTGGCTGCATTGAAACCTGTGAGCTAGCATCTTTCTGGTCTATTCTATAAATTGATTTAATTTCAGATGTATTCTAAAGTTTGCTGGATTGAGGTTAACCTTCCAGTTTCCTTTGTTAAAATATATAAATTTAAACAGTTACAACAGTGCATGTACATTTCTCTTCTCTCCAGTAATGCACACTGTGGATACATTTGAACACAAGCACTTTACAAATACCTTTTCCACACAAACATCTGTAGAAATCAATTTGATATACACATGACATACAATTATAATACATTTGCAACATAAGCATCTTGTATAAATAACAAATTACATATAATTATTATATTCACAAATTACATATAATTATTTATAAAATTCCAGTATTTATGATGTGTTAGGTTTCCCACTTACCAAAATCTACATCAGGCAAACACCCCACATCAACAGACATAACCCAAGTCAGTATTGTAAGCAGTGGTGTGTCAACGTCTGTTAAAATCTGGCAGTTAGCCTACAACCTCATAATAACTCCACATCTCCCCTGCCATGGTAGTTGACACTCTATCAAGGTAACTCTATCCATCACTGTGACAACATTACTGAACATTTAAACAGCAACATAAACAAACAGTACAAAAGCATAATCTCAAATGTATACTGAATAACCACAAAAACACGACAACAATGGATGACAACACTTTCCCCACACACTCATGTTTCAAAGACAACTGCTGCATATAGATATCCTTTTTAGATATGTTAAAAACCTGCTCAGTTTGTTGTTGCATAACAATCTTACATAGTGAGAGGACAATGATTCTGCTCTCAAGGTAAAGAGGTGCATGCAATTTAGTGACTTTTTAAAGTTATATGTGCATGTTAGTAGACAGTGTACATGTCAAAGTGGTATTATGTAGTTACAGTACTGCATTTTATATATTCCTTGTGACATAATCATACTTATCATGTCATAACTATGCACTGATTGTAAATATGAAGTTATGTTTGCATGGACAGATTAACTTTATACAGTTGCAACTGCTTATGATATAACATATGTTAAGACAGTAAAACTAAAGCATTATATTTATAGGTGCTGTATTTCTTACAATCACAAACAGGACACATGACACAGGCATAGATTACTCAGGCATTCACTCCTACTGATATGGGCCCATCTGTCCTGCTGCACTGCATCTATTGTCCTGATATATGTGGTTGCATGCATGACCTGTGCACACTGACTAAGGGTATACATGTGTTTTGGGGGATTAGTTGTATAAGGGGAAACATGTGGGTGTTTATATTAGATGGGAAGTTATTGTGGGTTGCGGTTTTGTTTGTGGGGTGTGTCTGAAGTTAGCAGCTTGAGGATGTGGTTGCATTAGGGACGCATATTAATCTGTGTCTGTATTCCCACTTGTACCATATTGCCCATGCTTTGCTCCATCTCATATCACTACTGCACATCCTTTCTCTTTCACATACATATTTATATTGCTATGGAGATGTGGGCTGGTGGGTGCGACTTCCATGAACAGTGTTTGATGGCAATCCACAGACAATGTAGTCCACACAGTGGCCACACCTTTTGGTGCACAACAGTATCATGCAACTGCTTCATCATATACACCCACACACAGTCATGGCAGTAAGACCTGTGATACTGCAGACATGCATGCATGCACATCCTACATAGGGCCTTGGAAAATGCAGGGAGGCAGAAGCTTTTGCACTATCATAGTATCCTATTTACAACTAGCTTAGTACACATCTGTGTAGTGCTCTGATGGGTCATATGTCACATAAGTAATATTTATGTTCCTTTTTTAAAATTCATATTACTATTTATAGCTGCTACTTTGGACTACTGTCCTTCTCATCAATACACATTTTCAGTTTCCTCTCTCATCTATACACTATTCACTTCTTCACCTTCCCCTGCATATAAACTCATTCTATACAGCTTTCTGCACACAACCTAACCACTCTCCACTACTTTAACTAACTCTATGCTACCCTGAAAATATCTCCCCACCCTTTATCACACCTCTTTGTCTACAGTTCTCACACCACTTCCTTCCATTAACATACTATACAGCCACCATCTTACCAAACCTCTACTTACGTCTACCCACCATCTGTACTCTCACCATCTCAACTCACAATGACAGTAAGTCAATTGCTACTACCTTGTACACTCACAATACTAGCTTTCTTCGCTAATTACCATAATATTCTCACATCATATCTCAGCTCCATCACAAACACACATGCATTACATCACAAAACCCTATTTCTCTCTCAGTCTATCTCTCATTCTCTGCACCAATATACATTCTCAGATCTGTTCTCTTATAGATATATTTAAAGTTAAGAATACCACTTTATCAGCAGTATTGAATTCACATACAAAGATAAATGGCTCCATACCTCTACTTACCCCACCTCCATCCTGAAACTTAGTGGAGATATTCACCCTAACCCCAGACCCACACATCAACTATCTACCATGGCTAACCCATTACTGTCCAATGTTCCCAACACAATTTTCCCATCAGGTAATGAAACGTAACCTAATTCTTTTGAACATTAACCTCAGAAGCATCTGCAACAAAATGCATGATATCCGTGCATGTCTAGAATGTTTACTTCCCAGACATTCTAATCACCACTGAAACAGGGCTAAAACAATAAATACCTGACAATGACATTATTCCCCTGGGTTTTAACATACTCAGAATGGACAGAAATTTTAACAGAGAAGGTGGTATTGCTATTATTTGTAAAAACAACTTAGAAGTAAATCCAACCCATCTAAATACCCCCAGATTTAATAATGCTGAACTTCTGATTACATATCTCAAAATCAACCAAAATAAATCTATACGTATCTCAACAATATACATCACACCAGGCAACAACATATCCTACACTGGATATCTGACAATATCCCCAAGGAAACCTTCATCTTAGGTGAGCTAAATATAGACTAGCAATTCATAAACAGCAGCAGTCCCAAGGACTCTAGTCATCTAATTGGCTTCACCCAACTATTAAGCTCTACCTCCAGAATCACCAAAAGCACTAACAAACAAAACAAGTTGACAAACAAATGCCATAATATAGAATCTTCTGGTTGCTTACCAGATACTGTAAGTGACCACCTCCTAACATATGTAATCAGACAACACGGTTCACCAAAACAAATAATCTATAATCAATTACGCAACTTATTAACCAAATTTGACAAAGACACATTTATTACAGCCCTGTCCCACTATATTGGAATGTATTAAGAGTAATGCCCGTAGATGAAGCAGTTACTGACTTCAATTACACCTTCCTAAAAGTACTAAATGATTTAGCACCAGTTAGGACAAGAAGGGTAAAATCTTACACAGCACAATGGCTGACAAGAGACCAAACTGCTCACACTGCAATGAAATAAAGCATGGAAAAAATGGTATGAGAATAAAACACAATATGCCTCAGGTCAGAAGGAGTTGCATTGTGTTTTTGTAGACTTAGAGAAAGCATATGACAGGGTGCCTAGACAGGAGTTTTGGTATTGCATGAGGAAGTCGGGAGTGTCAGAGAAGTATGTAAGAGTGGCACAGGATATGTACGGGGATAGTGTGACAGTGGTGAGGTCTGTGGTGGGAGTGATGGATGCGTTTAAGGTGGAGGTGGAATTACATCAAGGATCAGCTCTGAGCCCTTTCTTATTTGCAATGGTGATGGACAGGTTGACAGATGAGATCAGACAGGAGTCCCTGTGGACTATGATGTTTTCAGATGACATTGTTATCTGTAGTGAGAGTAGGGAACAGGTGAAGGAGACCCTGGAGAGATGGAGTTATGCTCTAGAGAGAAGAGGAATGAAGGTCAGCAGGACTAAGACAGAATATATTTGTGTGAAGGAGAGGGAGGATAGAGGAATGGTGAGGATGCAGGGAGTAGAGGTGGTGAAGGTGGATGAGCTTACATACTTGGGATCAATAGTTCAGAGTAATGGTGAGTGTGGAAGAGAGGTGAAGAAGAGAGTACAGGCAGGATGGAGTGGGTGGAGAAGAGTGTCAGGAGTGATTTGTGACGGATGACTACCAGTAAGAGTGAAAGGGAAGGTCTACAAGAGGGTAGTGAGACCAGTTATGTTATATGGGTTGGAGACAGTGGCACTGACAAAAAGGCAGGGGTCAGAGCTGGACGTGGCAGAGTTAAAGATGTTAAGATTTGCACTGGGTGTGATGAGGGTGGACAGGATTAGAAATAAGTATATTGGAGAGTTAGCCCAGGTTGGAAGGTTTTGAGACAAACCCAGAGAGGCAAGATTACATTGGTTTGGACATGTGCTGAGGAGGGATGCTGAGTATATTGGGAAAAAGATGCTAAGGATGAAGCTACCAGGTAACAGGAAAAGAGGAAGGCCTAAGATAAGGTTTATGGATGTGGTGAGAGAGGACATGCAGGTGGTTGGTGTGGCAGAGCAAGATGCATAGGACAGGAAGAAATGGAAACAGATGATCCACTGTGGTGACCCCTAACAGGAACAGCCGAAAGAAGATGATGATGCCTACTAAAATTTTATATACAGTATCTGAGAAACCATATCAAGATCCTTGTTAAATCTGATAAGAAATCATAATACAATAATCTCCAAAATAAGTACCAAAACAACCCAAAGCTATTTTGGTCCTGTCTAAAAAAACTATTATACCTCAGCCATACTACTACACCCTGTCCTTTTGCTTCAAACAACAAAGAGTTCATTGCCACTCAGTTTAAAACTCATTTTATCCAGTCTGTTCTATCACTAGTCAATGACCACCTCACTTCACCCCTCCAAATTCCATCTGTTCTGAAAAGCAACACACTGTCTTTTAGTTTTCAGCATGTTCCCAACATTAACTATAAAAAATTACCACTCAGATTAAAAGCAACAACCTCAGCTGCCGATAATCTTCCTACTACGTTCCTCAAAATAGGTGCAGAAGCACTGGCCTTCCCTGACTCAATTCTAATCAACAGGTCAAATACTGAAAACTGTGCCTGATCCATCTGGGAAAAAAATTCAATATTATACCCTTTCCCAAAGGAGGAACTTCATCATAGTTAAAACAAATGATAGACTTATTGCTATCTTATCACCCCTGTCTAAAATCCCTAAGAAATGTATTCAATCTCAGTTTATGAAACATATAACCAAACATGGTTTCAGGCCCAACCACAGTACTACTTCCTACTTCTGCCCTCCTAAACTTCACCAACACAGTAAACCAATACAGAAATGAGGGCAACCTTGTTTCTTCACTTTTTTTGACCTTTCCAAAGCATGTGATACAGGGTCCCACCAAAAGCTCCTCTCTGAACTTGTAGGTCTCACTTAGCCCTTCATCTCCTGGTTTCACAGTTATTTATGCAGTTGTCAGCAGACAACTAAATGGCAATAAAACCTTTTAGCATTTCAGTCAGTCTTTTTGGCCCCTTTCTATTTAATATTTCCATAAATAAACTTCATACCACTATAACACCTGCCACTCCTGAGGTCAACGATTCAGCCATTATCTGCTCTGCCCCATCCATAACAAAATTACAGGAAGTCACTCAAAAGTCTTTCACTGACATTGAAATATGGCTAAAAAATTCTAACTTGCTGCTTAATGCCAAAAAACCCAAACTTATGCTATTTACTCCAAAGCAACACCTTAACCAGAATCACACATTTTACATTACCTCAAGTAATAACATAAAAATAGAATCCATAAACCAAACTAAGCTATTCTGAGTCATAATAGATAACAGCCTCAAATTTGATCACCACATACTTTATTCCATCAAGAAAACACACCAAAAACCCGGCCCCCCAATATAGGGCTAAACACTAACTGACAGATCAAGCAAGAATTACCTTAGCAACACCGTACTTCCTTCCTTCTCTGTTATATACTTCTCCATTCTTACAAATATCGGCACTATGTATAAAACTGAAGTAGGCTCCTACTACTACAAAATAGCTAAATTTGCAACCAACCAACCAAAATTATAAAGCACACCACTGTCTTGTATTGAAACAATTAACCTATCTTGAACTCCCAACCCAGTTGACATACTCACAACTAAGCATTGCCCACAACCTATAGTGCTCTCCAAACAAACACCCAGTATTACAAAATGCTGTACTATTCACCCACTTAAAACCTTCACTCCAGTAATTAAATTTTACTATGTATCAGTAAAACATTTAACACTGCTGGAGACAGTCTATTCTCGTTATGTGTCAAAACTCTGGAATGAAATCCCCACACAGTTAAAACAGATAGAAAACTTAAAATAGTTTCAAAACTTTGAACAGAACCTATGCCAAAGATGGCTCTGTTCTTCCTGCTCACCTACATAGCATTATTCAGATTACTTTTCTCCAACTCTTACAGCCACTTTGTTTCCCAATCTTTTTGTACCTTTTGCTCCTCCTCATACTGTGCCTTCTTTCTAAACTCTTATTTTTCCTCTTTTTCTCATACCCCACCACTAACTTCAATTCTTCCTCTATCCATTTGTCTTCCTACCCATTTCTATAACTTCTCCATTCATATCTGTTATTCAGTTTTTAAGCTACATTCTACTTGTCTGTCTGTAAATTATTACTAAGCTCAAAAACACCCCAGTTTCATCTTTTCCCTGCAGCCATTATGCCATAAATACTTTGCTATTGTATGCTATTTCTCTGTTCAATAATTAGCCAATTTGTGTTAATGTCTCTCTTTTTGTGTGTTGAAATGTTATGCTCATGCAAGAAATACTTAAAAAAGTTTACAAATCATGTAAATAAGCTCATGTATAGATATTTTACCTTGCAATTATTCATGTACATCATGTGTAACTTAAATGTGGAGCTTTTCTCCTCGGGCCTCTGCTAAAAATGGGTTTTACTCAATCAGACTTTTCCCAGTCAACAAAGACAAGCAAATAAATAAATAATTTTCTGTTGTCCACTCCCTCTCTTATACGTTCAAAGGTAAGTACTCAGCTAGTTGCCCTTGGAAGGTATTTTAAGCCCAGACAATTACCAGTTTTGTGCTTGAAATAACCTATCCATTTTGGTTATAGACTGGCCTTACCCATCCCTTGGTTGATAATTATATATTACCCCTAATGATAATAACTGGGATAATGCCATAGATAATTTGAGGGAACCCTTAGGGGCTGCATCTGTCCATTAGAAGTACAGGGGGTTGTCCTGGAGCAAAAGTTTTGTTTCCCATCCACAGAGGTAAGTAGCACTTTATTTATTTTTATTTTTTTCTTATTTTACATTTGTTGACCGGGATAGTCCGACTGGATGCATGTCCATTTTCAGCGGAGGCCCAGGGAGAAAAGTTCCAAGGGTAAGCAGATACAGCATTACATAATACCAGCATTACATATTACAAACAGACTATTTACAGAGATTACATAAGTAAGCAAGTTAAACAAGTTCCACAGGTTAGAGTTAATCCTGAGCACAAGTCAGGATTAAATTAAATTACACAGTAAACTGGTTAACAGATTTTTTACACATTCTAGAGAGAGTTAGCCAGGCTTGATATATCGACATAGCCTGTTAAGTGACAAATGTCATTTGAGTCTAGTTTTAAATTGACCTAAGGTGGAAAGTAAGGTAATATCAGCTGGAAGATAGTTCCAGGATCTACTTACAGAGTTTGCAAAGAGAGAGTCACCGGCTGTGTTATTAATTTTGCTAGTCTGAATTAGTAGTTTGTTAGAGGATCGAAGCAGTCTAGTATTGTTATAGGGGGTGATAATATTTTTAAGTGCAGGAGTATTGTCCGGATTATAAAGGATTTTATAGGCCATAATCAGTTGGTTATACTGGATTAGGCTGGGTAGTTCAAGCCACCCAAACTGATTTAGATTGATGCAATGATGTGTCCTAAAAGGCAGCCCAGTGGCAAACCTGGCAATGTGGTTGTAGCAAATTGAGAGTTTGTTAAGGACAGTCTTGTTTAAATTCAAGAGAAGAGGGGATGCATACAGAAGGGCTGAAAGAAGGTGAGAGCGAGCTATGGCAATTTTAGCTGGAGGGGTTAGGAAGGCTTTTATTCTGTAAAGTGACCCTAGTTTTTTATTGATAGTTTTGATAGTTTGGTTAACATGTAGGTCGAATTTTAGATTATTGTCTATGATGACACCTAATAGTTTTGTAGAGGGGTCAGGGGAGATTATTGTGCCATCATTTGAATTTATGGTAAAGGTGAAAGTGGTAGACCTACGTGTTGGTGAAAATAACAGCATTTTAGTTTTTTTGGGATTTAGGATCAGACAATGTTCAGAAAGCCAGTTTTCTATTGTATTAAAGGTGGTCTGGGTAGCTGACTATAACTCTACTGGAGATGTGGCTGAGCAAATCAGAGTAGAGTCATCAGCATATTGGATACAGCTGACTTTTGGGATGACAGTATAAAGGTCGTTAATGAAGATGGAGAACAGCAAGGACCCTAGTATAGAGCCTTGTGGTAATCCAAGGGTGTTAGGTAGAAGGTTAGAGTGTATGTTCTGCCAGAGGACAGCCTGCTGTTGACCATTCAGGTAGGATTGAAACCATTGAAGGGCTCTAGTATCTAGACAGAATGTTTGCAGGGTGTGGATTAAAAGTTGCTGATCAACCATATCGAATGCCTTGGAAAGATCCAGGAAGAGTGCTGAGGATATATAATTATTGTTGCGATTATGGTTTGTGGTGTTGGTAAAGGCTAGGAGGGCTGAAGTAGTGCTGTGATGAGGATGGAAGCCATGCTGAGTGTCTGTCATAAGGTGATTCTGGATTAGGTAGTGCATGAGTTGTCTATGAATACATTTTTCCATAATCTTTGCAAGTGGAGAGAGTATAGCTATTGGCCTATAATTGGAGAATTCAGTAGAGCTGCCTCCTTTGTGAAGTGGGATTACATAGGATATTTTCCAGATGGTGGGAATTTTAGCTTCTACTATGGTTCGATTGATTAGTATTGAGACTGGGTAAGCAATAGCATCAGCTGATTTTTGTAGGTACACGGCAGGGAGTTGATCAGCAGAAAGTGTAGTGGGTTTTATTTTTTTGATCAAGGTACGGATAAGTGAAGTGGCAACTGGTTGGAAGCTGAATGCGAGTAGGTTTCTAGGGGTGCTACTTTCAGGACCAGGGGAGCTAGGAGGTAGTTGGCAAGCTAGGGCTTGAATTGTCTCAGTAAAGAATCGGTTAAAACTGTCAGAAACATCTTCAGGGGTTTTATCAATAGTAGCAGCAGGGATTGGGGTTGAAGTTTGTCCAGGATGTAGTAGATTATTTAAACCTGCCCAAAACTTCTGAGGGTTATTTTGATTTACTGTCTGTAAATTACTGTAGTATTGTTTTTTTGTCTTGTAAAATTGATTTTTTGGTTTCGTTCCTGGATTGCCTGTATTTAATGTGATCTTGAGGGTCTTTAGAAGAATGCCATAAAGCCCATGCTTTGTTTCTAAGGGTAATTTTGAGTTTAGACTCTTTAGAAAGCCATGGTGCAGTTTTTGCCTTGGTTCTCTTTGAACGAACAGGTGCATGCAAATCAAGGATCTCAAGGAATTTGTTGTTAAAGTATGCTACTGCTTCCTCTAAGGGTATGTGTTTTAGAATAGACCAATTACATGAGTTTAGTTCTTGTTGGAATTTGGCAGGGTCAAATTTTATTGTTTCTAACCTTTCTGAGTAAGGGTTGTTGGGAATTAATGGTTTTGTGCTTAATTACATATGTGAGGAGGTAATCACTTAGGCCATCAAGGAGGGTACCAGAGGTGTACAGTTGGGGGTGAGTATTTATGAGTACCCAGTCAAGTATACTTTCTTTTTGGTTGGGTTTACCTATCCTGGTAGGGGTGGATATAATTTGTGTAAATGCATGCAGGTTAATATGGGTGGTTGGGGATTCTGAGGAACAGATACCCCAGTCTATGTTAAAGTCTCCAAGTAGTAGAGTTTCTTGGGGGTAGTGACATGATAGCCAGTGCAGGATATCTTCGAGTGTAGATATATTGTTACCTGGGGGAATGTACATACAGATGATATTAATGCATTTATTTTTATTAAATTGCAATTTGGTGGCAAGAATCTCTGAGTTATTAATCTAAGGTGGTTGTATTACATCTATGGTGACATTCATCTCAGATTTATAGAGTACAGCTACCCCACCCCCCTCGAAGCACGATCCAGCCTGTGTATGTTGTACCCAGGTGGTAACATTTCATTGTCTTTAGTGTTAGGTTTTAACCAGGTTTCAGATAAACAGAGAATCTCAGGGGAGTGGACATCCAGAAGTGGATGCAATTCATGTACCTTGTTATTAATGCTTCTAATATTGAGATGACAGGCTAGGAGAGAGGTAGGTGACCTATTAATTGTATGTTTGTAGCTTAGATTGCAAGTAGAGGGGGTATGTGTATCTGAAGTGGGTGGGCCAGGGTTGGGGTGAATATCACCACCAAGTATTAGGTTGAGTCTATACTTGGTGATGAACTTCAGGAATTTGTTTATTAGTTTGTGGTAGTGTTTGGATCTAGAGCTAATTTGCCTGGGATTGAGATGTTGATAGACTGAACAAGATGTTGGATAGGATCTGGTACTGTAAGTATGGTTGAAGGTGGAGAATTTACAGCTGGGGTGATAGTATGGCCTTTTGGGACCTGAAATCCCGTGAGAAACTGGTTTTCATACAAGGTAAGGAGGTATGGTGCAAACAAGAGGGGTAGTAAATAGGAGTATATCATTATCTGTGATTCAGCTAGTGAGTTAAGGAACTGTTTAACCTGGTGATGCAACACCAGAAGATAGAGTGGTGAGGTAAAGGTACTGGAAGGGGGATGGGAGAATGCCAGATGAAAGCTAATAGGTGCTATTAAAATGTAGGTAGAAGAATGGGGGTGGGTGGAATTATTCCAGATGAAAGCAGATAGGATCTAGAAAGTGGGGGAGTGGCTATAGTACTATAAATTTAGAGGCACTGGGGCAGGAGGAAATTGGGGGCAGGGAGGGGAGCGAAGAGAGCCCGAGCGTAGTGAGGGCAAATGTAGCGGGGCTATTGCAGTTTACAAGGTTTCCTAAGGTGTCCTAAAGCTATAAGGTAAGTATTATACCTCTTAATGTAAGAGTCAATTTACTTAAGTTACAGGGGAAGGAGGCAAACACTCAAGTAGAAAAAAAGTGCCCTATGGCTGATCAATATGGTGACCTGCTTAATTATAAAGCACTGTAAGTGAAAGCTTAACAAATGCTTTTTGTGTGCAACCTACTCTGTTTAAATGCTGAGAGAAACTGATTGCAGTCCTGTAGACACCGTTTTGTAGGGAACTGTAGAGTTCAATCTATTTAAATGCTGAGAGAAACTGATTGCAGTCCTGTAGACACCGTTTTGTAGGGAACTGTAGAGTTCAATCTGTTTAAATGCTGAGAGAAACTGATTGCAGTCCTGTAGACATCGTTTTGTAGGGAACTGTAGAGTTCAATCTGTTTAAATGCTGAGAGAAACTGATTGCAGTCCTTTAGACACCGTTTTGTAGGGAACTGTAGAGTTCAATCTGTTTAAATGCTGAGAGAAACTGATTGCAGTCCTGTAGACACCGTTTTGTAGGGAACTGTAGAGTTCAATCTGTTTAAATGCCAAGAGAAACTGATTGCAGTCCTGTAGACACCATGTTGTAGAGAACTGTAAAGTTCAATCTGTTTAAATGCTGAGATAAACTGATTGCAGTCCTGTAGACAGTGTTTTGTAGGGAACTGTAGAGTTCAATCTGTTTAAATGCTGAGAGAAACTGATTGCAGTCCTGTAGACACCATTTTGTAGGTATCTGTAGAGTTCAATCTGCTTAAATGCTGAGAGAAACTGATTGCAGTCCTGCAGACACCGTTTTGTAGGGAACTGTAGAGTTCAATCTGTTTAAATGCTGAGAGAAACTGATTGCAGTCCTGTAGACACCGTTTTTGTAGGGAACTGTAGAGTTCAATCTGTTTAAATGCTGAGAGAAATTGATTGCAGTCCTGTAGACACCGTTTTGTAGGGAACTGTAGAGTTCAATCTGTTTAAATGCTGAGAGAAACTGATTGCAGTCCTGTAGACACCGTTTTGTAGGAACTGTAGAGTTCAGTCTGTTTAAATGCTGAGAGAAACTGATTGCAGTCCTGTAGACACCGTTTTGTAGGGAACTGTAGAGTTCAATCTGTTTAAATGCTGAGAGAAACTGATTGCAGTCCTGTAGACACCGTTTTGTAGGGAACTGTAGAGTTCAATCTGTTTAAATGGATAGGGATGAACTTTGTTTTATATGGTTGGGCAGTCTGTTTCATAGCAGTGGTATCATCTGCTAAATATACCTATCCCTCCAAGCTGTTCCGTTGATGTTGCAGAAGAGGTTTAGATCCCTAGACCAAGTATTTCTGATGTTATTTGACTTGCTGATGTGCCATAAATCCATCAGTACTGCATCGGGAGATGCCTTGTGTGCTAGACACAGATCACCTCTTAGTAGTCTGTAGAATACAGAGTATAATGACAGGACTTTGAGTGAGTCTATGTAGGACATGTTGTTTAGACCTTGTATCTTTTTTGAGGTATCTCTGTGGGCATTCCAGTTGTTGCATATGTCTGGACAGATACACTGCAAAGGGGGCATTATATTTAATGATTGGCCTAATGAGGAATGAGTAAAGGGGGACAATGACATCCCTAGATCTAGACACAATCCATTTGTTTATAAGCTGTGCAATAAGAAGGACTTTCTTACAACAGCAGACACATGTTGGTCAAAAGTTAGGTCACTGTCCACATAAGTTCCCAAATACTAAGCAACTGGGCCAGCTCTTAGGGGAGTACTGTCAATGTGGCAGTTCCCTGGGATAGATGATTTCCCAAAGGATAAAATAATGCATTTTTAGCATTTGGTTTCAGACCATGATTTTACCATTAGTTATTTCAGACAAACCTTTCTGCAGGATGGTTAAGTCATATGGGAATTTAATGACTGCTCCTAACTTGCAGTGATCTGCAAACTTTGTCAGCCAGAGCCCTCTGGTATTGTCTTTTACATCAGAAATATAGATGTCAGACAGGAGCGATCCCAGCAGAGTACCCTGGGGGACTCCACTGGTGACTCAACTCTTTGTGAAGGTGATATCCCCTATTTTGATTTTCTGCATCCTGTCAGCCAGTTGGCAATCCAGCAGGTGACACAGGAGTTTATTCCTAGTTTATTTAGCTTTTCTACTATGCCTGAGTGGGGTATTGTGCCAAAAGCTTTAGCAAGGTCAAGGTATGCAGTGTGTACCATTTTGCCCTCATCAATTGCTTTGGTCACTTTTTCAAAACAATCCACTAGGTTGAGTAAGCATGATCTGCTCTTGATGAATCCAAACTGAGATGGCTCTAGGGTTTACAGGTTCCCTATGTTCCTTCTTTGCTATGATGCTTCTTTACTATATTTGATTTAATGTTTATGGTTTTATTTTTCTCAGTTTATGACTATATTTTCTACATTCTCTGCAATGGCTGGGTCAGAGGTACAGTCCAGGTTCCCAGCACCAATTCATCAGGGCCAACCTTCTTCCAACATAACTTCACCTGGTTTCAGGTCTGCCTCCTTGTCATATGTGGTGGGGGGTGGCTAGGTTGCATATCCTGTAGCCCCTGGTGGTAGCTCACCAGAAGAGGGTGCTATTATTCCCTCTAGTGGCACTACCAGGGGTGCACAGTTTGTGAAGCTGGCAGAGGTAGTAAGGGTGCTGATAGGCACATGGAAGCCAGCATCAGCTGCAGAGAGAAGGTCCTTGTACAGCTTGAGTGGTGTATTACTACCTGGTTTTGTCTTCACCACCTCAGGTGGGGCCTAGTATGGAGAGCAGTCAGGGTGTTGACTGACCTCACCATGGTTCTAGACCAGGCAGTAAAGAAAAAAGAGGATTATACTCAACTTATACCTCATTCAAGTGTTTCATTTCCATCTATGTCATCTCATTCTCTTGTTTGTCCAATCCTCCCTATTACCAATGTCTTCTCTTTCTCTGTATAATTCCATTGTCACCCACACCAAGGTGTGTCATCGTATCACTTGTCAGTCTTTGTCCATGTTTTGTTTGTCTGGTTGTTTGTGTGTCCCTGTTTCCAGAACTCTCCCTCTTTACATCCCGATTCTTTTCTTTACATCATTACCTATCTTTCTGTAAAAAAAAAATAAAGAAAATGAATAAAATAAATAAATATGGGTGTTTGTCCCTACAAAAAAATGACTAAATGACATTCTTACATCACTTGTTTCCTTGTGTAAGTTCCTCTACTTGTTATTTCCTCCTTTTCCATTTTTCCATTTCCATGCCTTTTAAAGGTATAAACATTGCTATGAATATAGCTACAGACTATGTGGCTTTTATTTATTTATTTAGTGTACTGGAGTAGTACACTAATCAGAATAGACCATTTGCAAGCACAGCTTGCATGAAGAAATTCACAAAAAAATTAACCAGAACAAATTCCTAAAAAGAGTAATCACAGAAGGTCGCTAATCCCATAGACAATTGATATGATATATAAATGTTATTAATAAATAAGTAAAAAAAAAAATGTGAATTCATTTTAGCAATAAATAACAGAGAATCAGAGAAGGGGTGATGCAGGTGAAGAGGGAGTTAGGCCGTGTGTCTAGTGGAAAAACACTTGCAGTCTGATTTTTGATAGAGGTGTCTTTTGAGTTGAGCTCTGAATATGGGGAAAGAAGAGGCATCTTTAGGTTAGGGAGGAGGGATTCCCAACATTTGTGTGCAAGAATAGAGAAGGAATGGTTGGTACAGTACGGTTTTGCATGTCTAACATGAGGGAACTACTGGGAGAGGTTGTGGAGGTTTTAGAGGATAGTTTTATTATGGAGTTTAAAAAAAAACTATCCCTTAAAACCTCCACAACTTCTCCCAGTAGTTCCCTGATGTTAGACATGCAAAACCGTACTGTACCAAACATTCCTTCTCTATTCTTGCACACAAATGTTTTATTATGGAGTTTGGGGTGGCCATGGTGGTGCAGCGGTTAGCATTGCTGCCTCACAGCAAGAGGCTCTCTGGTTCGATTCTCGGCTGGGGTGCCTTCTATGCGGAGTCTGCATGTCATCCCTGTGGTCATGTGGGTTTTCTCCGGGTGCTCCGGTTTCCTCCCACATCCCAAAGACTTGCAGTAGGTGGATTGGACACTCTAAAAATTGGCCCTAGGTGTGAGTGTGTGCATGTGTGTGCCTTTTGTGGAAGGTTGGGCACTGGGCTGGCAATTTGACACTGTAAAACTCCACTGCCAATCATGAGCAGACTGATGATCTGCTGTGGTGATCCCTAACCAGGAAAAAGCTGAAAGAAGAAGAAGTTTTATTATGGAGTTTGGTTGCAAGAGGTGAAAAGGTTTGCAAACATTCTTGTGGAATCACAATATATTGCAAATGCAATTGCTGATGTATGTATGTGCTACTTGCTTGTCAGCTATCTTCATCTCATTCCTGGCCATATTTGTGGGAATCTCTCTTTCTCTCTCTCTCTCTTTCCCTCTTTCCGCTGGGCTTATTTTTTTTCTGCAGATGAGTTTTCAAACTACTGGCAGCTTAGACCATGAAATTCCAGCAAGTTTTCTGAATTCCAGTCTAAGTCTTTCCATTTCTATTGCAGATTTTTTAGTATGTGATCATTAGTAATGAATATGGCTAAGTAAACCAACTGCAAGCACCGACTTTTAGTCAGAGTTATTGTCTTTACTGGTTAGACCCAGTGTCCTCCAAAAACAGAAGCAATGGTGTAGGTACAAACAATGAATGCCACAGTTGGGATAATTTGTAGGCACCTTAATGTTTACGGACATTAGCTATTTATTTATTTATTTAACATTTGTTTACTGAGAAAATCCGACTTGGAACAAAGACAATTTTCAGAGGACGCCTGGGAAGAAATGCTCCAGATGCATGTCTATGTAATGTGGGAGGAAAACAGAGCACCTGAACCCACACAAATGCAGGGAGCTATGTTTAAACCCCTGTGTTTCTTAAGTATAGCCAAACAATCCACTTATGCTGTGCTGATGTGGTCAATAAGAAGGTCAAAACATGCATGTCCACAGCTACTAGGGGTTGGCTTTATTGGCCTGAATGTATCCATAAAGACTTAAAAAACAAAAAGTTATGGACACTCAGAAACAATGTAGCTGAAGGAACTAAAGGTGGAGGTGTCTTGATTTACATCAAAAATAAGTATACCTCAAGGCTGGTCAAAGAGGATAATGCACTTGAGCTACTCCATGTTGAAATTACCGTAAGGAAAATCCAATGCCACTTCTTTGCAAGTTATAAGTCCCCCTTTATGACCCAGAAAACCCTTACCATGTCTTTAAACTTACTGGAAACACTCATCATCCAACCCAAAACTATATTCATGGGTGACTTTAATTACCCCACTATTAACTGGGAATCCTATACGACACCAAATGTACAGGCACAGAGATACCTGGATTGTGTAAACACAAACTCCCTGGATCAGATTGTCAATCGACCAATCAAGTGTGCAACCATACTGGATCTGGTCCTCACTAATATGTAAGAGTGCTGCACACCCCCCTAGTGTAATGTCTTCTTTGATAAAGTCAGACCACAAAATGGTCTATTTTAATGTAAAATTAAAACCTGGACTCCCAGCTAACCCTGGAATATTCCGGAACTACTCTATGGCTAATTTCCTGCTATTAAATGATAACCTGGCAAAATCTGAAGCCCCCCACAAACCCTGAGAACACTGCTGCCTATGCAGAACTGTTCACAGAAACCCTATACATGCATGTTAATAGCTGCATACAGGCAGCTGTACCCACCAGGAAGAAGTACAGAACTAACTCAATAAACAAGCCACCTTGATGGAATCACAAAATTAATAGGCTGTATAACAGAAGGAAGAAAAATTCAGAGAACAAATAAAGTCTACCAAAGCCAAATTTTAGGTAAATTTCACCTAACAAGACAAGGAGAACCACAAGGCATTATTTAGCTATGTCTGCAATCTCAAAGACTATACATAATTATGTGCAGAGTTCATTGCAAATGGAACCACCTATACTGAGACAGAATATATAGCAAACCTACTGGCTGACAAATTTAGCTCCAGTTTTATATATTGCAGGCTTATAATGCTGCTGAGGGAACTTAATGCTCTTATCATGTTTTGCATGTCTTTAAGATTTGGGCATATGATGGGCTATCAGTTTTATGTGAGATGGGGAGAGGTGTGGTCTGGGTGAGCTTTTGACAATCTTTGTATCACTGGAGACAGAGTGTGACCATCTAACGTCAGTGTCATTAAACATATACATCTGTCACACACTGCATTATGCTGTAGGCAGTTGTTAGACAGCATGAAGCAATTCTTATATTGTCTCAAGATAACAATCCCAATGGAGAATGCTTTTTCATGGTTCCTATTTATTGAATCCATGGGGGCTGGGGGTTGTTTTAGGAGAAAAAGTAGTCTGACTGGATACAGAGACTGGGGGATGGGGGATACCTGTCTATTTAGGAGCCTGGGGTGACTATTTATAAAGGGGTAATTAATTGTCCTGGTCTAGGGAGAGACTACTGTATTTGCTAGTACAGAGCTGTCTTATCTGTTCAGAAAAGGTGCATAGTTATCTTGGGCTAGGTGGGAAAGTACTGTAATTTCTACTGCAGATCTGTCTTATCTCTGCTTGCTGCAGTGGAATGAAGCCACAAATTGAGAGTATAGAATTCTGTTTAATTTAAGTGAGGCTTCCTATATAAAAGCCCTTGTGCACACAACTTACTCTTAAGCGAGACCAATGGAAGTGGTGGGCTGATCTGAACACAAATTGTAGATGGATGAGCTAGGAATGTAAATCAGCTAAAAAAGACAGAAATTAGACTCAATGGAATTATGTAACAGCAATCTTGCAGCAGATCACAGAGTTGTCAGTACTATGAGTCTAAACTACAAGTATGTGGTCCTAGCTGGGCTAGAATTTCATACAACAGTAGTTATTTCTCTGGGAGGCAGGGAGGCCAGTAACGACAAGTCTATGGTCCTAGCTGGGAAATAACTTTAAGCAACTGTAGCTATTGCTGTGGGGGCAGGGAACAAGTAGCAAGTGAATCAAACAGAATGCAGGGAAGGCAGAAACAATGTAACAAACAGAAAAAAAAAACAGAGAAAGCAGTAACAATTGATTAAAAATAGTAAGCACAGCCTATGTAGGTAGTAACAAGCACAAAATACTGCTTCCCAAGCATACTGTAGATGAAAAAAAAACTGCTGTAGTGTAGCATAGGTCCAGCAGTAAAATCATAATACTCCCACTAGACTATGGCACCAGACCAGAAAGATTTACACAAATAAAATTACTTTAATCTGGAAGGCAGTAAAAAGTTGAGAAATGTGAAATAAATGTTTAAAAAGGCTTTATAGAGCACAGATTCTGCAATAAATCAAAATATTTGTGCAGTATTGTTTACATATTGTTAATACTTGTTTCTTTCAGAGTTTATTTCAGTATTTCTTGCACTGAGTTGCACTTTGCATCTTGTGTATATATATATATATATATATATATATATATATATATATATATATATGTATGTATATTTACTTTTTTGTCTTGTTCTTAATAGTTGCACATATGTCATTTGTCTTGTTCTTAATAGTTGTATGTATGTTGTTTATTTTATTTATTTATTTAACATTTGTTTACTGGGAAAGTTCAACTGGACACAGGTCCATTTTCAGTGGAGGCCTGGGGAGAAAAGCTCCAACAGTATGAAAAACAAACACACATTATACCACAAGAAAATTACAGAGTACAGGTCAACAATGAAACTGTTGTTGTTTGTCTTTCGGCTTTTCCTGGTTAGGGGGTTGCCACAGCGGAACTCCAGTTCGCTAATGATTGGCAGTAGATTTTCACGAACGCTGAGGTGCCAGCTCGACATTCGACCTTCAACGAAGGCACGCTCATTTACGCATGTCTTTCGAATGCCCACCCAACCGCGGGGAGGACATGCAGACTCCACACAGAAGGCACTCCCCGCACTTCAGCCGAGAATCGAATGGGAGAACTTTTTGCTGTGAGGCAACAATGCAACTGCTGCACCACCGCAGATGTTCACAGGTCAACAATGAAACTACACATTGCAAAATATAAATAATCGAAAGAGATGACGCCTTAGCAATTTTAACAAAATTTGTACATCAAAGAGTATACAGTATTATACAAACTAGACTAGCATATATATATTAGAAAGCACAGTATGATATTTCTGAGGAAGACTTGAAATGATTTCAGGTAGCAGAGTAAGCATATATAGGGAAGAAAGAAGGCATAATAGGATAGTACTGTATAGTCTAGATCTAAAGAAAGTCAGAGGGTGTGTATAAAAAGTGGAGAATATAGAGTTAGTCAGCTGGGTAGCAAGAGCGAAGCCAGGACTTTTCTAAGTAAGTAAATAAAAGTTTTTTAAATTGTACTATGGTGCAGGTGGAAGTGATGGAAGTGGGTAGTTTATTCCATATTTTAGGAATGATGTTAGAGAATAAAGATTCTCCAGCTGAGTTGTTAGCTTTTGGTGGATTTAACTAGGAGTTTGTCACTGGAATGGAGTGTTCTAGTGGTGGTGTATGGTTGTATGAGATCTTGAAGGGCTGGGATTTTTATCTGGTTCATGGAGTATTTAATGGGTGATGGTTAGTTACTTGTATTGGAGGAACTGAGGAAGTTCTAGCCAGTTTAGTTGTCTAAGGGCTGTGCAATGGTGTGCTTTGTAGGGGAGTTTGTAGCAAATTTGTCTATTTTATTGTAACATGAGTCTAGTTTAGTAAGGTCTGATTTGCATAAGTTGGTTAGTATAGGGGAGGCGTAGAGTAGGGGTGACAGGAGGTGTGTCCGGGCATTGGTAGCTTTTGTAGATCTGGTTAAAAAATTCTTGTTTCTGTAAAGAAGGCCTAATTTATATGAACTTTTTTGATAGTTTGGGCTATATGAATATCAAATTTTAGATTGTTGTCAATTTTGATTGCTAGCAGTTTGGTATGTGTCACAGGGGTGATAACAGTTTTGTTTTTGGACTCTAGGATGAAAACTGGGAGTGTTGTAGGTGTTCTTGAGGGGTAGAAGAGGAGGAGTTTTCTTTTATTTGGGTTTAGAATGAGTTGAGAATTGGTAAGTCAGGATTCTATTGATATAAATGAGTTCTGGGTTATGGTGTGGAGGTCCTGTATGGTGGAGACAGAGCATATGAGGGTAGAGTCATCCACGTATTGTATCACAGATGCTTGGTGAGTGGAGGTATGGAGATGGTTGGTAAAGAGGGAGAACAATAGTGGTCCTAAAATTGAGCCTTGTGGGACACCTAGGGAGACCTGGAGGAGAGTGGACAGGTGATGTTGCCACAGTACAGCCTGTTGGTGGTCTGATAGGTAGTTTTGGAACCAGGTAACAGTGGAAGCACTAAGATTTAGGAAGGAGAGGACTTTGATCAGTTTGTTGTGGTTTACCATATCGAATGCTTTGGACAGGTCTAGAAATATGGCAGATACGAACTGTTCTGAATTTCTAAGTTGGTTGACTGTATTAGTAAAGACCATGAGTGCTGTAGTTGTACTATGATAGGGGTAAAATCCATGTTGTGTGATGTTAAGGTAGTTCATGAGTTGAGTATGGACCATCCTCTCTAGAATTTTGGATAGGGGTGATAGAATAGCGATTGGGCGATAGTTGCTAAAATCAGTTGAGTTGCCTCCTTTGTGAAGGGGTATATATGGGATTTTTTTCCATATAGCAGGTACTGTACACTCTGACATAAAACTGTTTATGAGTATTGCTACTGGGTGAGCTATTCTATCAGCAGCTACTTTCAAAAATTTGGCTGGTAGTTTGTGGCTAAGGTAGTTGGTTTTAGTTTGAGCAGTAGTTTATTTACAGTATTTACTGTTACAGGTTGTAGTGTAAACAGATCGAGGATGTTTTGAGAGGGTTTACTTAGATGGGGAGTTATTGGGGCATGGCTATTGGAGTTGTTGTTTGTATTGGCTAGGGCTAGTGTTGTTTCTGTAAAATAAGTATTAAATTGTCTTGCTATGTTTTCAGGGTTAGTGGTAGAGGTTGGAGTGGGTATGAAGGTTTTGCCTGGAGATAGTATGTTATTAACTGCAGCCCAGACTTTTTGTGGGTTATTATGGTATTTTTCTTGAATATTGTGGTAATAATTGATTTTGTTCTGTTTGATGAGTTTTTTTAACTTTGTTACGTAGTTTTAGAAATGCTAGTTTTGTGGATTAGGTTTTGTGTTTATAGTGGATAGGAGTCTATATGGTTGGTAATCTAGAGGGTTGCAGTAGATGAGTTTTGGGGCTATGGTGTGGTTAATTGGGCTATCAGGGGGAGATACAAAGGAGGTTTGATATGGATGGTTATCGACTGAGGCTGATGGATACTTTAGAGTTGTTAGCAAGGACAAGAGAGATAACAGGGCAGTAGAGAATGCTAAATTTAGGTTCTTTTTATTAGAATGGTTCATTTTTAGTGGAAATGTCTTTTTATTGTATATGTTTATATAATTCATACTTGGAGAGTAACTGAAACTGGAATCAACTTCCTTGTATGCGTGCATACTTGGCCAATAAATGTGACTCTGATTCTGATACTCTCGCTATTGCAAATCAAACTACAAGACTATAAAACTCATGAGGCAGAGTGGGCAAGTACAGTTACTATTAGCAGTAAAAAGGTAAAGAAGGCAGGGATTATGACATAATTATTTGTGAAAGATTTCTGGAGCATAGAACCTGTGGTAAAATACAACACTCCCAGTACTTTGAACCAAACTACAAGGCTATGACACCAGACCAAGCTGAAATCACAGACAAATGACTTTTGTTAAAAACAGAGAAAATTTGCATGAAATGCAGAGGTAAATCTATAGGTCGAAATGTGAATTTAACTGCAACACAAATGTATTTTCCAAAGGTGAAATAAATGCTTTTTCTTCACTTTTGCTAAAGAAAATGCTAGAATGCCTGGAGTGCACCACATTCAGCCCAACTCTTTTCTCAATGCTTCTCGGCTTCTAACTGTTCAAAGTCTTTATTCAAAGACATCTTTTTATTGTTGCTGTTCTGCAAAATTTTGAAAACAATAACTTATAGGAATGAAATTCATTTCTTAATCTAAAATAGATTTAAAATTCCTGTAAAAGGGATCCTTTTTTTCTTTTGTTTTTACAATGGTGCTATCCAGATTGTTTTGCTAGGGTCTATATTATATCAACAAAATTTCAAAAATACGAATGCTGTAAACAGCGAAAATGCATAACATCGAAACCTTTATTGTGGGGGACTGCACCCCCCACCCCCCCTGCTAATTATATATATTAACTCTGAGATCGCACTACAATGAGGAAAGGGCACATTTCCCAATCTTCACTGTTTTGCAATCTCACAAAACACACATAGATGTCAGGCATTTTCGCTGTTTACAGCACTCAACGTTTTAATCTTTTGTTCTTTTAATAGGGACCCATTTCGCTACAGTAAGGCTATATGATATTCAAAAAAAGAAGAATAAAATGTTTGTTGCTTACAGTTTTTGTTATAAAATTAATTTCCACATCTAATTGTAGATTCCAGTGCTGACCTAGAGGGAAAATTCTGTTATCTAATTGCTAATTTGCTGTGCCGTAAAAAGTCCACTGTTCATATTTAATGTTAACATTCCTTGAAGAAGCAGGTTGATTTTTTCACTAGGAACCTAATGCAATTGAGCTAATCATAATGATGAAACCTATTTTATAATTATAGCTGGAATTGGGAAATGTCAGCTGAGCTTGTGAAAGATGTTCTCTTCCACTGAAACAGATTTAGTTGTACATTTAATACACACCTTGTTTTTACAACCTAAAAAACAATCTTTATGTTCTATTTCCCTGCTTACATATCATGACCATGTTTAAATTTCTTCTTAGTTTTTTTTAAGTATGATGTCATTAGCTTTACAAATGATCCAGGTTTTCTGACGTACTTTGCTATAAACCTAATTTTAGAATTTAATAATAAACTTGCAGGTGATTATAACTTGAGACTTTACTGTACTCCTCTAGAATATTAAGAAGATTGTAATTTTATAAATAATCATTTGCAATTTCATATTTCTAGAGCACCTTAGTATTAAAACTGAAAATAGCTGAGAAACATATCTGAATTTATGGCTTCCATATTAATATGTCTTTTATTTCAAAGAAGCTAGGGCTACTACTACAACCAACAAATACAATGTATTGCAGTCTTTGGAGATGTTGCAAATTCAAGAAAAGATACAAAAAAGAAAAAAAGGCAGGTAGCTACTATATATTTCATAAAACCAATTAAATTTGATTTAACTTTTCATCTTTCCTGGTTATGACTATACTGTTTCATTAAGTATTTACAATGAACACAGTCTCTTACTGTCTACTTGGCTACAATTATTATTAAAGAAGATTCTGTTAAATATTGCAAAAATGATTTCATTTCTACTAATACTACCAATATATTAAATGTTGTGTGTATTTATACACAAACTGTGTGTGTATATTTATGAGTATGTAATGAAATGAAATATCATACATGAGGCTGACCAAAATGTAACACATTGAATAATCTCATTTACTGCAACTGAACTGAAAAAAATCCAACAACCTAATTTCAAATGTAAACAATATCATTACATGTGTGATCATCAGCAAAGCTAAAAATAATTAATTTTATGTGGGGCTGTGAGCCCACACCCATGCAACTTAACTAAACAAACTCCATGGTTGTGAATTTGAATGATGAAAAAGGGAAACACTATTGAATTATGCTACAGTCAACCTTCTGAAACTTGACTGTGACATACTTCGAACAACTGCATCAGTGATGAAATTCCGCACCAAAACCATCATGTGATGAATGCCTTTACCTATTAAAGAAATATATATATATATATATATATATATATATATATATATATATATATATATATATATATATAACATACACACCTTTAAAATTAATATTGTGTGTGTGTGTGTGTGTGTGTGTGTGTGTGTGTATATATATATATATATATATATATATATATATATATCTATATATATATGGGTTCCATACACTAGATCAAATTTTCACTAATACGAAATAGTGCATGGAATGCTCACTGCAACGAAACACTTAATCGAAAGTGCACTTACATGAAGTTCAGTGCAACGAACGGGTTGTACTGAACTTCTGTGCAGTACTCACAGACCTTAGGGTTAGGGCACGGGTCTATCCCCTTACCATGACCCGTGCCTAACCCTAAGGTCCATGATGATTGCAGCGCAGTGAAGGACATAGCAATGTCCTCCGCTATGGTGCGATAGTCACGAACCTTGGGGTTAGGGCATGGGTTAGGGTAAGGGGATAGCTTTACTAACTATCCCCTTACCCTAACCCATGTCCTAACCCTAAGGTCCATGACTATCACACCATAGTGGAGGACATAGCTTGTTTTTTATGTCCTCCACTGTGCTGCAGTGTTTTTGGTGAAGTGCACTTTCGCAGAAGTGAGGCTTCCTAGTACAAGTTCGAAGTAGTGAACTTTCATTCTTGTAATAGGAATCCATATATATATATATATATATATATATATATATATATATATATATATATAGGTATGTGGCATATGATTGAGTTTTTGAAAAGAGACCATATGATCGAGTTTCATTAAACTCGATCATAAAAAAAAAAACACAAAAAAAACACAAAAATCTACCTTTTTTACATTTTTGCAGGGGGCAAGCCCCATGCACTCCCCACACCCCATGCAAATTATATATACAAACTCTGAGATTGCACCACAGTGAGGAAAAAGATAAATTTCTCAATCCTCGATGTACCGCGATCTCCATTCAAAAGCTTTGAGTTTTCAAAAACTCGATCATATGGTCTCCACCATACAGAGTTTAGGTTTCTGAAAACTCAATCAACTGACAAGGACTCACTCATACATAGGTTCATAGGTAGGTGCTAGGCTATCTGCCCGAAGGCATTTATAAGCCTAGCCAGAATGTGTTGGCTTTCGCCGCCCCCTTAGATTAGTTCCCATTTGCCCCTTTCCAGCAGAGCCATTGAAGTAATCCCTGGGGTAAACTTTCTGTTTCCCATCCACTCATCAAGGTTTCTCTTGAAGAGGGTTAGCGAGGAGCTCTGCCTAATGTAGACTGGAATCTTGCTCCAGAGCATGGGAAGTCTCTGGGACAAGAATCTATCCCTCCAGCACATCCTACTTATTGTTGTGGTGAGGTTTAGATCCCTGGAGCATGTGGCTCAAGGGGATATGGTTTTCTTTAGGTGGAGCATGTCCATCAATTCTGGGTTGGACATGGCCTTGCATGTTAGGCAGAGATCACCTCTGAGTAGGCAGTATGCAACCGAGTACAGCTGGAGTTTCTTCAGTCGAGCTGCATAGGGCATTTGCTTGAGGCCAGTGATCCTCTTGGTGAGGTACTTCTGTGGTCTTTCCAGTTATTGCATGTGTCTTTGGGGCATTGTACTCAATGACGGGTCTGATGAGTGATACATAAAGGGGCCCAATGACCTCTTTCGATCTACCCAGTTTGGCTTTGTTAAGGGCAGATCATGCCTCCTCAACCTGGTGGACTTTTCTGAGACAGTTACCAAGGCTATAGACAAGGGAAAGGTGGTCTACACAGCCTACCTAGACCTCGCAAAGGCCTTCAACACCATTCCCCATTCTGGTATTATAGACAACCTCACCAGCCTGAACATAAACCCCTACATCATGAGATGGGTTGCCAACTGGCTCATGGACAGAACCCACATGGTAAGAGTTGTGGGAGCTAGATCCAACTCTAAACAGGTTACAAGTGGCATTCCCCAGGGCTCAGTCCTAGGACCCCTCCTGTTCGGCATATACTTCTCAGAGGTACAGGCAACCACAGGAGGCTGACCAAGTTTGCAGACGACTGCAAACTAGGAGCTATAATTGACTCTCTGGCTGACATGGACATTCTCCAAAAGGGTCTCACTGAGATAGATACCTGATGTCAAAATCATGGCCTCAAGCTAAATGTCAAAAAGTGCATAGTCATCCCCTTTGGAAAAAACAAAGTGCCCACAAACTATCACATAGGTGGTAGTCCCCTAAGTACGGAAGGCATAATAAGGGATCTGGGGACCCAAGTAGATAGCAATATCTCCTTTGATAATCACATTGCCAAAGTGGTTAGAAAATCCTTCTATGTGGCCCACCTAATCACAAAAGGGTTCGCATCCAGATCAAAAGAGGTCATTGTGCCCCTCTACTCATCACTCATCAGACCCATCATAGAGTACAATGCCACATTTGGGCTGTACCTTACAAGACACCTGCAACAGCTGGAAAGACCACAGAAGTACCTCACCAAGAGGATCACTGGCCCCAAACAGATGCCCTATGCAGCTCGACTGAGGAAACTCCAGCTGTACTCGGTTGCATACCGCCTATTCAGATGTGGTCTCCGCCTGACATACAATGCCACGTCCAACCCAGAATTGATGGACATGCTCCACCTAAAGAAAGCCATCTCCCCTTGAGTCACATGCTGTAGGGATCTAAACCTCACCACAACAATAAATAGGACTTGTTGGAGGGATAGATTCCTGTCCCAGAGACTTCCCATGCTTTGGAACAGGATTCCCATCTACATTAGGCAGAGTGCCTCGCTAACACTCTTCAAGAAAAACCTTGATGAGTGGATGGGAAACAGGAAGTTTACCCCGAGGATCACTTCAGTGGCTTTGCTGGACAGAGGCACAGGGAACTAATCTAAGGGGGCGGCAAAAGCCAACACATTCTGGCTAGGCTTATAAATGCCTTCAGGCAGATAGCCTATTATCTACCTATGAACCTATGAGAGCTACAAGACACACACACACACACACACACACACACACACACACACACACACACACACACACACACACACACACACACACACACACACCGCTTTATATTGACAATTTTGTATCAGACCTTCTAAGCTTAATACTATTTCTTCATTACCTGTAATGAGATTTTGCTAGCTGTTAATCACCTTGAAATTAATAACTCGCACAAGCATGACATTTTTGTACTGGTTTATAAGTGCTTTTCTCTTAAACTATCTGAAGTATTATTTAAAATAACATTCTGTCTATATATTAATCAGGTGTGCAACAAGGATCATCGCTTGCCCCAATACTCTTTACTGTTTTTATGTATAAATTACCCCATGGTCTATTCCATTTAGAAGTACTTTTATATGACTATTGCATGGCTATGTACAGATCCACCTCAGCAGAGCAGGTAATCCAAACCCCAACTACAAACTGACCTCCTGGACCTAAACAACTGGTTCACCTCCAGAAAAGCTTTTTCTTAACCTCCTATAAAACAAGGCTATGCTCTATGGTACAAAGAAAAGTCTTTTGAAAGCTCACAGCTGTCTCAAGCATTTGGACCAGCACAACAATCTTATCACCACTGCAACTTCATTCAGACAACTAGGCATCTGGCTCGACCAATCGTTTAACTTATAGGAACATATTCAAAGACTTAGATCAACTACTTCCCTCTCTGGGCTCAGAAAATATCTAAATGTCTTTTTATCACCAGCTTGGGCAGCTAGTGGGAATGGTTGTCGGATTGCACAGCTTGACTATTGCCCTTGTTTGCCACCTCCTGTAGCAAAAACAAGGCAACACTAAAACCTTATCTAATAAACTATGCCACTCCTTCCACCACTCTCCTTATCTTGAACCCCATTACCTTATTTTATCCCAGACAATCTGGATCCCACTGCAAGCCAGATCCAACCTACTTATGGGCTACCAGCTATTCAGATTATTGTCCAAGATGCCCCTTCTCCATTTGTAATGAAACTAATGACTACCACCCCAACCTAGAAGGTCAGAAGCCTGGGTGCAGTTGACACAACTCTTCAGCCCTACCTGCTAAACTACATAACTCTGACTCTAGTTTCCCTATACTTACTCCTCACTATCTCACCAAGCATACTAACTACACTACGTTCAGGCCCACCTCAAGCAGTATTTGTTTGGATACTACAAATGCAAATGCCAGAATGCAGGACGTATCACTTAATCAACAATACTCTGTACTAGGTTAATCCCTTCTCACATTATCCATTGATTACCACCCTGTTTCTATTTCCTGTAAATATGTATATAATTTATCTTTCGCCTTGCTCACTCTCATCTTATAACTTTTACCTTTCACGGTCTCTTTGTCTGATTGGAATCTGTCTTTACAATCACATATCATTTATCTGGTCTAAACACCTGCTTCTAACCTTTTCCTTGCTGTTCCTTAGACTCCACTTACTTGTAATACATACACCTCATAATGGAGTAAAGAATGTACACAATATATCATTTTTGGTGACTAGATTTATTACTACTGTGTCCACTGTTGGTTGCAATTGTTACATTGTTGTTGCTACTGTTTTGAATGTAACCTGGGATGAGCCTGCAATTAGTCATTGTGTGTTCAGTGCTGTACCCTGATAATCAGAATGTAAATAGATGACTAACAATAATCACTATAAAATGGTACTCTTAGTCAAGCCCAACCTTTCACTACTCTAATGCTATAAATTATGGGCATATAGTCTTAATCAACTTTGACATTAAAATTGTATGCTAGAGCTGCTTATAGCTAAAATTATTTCTTTTTGTAGTTAGGGTTCATACGAAGTAGGCAAGCAGAAGATCAAATAACTCTCAGATCTTTCATTTTAATTAGTCAGATGTTTAAAATTCCTATTTTTGCATTTTCTGTACTGATATCTAAAACTTTGGATGGTAAGATTTTGTTGTAAGATGGGTTACGAACTGGCTCTCATACTGGACACACACCATCAAAGTGGGTGACTCCACATCAACCAGCAGACCTGTTACCAGTGTGGTGCCACAAGAGTCAGTGATGGGCCCCCTACTGTTTGGTATATAGTTCTCGGAAGTTCAGGTCAAAACTAAAGGGTTGTGGCTAACCAAGTTTGCAGATGACTGCAAACTAGGTACAATCACTGAATCCCCAAATGGTGTCAGTATACTCCAGGAGAGTCTCACACAGACCAACGACTGCTGTATTAGTTACGGTCTCAAAGTGAATGCAAAGAAATGCATCATCATTCCCTTTGACACAAACAATGTCTTTTCACACTGTCAGATCAACAACAATATACCCATGAAGTGGTAAGGGACCTGGGATCACAGGTTGAAAGTGACCTTAACTTTGACCACCACATGTCTACCATTGTAAGGAAGGCTTTCCACATATCTCATTTGGTTAGTAAAGACCTCACCTTGAGAGCAAAAGAAGTTATAACCCCTCTGTACTTGGCACTTATCCGGACTATAATTGAGTATAACACCTCATTCAGTAGGTACCGTACTAAGCACCTACAGCAATTAGAGAGACTTCAGAGGTTTTTAACAAAAACAGAATCAAGGGCATCCAGCATGTGCTTTACATGGACTGACTAAAATCCCTGTCACTATACTCCATATTGTATAGACTTCTTAGGGGAGACTTATGCCTGGCCTACAAAGCAACCCAAGACCCAAACCTAATGAACTTACTGCATATCCGTGAATCAAATGGGTCTAGGGCTAACCATTCCAGGGACTTAAATATGGCCTGCAACTTAAATAGGACATGCTGGAGGGACAGGTTTATCTCCCAGTGACTGCCATGTCTTTGGAACAGGCTACCAATTCATGTGAAACAAAGCACCTCTATGACACTGTTCAAAAGGAACCTGGATGACTGGATGGGGCACCTTAAATTCTTACCGGGGATAGTGCCCACAACCCTCCTGGACATGGGCAGTTATCACTAAATGCAGTCTTGGGTATTGACTAGTACTTCTACTGTATTACATTGGGTTGAAACGGCAGAACTCTGGATCGATAGCCTTGTAATCTCCGATGATTCTATGATCCTGTGATTATAATTTTTTTATTTCATTTAATACAGACAGAATTTAATTAAGATACTCACAAAAGTATTATAATTCTTTAAAATATTTTTCTACATTCCATTAGTTAAATAATATATCAGCAAAACTCGTTTAAGTTATGGCCACTACCCATTAGGGCTTTTCTCTTTTCCCCGGTTACTATGTGAAAATGAATCAGAGATTCTGGTTGATAATTTTTCACATTAAAACCCTGAATGCAATATTTTTATGGCACACTTGATTAAATATTTAAGTGCCCTTTATTGTAAAACTTTTACATTTTTATAACTAGAGTATTAAGTATTATAATTGCAATGTTTAGAATTTGTGGATTGTATTAATACTGTGAATCTCTACATCTGTTTGTGATATCTTTTATTGCTGTCCTCTGAACCCAGGTCATATGTGAAAAGAGCCTTCTTGCCAGCTCACTTATCTGGTAACAAATCATCATGATCACAACCCAGTTCTCCTCATTGTTTTTTCATGGGGTCAGAATGTCATATCAACTGCTGTTGCCACTCTTGGTTTAATGCCACTTTTCCTTCCTTGTTTGAAAGTAATTAACAAATAAATAAATAAAATAAATGTGCAGTTATTCTTTTATATAAGCCATTTTGTGTAGCTGATTCAGTATTTACCATGGAAGCACATTTGTGGAACATCTTAGGTAGTTTACTGCTGTAAGATGGATGAGCATTACTACTGCAGTGTTTTAAATGATGGAGTATAATGTTCCCTTTAGTAGATACCTCACTTTAACATATCAACAAGATCAAAAAGCCACAGAGGTTCCTAAATAAAAAGATCTCAGGTCTTAAGAACCTTAGTTACCATCAAAGACTGGAAGCTATGTCCTTGTACTCTTGTCTTATAGACTCTTGAGAGAGGATCTGTGCCTCATTTACTGAGCCATTAGAGACCAATCGCTCTTTGACCTTCTGTATGTCAGTAAGTCAAAACTGCAGCAAACACTAGAACCAGAGACCTGAACCTTCATGAACAAATAAAGTGAATGGAATGGAGAGACAGATTAATCACCCAGCACTCCCCCCTTCTCTGGAATAAACTTCCTCTTCAGGTTAAGCAATGACTTTTAATATTTTCCTTCAAATCTAACTTGGATTACTGAAAAGCTGCTCTCAGACTGATCCTGGACCTGACTAGCCTCTCCCTCCCTTTGGAAAGGAAGTAAAGCCTCAGGATGGATATCTGCTAGGTGCACATGGTCATTAGACTAAAATAGTCTTGAAACTCCAATGAATGAATGAATTCTATAAAAGGTGTCCTTAATTGCTGTTATACCCAACATTTCTGGTATGGGCTACAAGGTGTTGCTTGTAAAAGGCATGATTCAGTCATTTGAAAGCTATAAGTATAGTTGTTTTAGTAGTGCTGTCATAGCAGTACAGCCATTATTGTATACAATTGTTTGTACTGCTGAGAATATGATATCATGTAATGTGCCCTAATATTACTACTAGCAATATTTACTGCAACAGAGAAGTAAGGAATGGCCAAGCCATGAACATGCAGGAAGAGGGAATGACTAGAGGTGGGCTGAGGCCAGTGCCAGCACTAATGTATTCTTTACATGGCAAGTTTGTTTGATGGGACTTTAGGACACTGCACATTCTACTTATCCACTTATTTCCTTTGTATCACCTGCCTTCAGGGGAATTGTCACTGAAGCCAGCATCCTGAGACTGAAGCAGGGGTGTACAGCATACATCCTTCTCTAAACCATCAAAAAAAAAAATTGCCAACATGTAAGCCTATGAATACACATTCTCTTTTCAAGGGTGACCCAGGAGTAATGCCTGATTAAAGTGACTGCTGTAAGGTCTAAATCTAGCAATGCAGCAGCATATAGTCTTAAATCTCTGTACCAGGTGCAAAGCCTAGTTGGAGAGGTTTACTATCAAAATCTCAAAATTTGAAAAAAAAAAATGTTTGGAACATCGACTGTCAAGGTCAAATTCCTGCATATTAAGCAGGTGAAAATGCTGAATCTGATTATCGACTTCAGCAGATTCAACATTTTCTCTGAATATCGAATATACTGTCCCTATAGGAGTTAAGGTAAGTCTCAATCCTAGACTGCATTCCACCTTGCCCCCCTGCACCCCCCACCCTCTGCTAACTATATATTCCAATTCTGAGAGCACACTACAGTGAGGAAAAGGATGATTTTCCCAGTTTGCACAGTACTGCGATCTCTATTCATTACATTGAGCTCATATCAGCGAATGCACAGTGGAATTCGCTGATATGAACTATTGTTCAAGTAATGCTCATCAACACGGGAATCGGCCATCTGCTGTTCGACATTCCCATGTTCGCCGAACCCGCATTCAACATTTTGATAGTAAACCAGTTGGAGGTTACTGTGACTCTAGAGTCCCATGATAATGTGGATCTGACACAGGTGGTTGAGACAGCAACTTCCCAATTGGGCTTGACAGTGTGTTCTATATTATGAAAATGATCCACAACACCATGGTTTAGGGTTCTTTGCCTGGAACATCATGGGGTAAAGCCAAAAGGAATGCCATGCAGGGTCCCAGTATGAATGCTGTCACCAAACCTGGGTAAGAACCAGCCACCACTACACAATACTCACAGCAACCAGTTGTCTTTTGAGATCAAACTTCTATTTAACATCTCTGTCTTTTCCCTTTTGTGTAAATACCTGCACTCTGTATGTTGTCATATTCCCTCAGATTCCATCTGTCATTCCTTTGACTGCATATACCCTCCACTGTGCTTCCTCCACTTATGCATCATTCATCCTTGTTCTGCCTGGTACCTCTAGAAGTCCTTCCATTTCACTGTTGCAGTATTCATTACAATAGGGATCATCTGCCAAGGGCGGCCAATGTCCGGCCAGTATAACAAAGCCTTTAGGCTGTTTTAAGGTACGTCATATGTCCCACGTATGCTCCTCATATAGCATAGTGCATAAAGGTGATGTCAAATACCATCCTCTGAACTTCTTTGCCATCAGTCTGAATGCCATTTCTTGATTGTCGGTCTGAATGCACTTTCTATTTCTGGTTCTCCAAGCCATTGCAGATAAGTCCTCCTTTGAGATTTATTGTGTCCTAGCTTTCTGTTTATTTTTTATTGCTTGTGGGGTTTCATGTCATCCAAGAAGGGTAAATGCCAGTGCGGGAGACAGATTCCCCATAAAGACCATCACGAGCAGTGCTTGTTTTGCCTTGGTGCTTCCCATGACCGTACGTCCTGTTCAATCTGTCAGGCCTTTGTTCCTAAGACCCCCCACAGTAAGCTTTCTAATTTGGCTTTATATCTGAAGAATCAGCGTCTTAAGCTCTTAGCTAAAGATACAGTGGAAGGAACTTCCCGCTCCAAGGGACAGCAGTTCATGAAGAAGAAGAAGGCCATGAAATCTAGCCTGGATTCTTCTGCTGTACAACCTCTGCCAGATGTCTCTCCCAAGGCAAGTGAAAACCCAGAGGTTTGCCTGGATCTATCATTGGATTCTTTGGCCATGACCAGTTTGGAGGCTGGTGGGGATCTTAGGCTGATTGGCACTCCTACTGTGGGAATTGGCTACCTGGTTCTAAATGTCTCTTTAGGCAGTATACATTCCTTCTGGTCAAACCATTGTAGCAGACTCTCTGAGCAGGTCCATAACTCAATCCCATTAATGGATGCTTCACAGGGATATGTTTCTGGACATTGTCCACCAATAGGGTACTCCTCAAATGGATCCTTTCGCCTCCCTTTTGAACAGCAACTTCCTCTGTTTTGTGCCAGAATCCCAGGGCCTCTGGTTTGGAAGGTGGACCCCCTCTCTTTTTCTTGGAAGGGGTTGTTTCTTTATGCTTTTCCTCCTCTTCCCCTCATTCCAAAAGTCCTGCTAAAATACAACAGGATGCTCCCAAAATCTTGTATAAGTCTCGTTGGTGACTCCCTTTTGGCTGAGACAACACTGGTTCCCTCTTCTTCTGCACTTAGCCAAGGGCAGTCATCATAAGTTACCTCACAGGTAGACTTACTTACACAAGACAAGGGATCTCTCATCCATCCCCACCTGTCCACTCTTCAAATGACATTGTCAGGGACAGGATTTTGATTCCACACAGACACCTTTTTTCTGAGGATGTGCTTAAGGTCTTGCAGGAGGCCGGGAAACTCACTGCTAGGAAATCCTACTTATCCAAATGGAAGAGTTTTTTTGTTTGGTGTCTTTCTCGTAACCTGGATCCACTTTCTGTGGATGTTACTTTGGTTCCCTCTTGCCTGTGTGAATTACTCAATTCTGGGTTGGCTTATTCTTCTGTTAAGGCCCACTTATCAGCTATTTCTTACCTCCTTTAGCTTCTAGACCTGAAGCTAAACAATTCCTTAAAGGTGTCCCTCGTATTAGGCCTCCCAGGGAGTTTGTTCCTCCTCCCTGGGATCTTAATTTTGTTTTAGAAAAATTGACCTAGGCTCCTTTTGAGCCTGCAGCCTCAGATTCCTTGCAACTTTTCTCTTGAAAGATTGTATTTCTGTTAGCCCTTACTTCTGCCATATGGATTTTTGAGCTTCAAGCCCTTATGGCTTGCCCTCCTTTTTTGGTGTTCCATAAGGACAGGGTGGTCCCTTCATACTAAAAATGTATTTCGGCTTTTCCCGGTTAGGGGACGCCACAGTGGATCACCGGTCCGCTAATGATTGGCAGTAGATTTTATGGTGCCGAGTTGCCAGCCCAACGCCCAACCTCCAGGTAAGGCACACCCACATGCACACACACCTACCTGCATGCCTTTACAGTTCACACAGCCTCAGGGAGAACATGCAGACTCCCCACAGAGGGAACTCCAGCCGAGAATTGAACTGAAGAACCTCTTGCTGTGAGGCAATAATGCTAACCACTGCACCACCGCCTAGTCTTCTTTTATGCCCAAGGTGGTGAATGAATTGTCTGTTAATCAATCTGATCAGTCTGTTCATTTTCCCACTTTTTTCCTTCTTTACAATCTGCCAGTGAGAAGGTGCTGCACACGTTGGATGGGCATATATAACTCGGATTTAATTTGGAGAAGACTAAGACTTCGTAAATCTGATCAGCTCTTTGTTTCCTTTCATTCTAGGTCCTTAGGACTGGCTGTGTCAAGCAAAGTATTTCTTCCTGGATTTCTAAATCCATTTCTTTTTGTTATTCATTTCATGGTAAGAACCTTCCTTATTCTGTTAAGGCTCATTCTACTAGAGCTGTGGTGTCTTCTGGTGCTTTTTTCAAGGGTTTGGGTACTAACTCTATTCTTGAGGCAACTGCAAGTTGGATGAAATTTCCAGAGCTAGAGCTGGTTTTGCTAGGGCCTTCCTTCATGGTTTCCTAGAGAGCTCTGCTTCCTGAGGTATAGCACTCTCCCTATTGTAATGAATACTGCAACAGTGAAATGAAAGGACATAGTACAGCTGTGTAAAATCTTACCATAACAGGAGATGTCTTTCTCTTCACTGTTGCAGTATTCACCCCCTCCCTCCACCCCCTGGTCCATTTCTCTTCTGGATGTACTAATCACATCTCTATTCCTTGGGCTGGCATTCCTACTGGGGCTCACAGTTCTGAGGATAGCATGTCAGGACATCACCTTTATGCTCTATGCAATAATTAACCAGAGCCACTAGAAAGTTAGCAGATCACAAAATAATAAGCAACAATATAGCACAAAATAATATGCAACAATATTTACAGTTCACAAGGAGCATATGTGTGACATATGGCATACCTTAAAGCAACCTAAAGGCTTTGGTATACTGCTTGGATGTTGGGCCACCCTTGGCAGGGGATCCCTATTGTAATGAATAATCCAACATTGAAGGGAAGGACATCTACCGTTATGGTAAGACTTTATGCCTGCATCCCTGAATTAGTATCTCTGCTGATTGTCTTCCACCCACACACTCTCTCTACTGTTTCTGCATATCTTCATTAAAAATTAGGTCTGCCCCCCCAACAATAACACGCACACACACACACACACACACGCACGCACGCACGCACACACACACACACACACACACACACACACACACACAAGAACACACCCTCACTTGCTCATCTCAATATATTTAATCCTGTCCTATCATTCCCCATCTCCCCTCTGGTATTGTTATATTGGGATACTATCCTGGCACTTTTCCACATCATTTAGGACCATTTATGGGCAAGAACTTTTTTGGGGGTCTGGTAGTTACTCTTAGCTCAACAATTTGCAGCTTTGCAAAGTATCAGTATAGCAATATGAAATCAGTCTACCCAGGCGGGTATGACCCTAGCCCTGAGCAGCATCCTACCATCACCCAGAATGATACCACAGTACAAGCAGAAAATGATTGATTTCAACAATTGGCTGTTTCTGGTGTCATTCTAGGGGGATCTAGTATCTGCCTGCCTGGGGTGACATGACTGACAGACCTTGATGCTTTGGACCCTAATATTCTCCAGGGTGCTTAGGAACGTGGAGTGCGAGTCTTGGGACATGATTGGGGACCTATAGCAGGCTATGACCTGAATCGCTGTCTTACCCAATGTTAGCTGTATCTGAAGTATCTCTGATGTGTTATGTTAGGCTACCAGTCTGGACCTATGCGCATCCTTTATGAATATGGAAACACCATCACCTTTGGAGCTTTGGTCTAAGTTCTGGAGCTGAAAGGTGTGGAATGAGTTATAGCCTGGTAGTGCAGGGGTGCTTTCTGCTGCTTTAAACCAGGTCTCTGTTACAGTACAAATGTCAATGTTCTCCATTTTAAGGAGTGCTTCGAGTGAGTGCATTTTGAGATTTAGACTTCTAGCATTGAGCAACATGACCCTCAGATTGTATTTGTTTGTAGCTGTTACAGTGGTAATTTGGTCTTTGGAACACCACCTAAAAAAGGCACTATAGGGGTGGCAAGAGCCTTGGCCAGTATCCAGAAACCCAGGGGTGACAGATGCAGGCCATCTCTGTCAAAGCATCGAGGTCTGTCAATCATGTCATTCCAGGCAGACAGATACTGGACTCCCTTAGAATGACACCAGAAACTTAGCCAATTTTTTAAATCAATAATTTTTCTGCTTGTACTGTGGTATCATTCTGGGGCATGGTAGGATGCTGCTCAGGGCTAGGGTCATACCTGCCTGGGCTACATAATCCGAGAGTTCCTCCATGTCTCTTTTCATGTAGTCCAAGGAGGTACGTCTCAGGTCATTCACACTCACGTGTACAATGGCAGAGTCATATCTGTACCTGTTGTTGAGGGACCTGAGTGCGTGCGTTATGTGGCGGATCCTGGCACCTGTCAGGCAGCTGACTGTTACTTTCTCTTTATTCAACCTAGTAAGTGGGACATCAGTGCGCCTCACTATCGAGTCACCTATGACTAGTGTCTTGGGTATGCTGTTTTGCCTTAGGGGCTTTGGTTAAGTGGCACACTGTTTAGGAGAGTTATGTGTCTCATCATTAGTGTTGTGTTGTGGTGGCCAAGTGTGTTTCTGCCTTGGAGGTCTCTGCTGCTTGGGTAGATTTTTATTGAGAGCCTCCATGAAGGTGGGTGTGTGGTTTGTGTTTTTATGTGAAGGCAGTGCTGGTGTGTGTTCTGGAGGGCTATGTGTTCCATGTGGTGTGGTGCAAGTGTTGACCTTCTCCTCTTGACCGGTTATTCCGGTCTTGGCTGGAGAGAGCGTGGCTTCCAATTTGGATATATAAGTGCATCTCTCGCAAGTCTGAGTGTTGGAAGGTAAGAGGAGAGGGTTGTCGGTGTACATGAGGCAGTTGCTACATTGCCTCAGGATGCTGAAGTTCACTAGGTTAATAGGAGAAAGCACAGGGAACTGACCTTTAGACATGCCTGGAGGGGTGGGCATTGATAATAAGTAGTGGATCTGTTTCCTTGTAGAATGTTTGTGCTGATATTACTTTTGGGTGTTACAATAATTGCTACAAGAAGTCTGGTAAAGTGCTAGACTAATAAGCTAGTATAAGCGCAGGAGAGGAGAGAACTAGTAGATCTAAGGGAAAAATTGAAGAGCAGACTCTGGCACCACTCAGATGCTTACAAACAGTCCTGGATACAGCAAGTCTGTATCTGAACTAGACTAGTTACAGGAAAGGCGGGAAACAAGCACAAACATGAGATTTTAAACTGGAAAGTTGAGAGAGATGGAAAAACTGTCCAAACGGCCAATAAACTACAGTTTCTGGGCACTCCTCTTGTGGTAGATAGGCTACCTAGTGCTTACCACTCCCACTGATAAGCTAGAAGGTGTCCTTCCAACAGAGAAAGGCGTGGAGGGCTCAGAAGCTTACAAACAGTCTTGGACAAAGCAAATCTGTATCTGGACTAGACTAGTTACAGGAAAGGGAGAAACAAGCACAAATTCTGGCTTTTAAGCCAGAAAGTTGAAAGAGATGGAAGAAACTCCCCAAAAGGCCAATAAACCACAATATCTGGGCCAGAAACCACTCCTCTTGTGGTAGATTGGCTACCTAGTGCTTACCACTCCCACTGATAAGCTAGAAGGCTTCCCCCCAACACAGAAAGGCTTGGGGGGGCTCAGAAGCTTATGAATCATAAGCTTTTAAATCATAACATTGAGAAAGATGGAAAAACTGCCCAAATTATGTATGCCAATGGTCATATAATAATAATTTGCGTTTAAACCCTTCAAAAACAAATGTCATGCTCTTTGCAACAGCCCCAAACTACCTAACTTATCAGTGATGAGAACCACAGATTTAGAAGGTAGTCTTATTCACAATGTGCCAAAGTACAAATATCTAGGTCTCACTCTTGAATCACTGCTAACATTCACAACACACACTGATATTACAGCAGACGTCATGTCACAAAATAAATTATGCTAAAAGATTTCTTAGATCAGCCATTGTTAAAAATGTGATGCTTCCTATACTTGATTTTGGATTACCTCTGCTTACACTCCTGTTATTGTACAATACGCAAATAATCAAAATCATTGAAAACAGGACTTTCAGACTTATACTCTTGGATGATTCTCATACCCATCTCTGTAACCTTGAAAAGGAGGTAAAATAGATCCCTGTAACTGAAAGGGCCATATTCATTTTAGGCACCCTCCTGTTTACAGATAAAAAAAAATAGTTACTGCTCCCATCTTAAGAGAAAACTATCACTAAAAGAACATAGATCCACTCTGAGGGGTTCCCAAGAGGACATTTTTACCCTCCCCACTCATGTTTTAAAACAGAAATAGGTGAAAAAGACTTCTGACTAGGTTCTGCCACATGGAATAAACAACTGGTTGAAATTAGGTCTTCATTATCACAAACAGACTTCAAGTAAGCTCCTGTAAAAACACTGAAGTGAAGAAGCCACATTCAAATGTTTCAGAGATAATGGCTAATAACATCAGTTCTAGTGTGCAACTCAACCCTGCAAAGCATTCCAACCAATAGCTGGGACTTAAGCTGCATAAATCAACACATCCATATATAATGTATATGGTAGACCATGCTGTTACCTGCCTATGAAATCAATGCAAAGTCTAGTTCAACTTTGTTTAATCCAAATACACATTTCCAAAAATGCACCAATGATATATACATATATATATATATATATCTGTTGGTCAATGCCAGCATACATACACTGCTGGAAGATAGCAAAACTGAGTACTTCTTTTTTTGGTTACTGCTGCTAAGTAATAAGTCATTCTTACCAGTAAAAGCAATTAACGCATTGATGTTTGGGGATGGGAAAGAAGCCAGTGCATGCAAGGTGAGGGAAGAAAAAAGTTATTATCAGCTGCAGTTGTATTTGGTGGGCTGTTCAACTGCACTTAAATACAGAACATATTAGTTTTTTAAGTTTCTTGTCAGCAAGAAGGTGTGTGTGTGTGTGTGTGTGTGTGTGTGTGTGTGTGTGTGTGTGTGTGTGTGTGTGTGTGTGTGTGTGTCAGACTAGGAAAGTGAGCGAGCAGTCAGTAAGAAGTCGAAGTCGCACTCACACAGTCTGGAATTATCCATCTAACTTTTTGGGACTGGCGAGTCTTGGACCATTCCTTTATAATGCCTCTGATGTTTCTCTTGCCTGCCATTGCTCTACAATAAGTGCTGTGAAAAACAGTGTGTGTGTGTGTGTGCGTGTGTGTGTGTGTGTGTGTGTGTGTGTGTGTGTGTGTGTGTGTGTGTGTGTGTGTGTGTGTGTGTGAGAGTGTGTGTGTGTGTGTGTGTGTGTGTGTGTGTGTGTGTGTGTGTGTGTGTGTGTGTGAGAGTGTGTGTGTGCCTGTTGTGCAGGAATTCTGGAAAAGCTAGAAATAATGGAAGGTTTAAACTATGCTCAAAAATCAGGGACTGATTTTTAAATGTTGCTCTGATAAACTTAGAAAGCTTATAGAATAAGTATTGATCCATGACTGTTGCAAAACAAAATGCAGCAGCTTTACATCTTAATGCTGACTCGTTTAGCCCAATGGACAGATCACCAGGTATGCAGTTAATGGAGTGTTTATGAACTGCTGTGTTATCTTGAAGCTGATACTTATCATTTGACATTTACTACCTACTTAAACTTTTTTGAGGTGTGCTGTGAATAATGCTTATGGTGTGTTAGGAAGGAGATTTGGTATATTCAAACTGCTGTTAACTTTTGTAGTTTTTGTCAGTTTGAAAATTATCCTTAAGGCATTGGTTTTGGATGGCACAAGGCTTAATCTAACTCAGAAAGTTTCAGTAAAATTATGTAGCTCAGTCCACTGAGTTTTTGTGACAAAATATTCATAGCAGAAATCAGGGTTTCAAGTCTTCGAGAGCTAAATTAGTATTTGTGTGGAAAAGCTTGCACTGAGTATTGTACACTCAAAATGATAATTGATAGCTTTTGCATAATTGTGGTTGAAGGTTGGCTGTTTTTGCAGAATATTTGCACCAGTATTTTATTAAGACAGTTGGTTACGTCTAATGTTTGAGGCAGTGCGCCTGCAGCAGTGGAATTCCTTTTCTCTGGTTAAGTAATAAATACAGGCACAAATCTGAAAGATACCTAGTCAGCTTTCTTTTTGCAGTGTGAATATGGAAAAATATAGCTGGCACAACTTGTATACGTCATGTATCAACATGGATTCATTAGTTTTTCATTTTTTTCTGGCCATAAAATGATGTATTTCCAAAGAAAATTACCAGGAATAAATAAATGGCAGGTTAGGGCTTACAGAATGAATTTGTCTAGATAATGCAGTTTTTTTTCTCTACTTCTGCCTTCTACATATCAACTAATATGAAATTAGATGTTCTGTTTGGTACTGTAGGTACAAGATGTAAATAAGGTGAAGTGCTAAGAATGCACATTGTTGTTCGTTTTGCTTTTAAATTAAGCAAATGTTAAGTATTTGTATTTTTTTAAACTGTCTAGCTGTTGTAAAAGTACCTGGAAGAACATCATAAACTTTGCCTTTATATTGCTGGCCTGTTAAGCAAAGTCAGGAACATTATTCAAAATCAGGTACAGTTGAGAACTGTGGTTATATAGGTGTCATAATGAAGAAGATAAATGTGGAGCATTTAATAATAAAGTAACAGCATGTCTAACATATGTTACTGCATGCATTTTGCATCATATTTGTTTATTTTGGATGCTGTACTATAAATTATTTTAATATTTTCCACACATTTCATACACGCTCAGTAGGAATTTATTAACAGACCCTTTCAATGTGATCACTGAGGAACGTGGAATTTTTAAGAATAAAACTGAAGACCATTCTTTACAATGGAGGTATTGTAGTTTTATGTGTGTAGCTGCTTTACAATATATTTTTTGAGATGTCCACCACTGCAAGGGCATATCTTTACTGGTGTGTTGGGTGGTGGTGGTGAGGGGCAATCTGATGTTTGCATGAAATGGGTGATACCAGTGAAAAAAAAATGTAATTAAGTTTGAATGGATGACAGTGGAAAAGCACATATGAACCACCATGCAGCTCTTTGATTAGGTATTTAAGCTGCAGTTATGTTAAGGTCTTTAGTTATCCCCTTAATAGGAGAAACTAGAAGATGGGTTTAAACTAATGGTCGGGATATATATTCTGTATTGTACTACATAATCCTATATAGTTCAGTACAAAGCCAGCTATATATATATATATATATATATATATATATATATATATATTCCAGTTGTATTATGCTGTGTACTGTGCTAGCATTTTAAGCTGCTAATGTGCTGCATTGAAAAGCCTGACCTTACTGCAGTCTTTGGTGTATTTTGTAGCTGTTACTATTGTGTAAAACATCCTGTTATGATGATAAAGGAAGAAATATAGCTTTTCATAGCTTTCGTTTCTGCTCACTTTGTGACAATCTCATACTTTGCATCATATTTTTTCATTTTGGTTGCTGGGCTGAAGTTTCATACATTGCATATAGAAGGGGATGAAAGTAACTCTTTTAGCTGTAATACCCTACAAGTACAAATCATTTACTTCATTAGCATAAAGTATTTGTCAAATAGTAGCTATAAGGTATGGACTCAAGCTTGTGTTTTTGAACTGACAGACTTGATATTATGGTTGTGTTTGCCTGAATGCTTTGTAATAACAAACTGGTGGGAGACGGTTTTTCATTGACTGACCCCAGTGGTTTTACTTGCTGCCAGTGTGATGCTCTGAATTATAAATTTCTGAATTGTGACTGGTTAGGTTTTGTAAAACAGATCTTACCTGCTTGTATCTATATTCTGCAGGTACCTGTTTGATTACTTTTTCTTCAAATAGAAAGTGGTACTTTTGGATTTTAAAAATCAAGGCTGCTACACTATGACAGACTGAACTGGATATGGATTAGTAGTCAGTCATAGCCAAAGCTTAAAACGGGAGTATTCTGTTTATATTTAATATCCTTTTGGCATTTTTAACTGATTTTGCTCATAATTCAGAATTTTGTAAAGAAATTTGTTGTGAGGTACCCATGCTTACATGAAATGAACTCGACTCAGTAGAACTCAACAAGGAAAAATGAAAAAAACAAAGGAAGAGGCAATTGAATAAATGTCTGGAGCTATTTTGAAATATGCAATGCCTTCAACACCACATATCATTAATGAAAGTCCTGAGGAATTTCAAGCTGGTGCATCCAAAGTATCTATACCACAAACCACTCAAGATTCAGGTGACTCAAAGGTGAAAGACAAAAATAAATCATCTTCTGTAAGCTCTGACACCGAGGAAGAGAGAGGAAATGATGTTAGTAGTAGTCAATATCAGCAGGATAAAGATAGTAATGGAGAAGAAAGACACTAGTAAAGGCCAAGACCAAGACTTTGGTGAAAATACTATGAATATTTTGATTTATTCTGATATCGCTGCTTGGCCAATACCAGTTCCAGATGACATGAGAGTTAATCTGGTTAAGAGGGGATGTAGACCTTTTAGAATAAAGACTGAACTTTCTCTGCTGATCAACAAGAAGGAGAAAAGACCAAAGGAGTCATTTGACATTTGATAACTTTATGGTTTTATAAATCTTAAGCAAATGGAGAAAAAGTGTTGAGAACTTGTATGGTTTCTCCAAAATCAAAAAGTTGTTTGTTTTGTTTTTGCTGCAGACTATTCACAGATAATGAGACAAAAATGTGAACATCCACCTTTATTACAGTCTTTAAAATCTGGTAGAAATTATATTCTAAAGACTCTGAACATGAGAAATCTGAACCACATCTCTCCTACTTAGAAAAATGGAAGACTTTGGCAATGGAACTGAAACTTCAAAAATCTATTGATAAAATCTATCAGGTGGAAATGGATAAGGAGAAAAAAAAATGAAACGACATTTTAAATTGTTGTTTGGACATAATTATGATTTTGGCCAAACAAAACCTTTCTTTCTGTGGTGACACAGAGGATATGTTATTAGCAAACAAAGGAATTTTTTTTTCGAGTTGGTGGAATTACTCTCGAAATACAACCCAATTTTGAAGGGACATTCTGTAAAAATTAAACAATATTTTCCTTCTGGATGGATACTGGTCTTATACTTAGCTCCAAGATTTCAAAATAAATTAATTCATCTTCTGGGAAATCACATCAAAGAAAAAATAGTGGTAGATATTGAAAACTAAAAATTCTTTGGAATTATTTTTGGTAGTACTCCTGATATTTCACACATTGATCAAATGAGTGAAGTAATCAGATACATTTTTATTGAAGATGGTAAAGTGAAAATAAAGAAGTCATTCTTAGGCTTATTTGCTTTTTCTAGGAAGGCCACTGCTGAACTCACAGAAAGGATCTTAAAACAAATGAATAGTGATGGACAGGACATAAATATGCAGAGTGGTTAAGGTTATGGCAATGCTGCAACTACGGACAATATCCACACCAATGATCAGGTAAAAATCAAAGAAATCGTCCAAAGTCCTTATTTGTACCTTGTGCAAATCATTCTTAAACCTCTGAAGAGTTCATTCTTTTGGGAGTGACTCATCATGTGTGATGTTTTTTGGAACGTTAGAAAAAATACATTCATTCTTTTTAGTTTCACCTCATTGATGGAAAATATTGCAGAATGTAGGTGTAACAGTGAAACAATTTTCCCAGACAAGATGGAGTGCTAATTATGAAGATGTGTGGGCAGTAAAGACAAGTTTTGAAAAGGTAATCTCAACCTTTGAAGTTCTGTGTGATCCAAAAGAAAATGTGGACAGAAGAGGGTCAGCTCAGACTTTGTCCTCTGCAGTATATGATTTTTCTCTTCTTTTCTCCTCCGATTTATCTTTTTTCTTGTCTGAAGTTTTTAGAGAAGGTTAATGAGACACAAAAATATTTGCAAACAGCTGATATTTGCCTTGAACAATGAATAGTGAAACTTCATGCTTCACAGTTTTTCCTTGAAAATCAGCACTCAGAAATTGTGGAGAAAGCCATTAACTGTGCAACAGCAAATTATAAGGAAACCGACATCTGACCAGAAAACATAATCAAATTTTGAAGAAAAATGTCAGGAGAAACAACAAAATATGCATGTCTTACACTGCCAGAAGAAATCAAAAGGGCAATTCTTGAATGTGTTGATTATTTTCACTATGAACTAAAAACACTTTCAAAAGTAATGAATCAAATAATGTCAGTGTTAATCATTCAGCCATTTTCTCTGATTTTTGCAGAATAACTCCGAAAACTTTTACCAAGTATAATAGAAAGTTCTGATGACTTTTCTGGTGAAGATATTTCAGTCAAAAATTTTCAACTGTTGGAATTTTTTGTAAAATGAGATTTTTATGAATCTCTTCCAAGTTTATACTTATGTTTAAGACTTTTCCTAATTATTTGTGTATCTGGTGCATCACGTGAAAAAAATGTTTCAAAATTAAAATTAATTAAAGGTGTTTTGATCAACTATGAGTAACAATAGATTCACAAATGTGGTTATACTGTCTGAGCATTAATATGCATAAATGATAAATTTTGACAAAGCCACTGATAAATTTGCAGAAGCTAAGGCTCAAAAAGCAAGAACTGTAATGATTTCATTATAATGTAACAGTCCAATTTGTAGGTGTAAGTGTTCCCTTTTTCAAAAATACATTAATGTAATTGTTTTCTTGTCTTTACTGTGATATTTTCATTTATTTTACTGGCATGATAAGTTCAATAAAGAAAAATGTTGATGTTTTGCTGTCTGGCTATTATATGTTTCATTTTGTCATTATTACTGAACACATTTGTCATGGGGGAGTGTTAGAAAAAAATTCACTGCACTTGGGAGGTGTTAAAAAAACTCAGTGGGGGTGTATGTTAAAAAAAATTCTCAGCTCTGGATGTCCAATATGCAAATCTGTTTGGCACAGAATAAGTACTGTGACATGACCATTGCGATATTGTGGTATCTGTTTCCTGCTTCATAATAAATAGGTCTTGTCTACATTTTCCAGCTGAGTCTCATGTCTGCTGTCCAATGAAGTGTGCCCCGAACACATTGTGTTTTCTTGGCAGATAACATCTAGCTGTCATATGATCATGTCACCAATTTTGTTTTTCTTTTTTAGCTAGCTGCACTTAACTGTACCAGTGCCAAATTTACTGCCGTATCATTAATGTCTCTTGCTTGAGTGTGTTCCTTGAAACATTTACACATCCTTGCTTGCTGCATAGAGTACTATATTTTCACATTTGTCTTCAATGAATAGGGGACACTGACAGTAACATTTAAAACATTGACTAGAATGTTCACAATTGGCAAAGACACTGCGGATGTGCTGCCATCAATGAAGTCTTTAGTGAGGCTATCATTTATTGAGGAGAGACCACATCACAAACATTCCCCAACACCATCAGCCTTTACTCTTAAAAAGCTAGTAGAATTTAATACATTCAGTATTTTATAGAAAAATAAATATACTCCATTTATTTGATAGTCATGAATTAATTTACATTCTAGTTATAAAATAAGCATTACTTTTTCTGTAGCACATCACTAGTCAGAAATACATTACAATAATTAGAAACTTAAAATTTGCAAAAAAAGGTAACGTTTGAATCTTTGAAGTCAACATAAACTAGAACCACATGAACTGCCTGTTTATCTGGCTGGTTGACAGTTAATTCCTTCTTATAGTGATATTTTGATGGAAATATTAGACTTTGGTCTGGTAGCAACTCATATCACTTTCTATAACAGTTAAAGCTGCTTTTTATTCCAGTGAGACACTTCTGTATGGTTACTGCTTTCTGCAATTCTAAATTCTAAAAATAATTTTGTACAACTGAATAATTTTGGCTGTCTGTGGTTGCAAGATCTCTTGTTTAAAAGTATTTTTTTGCCTTCTATTCCTTCTGTGCATCCTGCCATCTTCTGTCTGCACAGTAAAGGGGCTGGTTCTTCTCTCCATGTACCTTTTCTGCTTCTGATTGTTAATCTTTACATTTTCTGCTGAATACTGACTTTATCTCTTTTCTTCATATTGGTTAATGTCTTCGAGTGCCTGTCATAATAAACCACTTGTCTATGCTGATTCCTCTCCATGATTTAAACATATTTTTTAGTTTAGCATAAGAGTTTGGTATCAACAACGTTTAAATGGATATTTATTTTTCAGACTTTTTCCAATAGAAATGAAAGCTGTAATTTTGCATTGAACTAAGGTCTTTTGTTTTCTGGATTATCCAGAAATGAAGAATGAAATCTAGTTCTCATAGGTTCATAGGTTGGTACTAGGCTATCGGCCCTAGGGCCTATACAAGCCTAGCCATAACAATTGGCTGGCTATTTCTTCACAGAATATTTAGTTTCCCTGGTCCCATGTCTAGCAGGGAGACTGATGTGATCCCCGGGGTGAATTTCCTATCTACCATCCAGTCGTCAAAGTTCCTTTTGAAGAGGGCCAAAGAGGCACTCAGCTTGACATGTATGGGGAGTCTATTCCAGAGTATGGGGAGTCTCTGGGTCAGGAACCTATCCCTCCAGCATGTTTTGTTCATTGTGATGACCAGGTTTAGATCCCTGGAGTGTGTGGCTCTGAGGGATTGGGATTTCTTTAAGTATAGTACATCCAACAGCACTGGGTTTGATATGGCCTTGTATGTTAAGCAGAGATTGCCTCTTAGTAGGCGATATGCGACAGAATATAGCTGGAGTTTTTTTAGATGGTCAGCATAGGGCATCTGCTTTAGGCCTGTGATTCTTTTAGTGAGGTATTTCTGTGGCCTTTCCAGCTATTGCAGATGTCTTGTGAGGTACATACCAAACAGGGCATTGTACTCTATAATGGGTCTAATGAGGGATGAGTACAGTGGGACAATAACCTCCATTTTTCTGGATGAAAAGCCGTTAGTGATGAGGTGTGCCACATAGAATGATTTCCTGACTGTTGTGGCTATGTGGTTATCAAAGGTGAGACCACTGTCCACCTGTATCCCTACGTCCCTTATCACACTTTTGGTGTTTAGTGTACTGGCACTTATGTGGTAATTCATGGGTACAGGTTTTTTCCCAAAGGGGATAACTATACATTTCTTGGCATTGAGCTTGAGCCCATGGCTCTTGCACCAAGCATCTGTTTCTGTAAGGCTCTTTTGTAGAATATCCACATCATTTGGGGATTCAATAATGGCTCCCAGTTTGTAGTCATATGCGAACTTTGTTAGCCAGAGTCCCTTAGTGCTGGCCTGTACTTCAGAGAAGTAGATACCAAACAAGAGTGGTCCCAGGACTGAACCCTGAGGTACTTCGCTTGTCACTTGTGTGGAGCTGGATTTTGAGTCAGCTACTTTTACAGTGTGTTTTCTGTCAGTAAGCCAGTTGGCAACCCATTGAGTGACATAGGGATTAATGCCCAGCTTAGTAAGTTTATCTATGATTCCAGAGTGGGGGATGGTGTTGAAGGCCTTGGCAAGGTCCAGATAGGCTGTGTGGACTGCCTTACCTTCGTCCACGGCTCTGGAGACTGATTCAAAGAAGTCATTCAGGTTGAGGAGACAAGATCAGTCCTTTACAAAACCAAACTGGGTTGAGTTCAGTGTTTGAAGGTTGCCAATGTCTTAGTTTATAAGTTGCAGGTTTAACCTTAATAACTCTGATTTTATGAAGCACTGGATACCATATCTCTTAATGAATCAGCAACAAATCTCAACATAATCAGGGACAAATTAAGAAATAATCAGGAACAATCAGGGACACTTTCACAATATTAAACTTTTAACTTGAGACAGAGATACAATAAGAGAATGTGAATTAATATTCGTTTTCTGAATTAAAAGATGTCTATAACTCTAATTATTGTCATTATTAAGTGCAATTTACCACCTTTTCTCTAGAAGTCATCAGTTTTCAGACAGACTAAGACAGATAGTGGTAAAATTTGAGTGAAAATCAGGATGCCCCTGAAATCATAAGGTAAAAAATATATATGAGAATACATACTTTTTTCTGTTTTTTTTTTCTTTTCTTCTCTTTGTTCAGAAGATTAAAATACAAGATTTAGTAGATACTTTGAGAGATTTGGAGGTAGTATAACTTTTAAGATCAGTTTTTTGTTTCTTTTTCCCCACTTCTGACCAGTTGTTTTTCTCAGGAGATCTTTTTAATGTGGAAGAACTTGTCCAGTCCATATTTTCAGGAATGGGGATTATATTGTTATTTTTGATGAAGGAGATGGTTTCTTCTATAGTGTTGAAAGTTTTCAAGTCATTTGAATAAAAAAATCAGATTTTTGCTGGGTATACAAGATGGGTTTTATTTTATTTTGTTTTAACAATCTTACTAATGGCCAGGCTTTCTTCCTTTGCTCTAGCACTCTTGAAGAATAGTCATTGTCAAATCTTATCTGGTGCTACTTATAGGTTAGTGGACTTTTCTTTTGTCCAGGTATGATAGAAATTTGACAATTATGGACCTGGAAGAAGCAGAAGCTGATGATGGCATAGGTTTCCCTAATTGCTCTGTGGGCTCTCGCAATACCACTAGATACTCCTTCCTTCAAATCAAGTAGTTTTGTGAGCCAAGTATTTAAGAATAAAGTTATGTTCTCACCCTCAGCCTTTTCAGGAAGACCAAAAATCCTTATATTAGTTCTTCTTTCTCTGTTTTCTAGGTCATCAAGCTTGTTGGTTAACCAATTGTTTTTCTGTGTAAGAAATTCAACCTGGTTCTCTTTTTCCTTGAGCCTTCCATCGATATCAGTAAGTGATGTTTCAATGTCTGTTCATTTAGATTGTTGTTGTAGAATCTCTTTTAGGATGTCAGTTTGATTTTGGCAGTTCTCTCTAAGACTTTCAAGTTTATCTGTAAATTTGTCCATCTTTAAGGAGAGATTTTGAAGAGTGGAAGACATCTGTTGTATATCCTTCTTCAGAAGAGAGTCAGAATTATTTATGTTACTCATTTCCACAATGATGTTTTTTCTCCAAAATATTTTGACAGAAAAAGTTTTAGATAAAATCCTCAAAGTTGGTATATCTTTAGATTAGTAGTTTAATAACAGATTTGTCTTGTTTTCAAAGAAATTAGATAGTTTAATTTCCTATAATTTGGTGTAGTTTAAGGAGCTCAAAATAATGCTGGTAACAGATGGTCATTCAGGCTCTGCCCCAAGGATGCCCCTGAAAGTCAGGGAGAGTTGAAAGGTATGCTGGATAGTGTTTCGGAGTGTCCTAGGGTGTCAGCACTGTGTATGTTTTCATCAGAACATTTCTGACAAATAAAACTAATGGATACTGTTGCCCTGCCTACACCTGCTTTCTTGCTGCAGTTGAATGGATGAAAAGATTTGTCAGCTGCAAAAATAACCAATCATAGATCAGCAATGAGGAGAAGGCAAACCATGTGTATATTAAAGACTACAGAGGCTCTGGTGGTGTACAGTTCTGGAGGAGGAGTTATTGTTGTAGTTCAGGGAGTGTGCGAATGGCTGGAGCAGACACAATATTGCTGATGGTGCATTTATTTAAATCGCAACTAGAATTACAGACTAAAGAAGAAATGAAATGTAAAGATATGACAAAGACAGATGTTTCCTATCCCCATACATTCCTTAGCTTCATCTGCCTTCTTAGGATTGGACAATAGAAATTGTCCCTTCAGGCTGGCAGTTGTATTAGAGTCACAACAGTTAAAGTGCACAAGCAGAGTATGTTGTCTTAACAGCTTGACTTTGAGAATGAGAAAATATTTACAGCTCTGTTATTCATGGTATTGGTCATCTATATCACATATTCAAAGGAGTATACAAATATACAAAGAAGTACAGATTTAAAAGTACAGTACAATTTATAGAGGGCATTCCATTTACATGCATACTATATGTGTGAATTAATAAAACGTCTTCGTGATTTTTGAAACATAAGTTTCTAAGAAAGGAAATAATTTGCATTTAAAATAGAAAAAACTGAGGGACTATTTTACACTTCTGTTTGTAAGATATTGCTTGTGTTTAAGGGACTATTTTTTACTTCCTCTGTAAAGTATTACTCCTGCTGAGTTCTGTCTCATTTTAATAATACTTTTTTTTAAATAATATTTTCTGTATAAATGGGAAAGATGGAATGCATACCCCAGATTCATGGTCCACATGAAGGAGAAGGCAGGTGTCTTTCATGCATACCTCTCAACTGTCCAGATTTTTGCCTCATATTTTTGGTGTATTCCTCAAAGATGCTGTGGTTTTCTGGCAAATCACTGAGGATTGAAGTCAATAACTAATGCCATATACTCGAGTTTCAGATTTTATATCCTTTAGAAAATGCATGCTAACTCAAATCCTGTTATTCTAGCAACTTTCTAAGTTTATAAGAGCAATATTTAAAGTCTGTCCTTAGGTTTTGGCCTTTGTTGCCCCATTATTTTAGGATATGTCCAGATTTCTTGCACTGAGAGGTTGAGAGGTATGCTTCTATGCTCTTGGATATATCAGTGTCAGTCTTGTGCAAAACAGTATTAAATGAACATTCTCTCAAGAAGCAAAACTGTCTATCAATGGTGTTCCCCAAGCATGAGCCACCTGGCACAATAGTGCCATATGCAATTTTCACTTGTATGCAGAAATTTGATAAACAAGGTTTAGATTACTTGGTAGGTCAGTTCAAAAAAGGGACTGCTTGTTCTTTACTGGCCAGTCCAAAGTAATCAATGCCTTCTGTATTGGAATACAGTTGTACTTGAATAGTCATTCAATTTAGGCTGTCTTCTTTACATGCTTTTAGCACCACTGTTGGCACTATGGGTTCTTTTCATGTTTATATGCAACAACTCCTCATTTTAGATACAAAATTCATAACTAGAAATGGTTTACAGGTGGTCTCTCCATCATAGTACTTAGGTGACTGCTGAGGTTATGACTCATGGGAGACAAAGGGCAAGCCTTGTTGTCAAATTTGTCTTTGCTTTCTCACAACTGTCAATAAAACTTGAATCATTTGCTATAATGGATTTGTGGCCAGTTTTGTAAGTTACTTTTTTCTCAGTTATAATCTGACATTTGGTAATGCAAGGTGATATAATCCACACAACTGTAAGCAACTGTCTGGCTCTCATCCACTTTTCTGGTGCCATTAAGACAATGAATGAGGTCTGATTGAAATGTGTTGTTCTCTCCTCTAGAATGTAAAACAATATTCTGCCTTGAAGATATATACTGCATTAAGGATCTGTACAGAAAGCACCCACTTTACTTTAGGACTATTTGAATGTAGGTCACAAACCTGACTCTTGGCAGGGGGACAGGATACCAATATTACAGCAGTGATTCACAATGCCCTTCTCCTGTGTGAGTGCATGCTTCTGCGCTCTTGCTAATAAAAGCAGCCACCAGGCAGTGGCTTAGTAAGCCACAAGCCTGCACCCAGGACACCCACTGCATTTCTGGCCCTCCTCTAAGGGACTGTAACCTTAGGCATATTGCTCACCCCTCCCCCCCAGGATGGGCATGCTCATCCCTCCCTGTCCCCCAGGATGGGCATACACATCCCTCCCCTGCCAGTGCCATCAAGTACCAGAGTTACTAATCAAACTTGGGTCACCTGGTCTATAGTCAGAGCTTTAACCCCATGGGTATAGAGTTTTTGGGTCTGCACAACCCTATATTCTAAACCTAGTAGACCATTGATAGACCTCTTTGCTTCTCCACATTTTGATATAAGGGCTTTGTTTTGCTGTCCATTGATATTCAAACCTTATAGACGTATATCTACTATTTTTTTTTTTTTGCATATTTATAACATTTTGACATGCTGTGGTGCATTTAAAATATTTGTACTTTACATAATTTTTTAACATTAACTATGTATTTGTGTATATGTGTGTGTGCATGTGTTTGCATGTATGCATACTTGTGTATGACTGTGTGAGTGCTTGTGTGTGTATGTATCTGATAACAGTTTCTCTGCTTGTCTGTTTTCCTCTGGGGTTTGCACAGCACTGTATTCTAAACCTAAAATATGTTATGGCCAAACATGATTATGCACTGCGACTCCTTGCCTTTTGCAGCTCTCATAACACATCCTTTTACTACAAGGAATGCGGAAACAATCTGCCATTTACAGTGATAGATTATTTGAGGTTACTAGGATGACTGAAGCTCAAGTAATTGTTCATGCTCTGATAGATAATTTAGGTACAAGATACTCTACGATTCAGGTTGCCCAGTCAATTGTGGCAATTGATGCATCCATCAACCATTAAATAATAAAAAGATGCCACAATGGTCCTATTTTTATATTTTTTAGTGGTTGACCAACCACGGTTAAATTGCTTTGGGATTCACAGCTGTTCACTTGTTAGTGCTTGATGCTTATGTTAAGAGAGTGACCCTGGGAATTATGGCAATTTTGTGCATCATGTCACATGTTAATTTTATAATGGTTGATGTTTGTGTTTAGAGGGGCTTTATGAATCACAGCTATCAAATATAACTTGTTTTTGGTTAGTGTTGCATTTAAAGGACCTCCACTTGTCTGTATTCTATAGCCTAAGTTCCAATATATGCTAAGATCTACATTATGGATAAACATCATCCTTTGGTCTGATCAGTTTGCTTGTGTGTCTTCTGAGGATTGCAGTTAGAATACCGAATAAACTGCTCTCCTTATGTAAGCACATCTTAAAAGTTAGTTTATGCAGCCTACTTGTGGTTTTATATTTTCTGCAGCTTAATTTCCCTTATTTGTTTCAGAGATTATGACCCCAACTAGGTAACTTAGTTATGGCAGAATGGGAAGGAAAGGTTGCTGCTAAAAGACCATGATATAGAAGATTGTACAATAAATTCTCAGTTTTGCAATACAACAATAAATGTTATTGTTAAGCATGTATCAATGACAAATACTGCTTCTTTGTTCAGACAGTGGCTTTTGTTGGGTACGGATATATAAGAGAACAGTAGTATACATTTCTTACACAACTGAAAATGCCACTGTCTGTATAAAAATGCAGATAAAAGATCTGTAGTCTGGATCAGAGGACTGGAGAAAGGAAATTTCATGGACTCCAACTACTCAGTCATGAGATTCCACAATCAGGCAGCTAAAGGCATACTATGGTAAAAGAATGAGCAGTAGGAACTGTGTTTTCTGAGAAGGATGGACACCACATGTACTACAAGTTCAAGAAGCTAGATGCATGGCTTATACTGCTGTTTGTAGTGATTAAGGTCAAAATATGCATCAGTGTAACTTACTCTAAGGTCAAATGTTTTGCTTGGTTAGGGAACTGTCATGTTACTTAATATACAAGGGTGTGTGTGTGTGTGTGTGTGTGTGTGTGTGTGTGTGTGTGTGTGTGTATCTGTGTGTGTGTGTGTGTGTGTGTGTGTGTGTGTGTGTGTGTGTGTGTGTCTTCCATTATCTTTTGTTATGCTGTAGTCATAATCTCATACATTTGAATGCAGTGTGATGGTCCATATTGATGCTGAAATATCCTTTTCAAGTGAGTGTTTTGTTTGTTGGCAAATTGTGGTAGTGGTACCCAAACTGTAAAACTGCTTGGTGTGGGGAGTGCTAAGCCTTCTCAGGACTGTTTAATTTCTGAGTTTATTTTTACAGCTCTTCATTTTTTGATGATTTTGCCAAACTGAAATATTCTGTTATAGCAGGGAAGGTTTTATTTATGTATTTATTTATTTTATGAATATTATCTTATAGGTTCATAGGTAGGTACTAGGCTATCTGCCCAAAGGCATTTATAAGCCTAGCCGGAATGTGTTGGCTTTCACCTCCACCTTAGATTAGTTCCCTGTGCCTCTGTCCAGCAAAGCCATTGAAGTGATCCCTGAGGTAAACTTTCTGTTTCTCATCCACTCGTCAAGGTTTCTCTTGAAGAGGGTTAGGGAGGAGCTCTGCCTAATGTAGATTGGAATCTTGTTCCAGAGCATGGGAAGTCTCTGGGACAGGAATCTAACCCTCCAGCATTTCCTATTTATTGTTGTGGTGAGGTTTAGATCCCTGGAGCATGTGGCTCGAGGGGATATGGTTTTCTTTAGGTGGAGCATGTCCATCAATTCTGGGTTGGACATGGCCTTGTATGTCAGGCAGAGATCACCTCTGAGTAGGTGGTATGCAACCAAGTACAGCTGGAGTTTCTTCAGTCGAGCTGCATAGGGCATCTGCTTGAGGCCAGTGATCTTCTTGGTGATGTACATCTGTGGTCTTTCCAATTGTTGCAGGTGTCTTGTAAGGTACATCCTAAACGGAGCATTGTACTCTATGATGGGTCTGATGAGTGATGCAGAGAGGGGCCCAATGACCTCTTTCGATCTGGATGCAAACCCTTTTGTGATTAGGTGGGCCACATAGAAGGATTTTCTAACCACTTTGACAATGTGATTATCAAAGGAGAGGTTACTATCTACTTGGGTCCCCAGATCCCTTATTACGTCTTCCATATTTAGGGGGCAACCACCTATGTGGTAGTTTGTGGGTACTTTGTTTTTTTCTAAAGGGGATGACTATGCACTTTTGATATTTAGCTTGAGGACATGGTTTTGACACCAGGTATCTGTCTCAGTGCGACCCTTTTGAAGGATGTCTGTGTCAGCTGGAGAGTCAATTATAGCCCCTAGTTTGCAGTTGCCTGCAAACTTGGTCAGCCATAGTCCTCCTGTGCTTGCCTGTACCTCTGAGAAGTATATGCCAAACAGAAGGGGTCCTAGGACTGAGCCCTGGGGAATGCCACTTGTAATCAGTTTAGAGTCAGACCTAGCTCCCGCTACTCTTATCATGTGGGTTTTGTCCATGAGCCAGTTGGCAACCCATCTTGTAACGTAGGGGTTTATGTTTAGACTGGTGAGCTTGTCTATAATACCTGAGAGGGGAATGGTGTCGAAGGCCTTTGCAAGGTCTAGGTAGGTTGGGTGGACCACCTTTCCCTCGTCTATAGCCTTGGTACCTGTCTCAAAGAAGTCCACCAGGTTTAGGAGTCATGATCTGCCCTTAACAAAGCTGAACTGGGTAGGGTCCAGTGTTTGCAGGTTCCCAACGTCTCTGTTAATGAGATCCATGATGATGCACTCCATAGCTTTGCAGACCAAGCTAGTCAGGCTTATAGGGTGATAGTTCCCAGGGTTCGTTGTGGCTCCACCTTTGTGGAGAGGAATAACCGTTGCTGTGCACCACTCTGTGGGCATGTACCCTGTGGAGAGGCTGAGTTTAAACAGTGTGTTTAGGTGAGGGGTTAGTTCATCTTTGAGCTCGTGTAGGACACAGCCTGGGACACCATCCGGTCCCATTGATGCTGTGTCTTTGGCTTTGGAGAGGGCTGTTTTAACCTGAGTGTCTGTGATTTCAGGAGCACTACATTCTTCTGGTATAGTTATGGGCCATTTTGGGGGTGAGAGCGGGGTGAAGTTTGCACTGAACCTGTCTGCCAGGATGTTGGCTATATCAGTCGGTTCAGTACATTTTGTGCCATTCTGCACTAACTCCAAGCAGATCTGAGAATTGCCACTTAGATTCTAGACATAGATAAAGAATGCCTTGTGGTTATCTTTGGAGTCCATGGCAATTTTACTTTCAAAGCTAGCCTTGGATGATTTTATGATGGAACATAGTTTCTTGCTGATACTGATCAGGGATGTCTTCCCTTCCCTTCTTGGGATTTTACTCTTTTCTGTACTAGTTTCCTCCTTCTATTGTATAGCTTGTTTATGGCAGGGGTCCACCAGACTGGTTTCCTTTTCTTGGAGGAGTGAGTCTTGGTTTTGTTTGGGATAGCACAATCCATTCATTCTTGTAGGTGCCCATAGCATGCATTAGTAAAGGATTTTGCAGCTTGGACAGCATTATCCTTTAGCATGGGGGCTTTGAAACTTCCCACCTTGGTCTTAAGTAATGTGAAGTTTGCTTTTGAAAAGTTTTTCACAGTGGTTTCTTTGATCAGGGGTGGTGGCAGAATGTGGATATCCAGAGTGATTAGTTTATGGTCATATCTAACCAGCAAGGGGATGACCTCGGTCACCCATGTTGGTGATGACCAGGTCCAATATGTTGTCGCCTCTGGTGGGGGTGTTGACCAGTTGATCCAGTGCATTTGAGTTTACAAATTCTAGGAAATGCTGGGCAAGGGAGTTTGTACTTGAGCAGTTCTCCCAGTTAATATTTGGGTAATTGAAATCACCCAGTATTAGGGTGTTTGGCAGGACCTTTATGTTTCCCAGTGTTTCCAGGAATGTGGAGTGGGGGTCCTGGGACATGGTGGGTGATCTGTAGTAAGCTATCATTTGAATAGCAGTTTTGCCCATTGTTAATTGCACGTGGATGATCTCTGAAGCATTGTGCTGTGCCACTAACCTGGAGGTGTGGGTATCCTTGATGAATATGGATACTCCCCCGCCTTTTGTATTTCGGCCCGGGTTTTGTGGCCGAAATGTATGCTATGAATTGTAGCCTGGTAGTACTAGGGGTGCTCTCTGGAGCCTTAAACCAGGTTTCTGTTACTGCACATATATCGATTTTCTCCATACTGAGGAGTGCCTCAAGTGCATGCATTTTGAGGTTTAGACTTCTGGCATTGAGTAGCATTACCCTCAGTTTTTTGTTACTTGCAAACTGTCTAGGATTTTAAGACATATAGTTACTTCTGAGAAAAGAGGACTGGATGCAAAAGAAGCTGAAGGCAGTGCCACATGACTGGCTTCAGCAATGAAAGCAAAATGGTTCTTTTGGGAGGTAAGAAAGATGATTGTTTAATGAGTTACGATGGCAAATTAGAGTGCAAGCAAACAGACCTGGTCTTAAAAGGATGATGAATTTTAAGAAAGCTTAAAAAAAGAAAAGGAGAAAAATTAATGCTGGCTATGTTTTTTTGAATTGTTAATTGAATTGTTAAAGTTGTATTTTTTGAAAATGAGAAGTTTATTTGTGATTAATGTACAAGATAATGTGATTTTAAATGAAGGGTATATAATATTTTTTTAAATTTTGCTAAATTAATCTGCATCTATGTCGTTGTTTATTAAATAGTGTTTCTAAAGTGTGAGTTCCAATTTTTCCTTCTCATATATTATATATTTTCTGCAATTTTATTTTTTTCTCAGTATTTCAGATGTGGACTTTGAGTTGACAAAATGTCCCCATTCAGGAGCAAAATATTGGATTTCCCCACTTCTGATGTAATGACACCCAAGTAAATAAATAGTACAGGCATGTGCTACATACCCTAGTTTGAGCAGATGTTATATACTCACCCCTAATAGAAAGCACTCCTGAGTGGTTAAGAAACTCTTTGAAACCCTGCATTTGACACCTGTGTATGAAAGGTCATATGTCTGTCTACTCCGAGACTTCTTAAAACACATTTATGGAATGATAGCAAGATATTCAGTTACAAAATGCAACTAAGACTGGCCTTCTGATGACAGTACTTGTGGTACAGAGGGATAAAGCCCTGGGTGCAAGTGGTAGCTTGGGTGCCTGATAGCATAGGCAGGGAGGAAGGGTGTCCACATCCTGTGGGTTGGAGGGAGGTACACATGCTCGCGGCACTCTCATGCAGTTCAATTTCCCTGGTGGAGATGGAGAAGCAACTGTAGAGTGTTTCCTGTTGGTGAGTGAGGCAGTCTTGATGGTGTCAGCCCATTACAGAAGGGAGGGGTAGTCCAGCTGTGATATTCACTGTCAGAGGCATAGGTAGGGTGGGGAAAAGGAAGCTGCAGCCCCTGGCACAAGGTATTAGGTATGCGATCAGGAGATGCTGATTAATTGGTAGTACTGTTCCTGTATTCATTTCTGTATAGGCAATTTTGAATGCTTTTATAGTCAGGAGTGCAGAAAAGTGGTACTAAGTGGCTTGTTATAGTTTTAAAAGACAAACGATTAGGAACGTCTTTTTTTTTTTTTTTATGTTTGCTCTTCAGCTTACAGCTAGGGGGTGACAGATCAGGGAATGGCATCGGGTGCAAGATGAGCCAGCTATGACTCTGCCCACTGCTGCCTCCCACACACAGGATATTACTGGGTATGTACATGGAATGGGAAGTAAGACATAACACTCCTTGGCAGCAGTAAGATGCTGCTTCAGGTACTTCACTCTCCTTATCTGCCCTGAAAGTGGGTTAGAGTTAGTCTGGGGTGGCTAAGCTGGGTTCAGTGGACCTGATGGATCAGGAGATCCCCAGAGAGTAGTTTTAACTTAACTGCAGGTATTCAAAAAGAGATGCAAAAGAGGGCACTTAAGGCTGACATTCTATGTATATGGATTTCATTGCTGTTCAATGTGTATTTCAGTATAGCATGTTGTTGTCTGACTGTGCTCCAGACATACTTCTCAACTTCTTTGCACAAGAAATCTGGATAGAGCCAAAAATAGAGACAGATTTTAAATGTCGCATTATGAAGGTGGATAAAAGTAATACTTTAGTAATTATGGATACTTCTGTTTACAATGAATTTATTAATAACTTGTTATCCAATGATGCATGCTATGAACCAGTTAATACTGAAATTATAAAAAAGCATTTTGCAGAAATTGACAGGTTCTTTTTGATTTACTTTGTCAGGAACAAATAGATGGTGAAACATCTAATTATTTAAAGTAGGACCACCCTAAAATGACTCGATTTTTCAGAATACGTAAAATACACAAAAAAACGAAGTAATCCTCCATTTTGACTGATTGTAGTGGCTGATTTGTACAAAACTAAGCCTATTTTGATTTATTTAGACTACATGTTAACTCTAGTGGTCCAGAAATTACAATTTTATTTAAAAGATTTCTGGCATTTGTTGGAACCTTTAAATCAACAACCCACCCTCAATGAACAGTGTTTCTTTGCCTGCGTTGATGCTGTGTCATTATACACCTGTATTTGCCAACAAACAGGTGTTGAGTTTGTCAGAGAATATTTATGTATGTATTCTGCACTTGAAAATACTGTTATCAGCATCTTATGTGAACTACTTAATCTTGTTTTAATTAATAATTTCTTTGAATTTTAAGGTCTTTATTACAAACAAAAAAGTGGTGTTGCTATTGGAGCAAGAGTAGCTCCAGTTTTTGCAAACTTAGTCATGGCTGCTTGGGAACATTCCAGCATTACCACTTATGAACATTATGACAAAATTATTTTTTATAAGTAGTACATTGATGATTTAATATTTATTTGGAATGGTATCTCTGAAGAATTTCAAGATTTTTTTGAGCACCTGAACTCGAGTATTACTTTTCTTAAATTCACAATAAGTGGAAAAGGGAAATCGGTTAATTATTTGGATATCCATTTAACCATTAATTCCGAGGACAGCAATATTCATAGTAGTATCTATAGAAAAGAAACTTTTGTAAATAACTATTTACACCATTCCAGTGTGCACCCCTTCCAAATGAAGAAAGGGGTCATAAAGGGACAAATTTTAAGGCTAAGTAGGTTAACTAGTATTGATTCTATTTTCAATACCAACTGTGCAGTCCTTGAAAATATGTTCATTCAAAGATGTTATTTGAAGAATTTTATACAAAATGTAATCAAAGAAGTTATAGAGCTCAGGAGGAGTACAGCAAACCCCATTTTGTGTAGTTCTGGTGACAACAGCAGGGGACTGCTTGTGAACAATAACTTATCATCTGGCCATACATTGAATACTTCTTTCGTTGGAGCACTTCCCTTGCCAGTTTCTACAGATATAACTATTATACACAGCATCATTTTAAAAAGCTGGAAAATTATTCAGGGAAATCAAGAAATAGTTCAAATATTAGGTGACAAACCCTTGTTTGCATATAAAAATACTTCAATATGAAAAACATTTTTGAGAAGGTTAGAAAAAAATGGACTGGCAACACTGTATATGGCACTTTTAAATGTGGAAAATGTAAACAGTGCAGATATATAAACAATACTACAAGTGTTTTTGTACATGACCAAGACAAAAACCATCACAGATAATAACAGATTTAATTGTGATACAAGAGGCGTAGTATATCTGACAAGCTGTGAGTCCTGCACTAGTTTTTACATTGGAAAAACTGTTAGAAAATGATCAAAACGCATTTATTTATTTTATTTTATTTATTTATTCATTTTACATTTGTTGACCAGGCTAGTCCAACTGGATATATGTCCATTTTCAGTAGAGGCCCGGGGAGAAAAGCTCCACTACAGATAATAGCAACATCAGGTACAGTGCATTTTTAAAACTAGAATACAAAATATTTATATAGCAGCTTAGTAATCATATAATTGACATATTTTTACAATAGGTTCGTCCTAAGCTAACTGCCCTTGTGAGCCATTTTAAGTCTAGCCAATTACCCCTTGTGAGACTCAAACCTTGCACCTTATGTCTGTAAAGAAAACACCTTAACCATTAGGCTACCATCCCAAGGTAATAGTGGCACATATTTATAAGGTAGAGACAAGTTTGTACAGTAGAGAGCTTGCTAATTAAGTACAAGCTCTGTAGTAGTTTCTAAGAAAGGCTAAATTAATACCAACTTTAGTTAGCTGACAGCTAGTACTCTCCGAGGTTAATCAAAAGGTGGACAAAGCATAGCAGTAGTAAGATAAGTATACATCAAGTATGATGGAAAGAGATTATTAGTCTGGGTTGGTGCATGGACATAGCCAGTGAGTTTTAAGGTATTCTTTAAGTTGCTTTTTGAAAAGTAGTGCAGAGGAAAGAGATGACAGTTCTCTGGGAAGCAGGTTCCAAATTTTCCCCACAGTGTTGAAGAACAGTGAGTCTCCAGCCTTATTATTGGATTTATGTATAGACACTAGTAATTTATTTGTTGAGCGTAGGGTTGTAAGATTTATTTATGTAGGGGGTAATAAGGCTAGTGAGTATTGGAGTATTACTAGGATGATAGAGGATCTTGTGTGTGATAATAAGTTGGTAAAATAAAAGTTGATTATGGAGTTCTAGCCATCCAAGTTGTTTTATATTGTGACAATGGTGGGTTGTAAATGGGGAGCTTGTGGCAAATCTAGCAATGTTATTATAGGAGGCTGCCCTTTTGTTGTGGTTGTTTTTAGAAAGATTGGAATAAATGGGTGAGGCACAGAGGAGGGTAGATATAAGATGGGTGTGGGCAATAGTTGTTCTAGCTGTTGGAGTAAGGAAGGGTTTAATCCTGTAAAGGGAACCTAGCTTTCTGTTAACTGATTTTATTGTAGTATTGATGTGTGTGTGTCAAAGGTAAGGTTATGGTCTATTGTTACTCCTAAGAGAGATATAACAGTACCATTGTTAGATATCACTGTGAAGTCTATTTGTGAGGACTTTCCTGAAGGATTCAAGAGCAATAATTTGTTTTTTTTGGGGTTCAGGAGAACGCAGCACTGTAGGAACCCGTTTTCCACTATGTTAAATACATTTTGGGTGAGGGACTGGAGTTCAGATAAGGAAGTAGCAGAAAGTGCAGTAACTAAAATAAACAATGTTCTTAGTCCTGCAATCAGCATAAACGTTTGTGTCTATTTTAATGTGCATACGCTTCAGTGTTAGGTGCAGCAGGGCTTCTCTGAACATACCTTATGGTATGTAAGATTTGTTGACAATATTTTTTGTTGTGGAGGGGCTCAGTTGAGAGTCTCACACAGTTTATAGAGTTCCTACATCAGTCTACAGATTTTTTAAGATTTACTTTTAAATATTCTTTTGATGAAATTGAATTTCTTGATGTTAAGGTGAACAAAACTGATTTGACTAGCCTAGTAACTAGTATTTATAGGAAACCCATAAGAAATAGTAATCTACTCCATAGAGATAACATGCATCCTAGGCATGTTGCCCGAAATGTTAAGGGGCAGGTGTACAGGGTCATGATACTCCATAATAATGATGAACAGCTTGCCGAGGCCCTGGAGACCTTGAAAATGGATTTTCTAGATAGAGGCTACAAGGAAAAGGATATTGACAGTTGTATTACTGATGCGTATAAGGAGAGAGGGGGCAAATGCAGGCCTTATTACGCTGCTGCACCTAACATTGAAGCCATAGCTACAGAACAAAGGACAGGAATGTTTAGGTTTCCTCTCCAAGGGCGCCCGCAGGCAGGTGCAAGGGGGTGCACTTGCACCCCCCTGGAACCGGCTAGCCGAGAAATTAATTTAAATAAAAAAAAAGTTTTTTTTTTAAAGGGCGTTCCTCTTTAAGAACGCCCTTTGCATCCCGTGCAGTCGCACAGATGCAACAGGTGTTTGCGACCTGTTTTCGTCTTCTGTGTCTGTTTGCGACTAATGGTTCACATCATTTTCTTTCGCGCCTACTGGAGATTTGAATTCGAGGACGTTTGGACTGTGCACATGAACGTAGAAGTGAAAGGTAAGTGTGTCACTCATGCCGATGCCACATGTTAGTATGAATAAGGGTTTCCAAGGGATTAAATATGGATATAGAATGGCTGTTAGCTAATCTCTTTGTGGTGTCAAATGTCAAAGACTTTTTTGGTTGGAATTTGTAGCTTCTGTCAGGAGCCAGGTGCATATGTTATCGAAACCTATGAATGCTGTCGATATATATATATATATATATATATATATATATATATATATATATGTTATCGAATGCTATCCATTGAGGTTGCATAAATAACTTGGTGGTAAAATGGATATAAGACTCTTAACATAATGTGAATAATTTAAAGTTCTTTGTACTTTTACAACATCCAGAATTAATGGATGTAACATTAAAACTTAGGTATTGAAGTAAGAAAGTTATTTTATTTTAAAATATAGGACTTATAAACCTTATGGTTTAAATGTAAAAGTAAATTGGAGTTGTTTTATATAATTTGAGTACTATTACTTTAAGAATATGAAAAAATTGATTTAATTAATTATGTTAACTATTTATATGGGTTGTAGTGATTGTGAGTTTTATTCCCAAGAAGACTAGTGAACCAAGGCACCAGGGATTTTTATTGTAAAGAACAAAAAAAGTGTTGTCTTCAATAAAAGCAGGACAAGTGTGTTTTGTTCTTTCTGTTTTTGTCCTGGGCTCCTGTGCTAAATATAGCTTATTTCTTTCTCACTCTAAGGTCTCTAATAGAATACTCCTCTCAGTTTTAATGACCTAGGTACCTGCATAATACAAATGTAAATGTGTGCTGTGCCTGAGGCCTGTGCACTTCTAGATTCAGCCCAGCATCTGGTTAGTCTTGGCAGCTGTTGCCCTCTCGCTCTTAATCTGCCAGTGTCTGCAGGATTCTCATTTTATTCCCAAGGCATCTGCAGTTGTTAACCTTTACCTTCCACTCTTTTGGCTTCCTGCTTGAGTTTTTTTCCTCCTCTTGCTTACTCTTCCCTCTCTCTTTGCTGCTTCTTCTTCTTTTTCACCTCCCCCTTTGCCTACCTTTGTTATTCAGTATTTCATTGTTTAATGTCTGTAGTGTATATTGCTGTCAATTGCCACCTGCTGAGCATGTAAATTCTATTGCTTTTGTCAAAGCGTATTTCTCCACTTATTAGATCATGTGAGCAGATGGTCAATGTATTTCACAGTACTTTGATATTAATTCAGTCAGTCTTGGACCATTCTATCAAAGCTACACCAAATGGGCTTCAGTTTATAACGTACACCCCAGGTTTGGCAACATCTGATGTAGTTATATTAGTTGTGGAGTAGGAGATGGTGAGATCTAGATAGGCTGTGTGGACCACCTTACCCTCATCTACAGCTTTGGTAACTGCTTCAAAGAAGTCTATCAGGTTTAGGAGACATGACCTACCTTTTACAAACCCAAACTTAGTAGTGTCCAGAGTCTGGAGATTACCAATGTCATTGCTTATAAGTTCCGTGATGATACATTCCATAGCCTTGCAGACCAGGCTCATCAGGCTAATGGGGCGGTAGTTCCTGGGGTCCATGGTGGCTCCCCCTTTGTGGAGTGAGATGACCGTCACTGTGTGCCATTCAGTGGGCACAAAGCCTGAGGTAAGGCTATGATTGAACATGGTACTTGGGTGGGGTGCCAGTTCGTTCTGTAGTTCATGTAGAACGCAGCCTGGGATGTTGTCAGGTCCCATGGATGTTGTGTTCTTGGCTTTGGAGAGTGTGGTTTTTACCTGTGCAGCCATGATTACAGGAACTTTGCATTCTTCCGGTATAGAGATGGGCCCTTTAGGGGGTGAGAGGGGGGTAAAGTTAGCACTGAACCTATCTTCCAGGATATTGTCAATATCAGTTGGTTCTGTACATATAGTGCCATTGTGCTGTAACTCAGAGCAGATCTGAGTGTTGCCATTGAGATTCTTGACATAGCTATAGAATGCTTTGTGGCTGTCTTTAGAATCAGTGGCGATTTTGTTTTCGTAATGAGCTTTGGAGAATTTGATGAGGGATCTCAGCTTTTTCCTGAGGCTGACCAGGGAGTTTACTCTTTTTTGCAACAGTTTCTTTCTTCTGTTGTAGAGTTTGTTTATGGCAGGTCACCACCATATTGGCTTCCTTTTTTGGAGGATAGCATCTTGGTTCTGTTAGGAATTGCATGATCCATGCACTCGTGTCAGTGCTTACAAAGTGCATTTGTGTAGGATTTAGCAGTCGCACTCTATTGTCTGTCTGCATGGGTGCGTGAAGTTTGCCACTTCTGTCTTAAGAAGAGAGAAGTTGGCTTTGGAGAAATCTTTTATGGTGGTTTACCTAATAGGGGGTGGGGGTGGGATGTGGATGTCTAGGGTGATTAGCTTGTGGTCGGATCTGACCAATGATGAACTGACCTCTGGTGTGGAACACCGGTTGCCCATGTTGGTAATGACCAGGTCTAGGATATTGCTGCCCCTAGTGGGGGTGTGGATAATTTGATCCAAGGCGTTGGAATTTATGAATTCCAGAAAACGTTGAGCAAAATAAGTTGGTACATGGGTAGTTTTCCCAGTTAATGGTGGGGTAGTTGAAATCGCCCATTATTAGGGTGTTATGTTGTGCCCTAATATTTTCCGGTGTATCAAGAAATGAGGAGTGGGAATGCTGGGGCATGATGGGGATATGTAGCAAGCTACAATTTGGATTGCGGTCTTGCCCAAAGTTAGCTGCGCTTGGATAATCTCGGATGCATTATGCTGAGCAACTTGCCTGGAGGTGTGGATATCCTTAATGAATATGGACACACCTCCACCTTTAGTGTTTCGGTCCAGGTTAGGTGGACAAAGGTTGTGGTATGAATTATAGCCTGGTAATGCAGGGGTGCACTCTGGAGCCTTGTATATGTTTTAACAATTGAAACTAGAACAGAGTTGTGTCCTAGTTGCCTGTTGCATTTGTGTTGCATGTTCTGAGAGAACGATACTGTCCGTTTTACTTTTTTTTATGGGGCTGTTATCACCCATTAGGGACAGAGTGGCATCTGCATCCATGTTAACTATTGTCTGCCTGGAGGTGGCCTTACCGAAGGTATAACTGCTGTCTGAATTAATTTTGGCCTTTCAGACATCACCCATTATTTCTGTAGTAGTATGTAGTACTTCTGCTCTGCTCCTGTGTCCACCCCTTGTTAGAGAGCTGTACCACAACAACTATTAACAATTAGTTCCAGCTGGAGTGTTATGATGTACACCTGAACTTTTTGCGGTCTGCTGAAATACAAGCCTGCACCAGATTGAGTTGTGCTACTGTTTTCTATCTGTGCATATTTCAAATGTTTACATGTAGTTATTAGTATTTTTATTTAAAGTATGTATGCACCCTAAGTTTAAAAGTTTTCAGACACTGTGGGATTGGGAGTGTCTGTAACTTCAATTGTGCTACGTATAAATAATTTGGTTTGAAATTTGGAACACTTTTTATTGGACTTTGTCCTGATGTGACAAATTTTAGATTTTATTTTCTTAGAATACCACGCTGTACTCAAGTTTACAGATGGGTTAGTATTTGTAATAGTAAACTTTCAAAATATGAAATGTGGTGACGTTAGATCTGTTTATTTTATTAAACATAGGGTTTTGTTTATTTAGTAGTTGTTGCCTGACCCTGTTGAAGGTGAAGCTCCAGTAGGTGCATTGTAAAACCCATCTTGGCCAAATAAAGGTATTGATTGCTTCACCTCTGTGTTCCAGCTTCTGCCCATATGCAGTTGGTTAAATAAGAAATGGCAAATAGAATATTTTGCAGTACTTATCAGGAGAATTATGTTGTGCTGTTTGCATTGTTATCACATCTTCAAGGAGTGCTGATTTTTGCTGGTGATCTACCTTAATTGATAAGGAAGTCCCAAACAAATATTTTTTTGGAGAGTAGCTAGCATTACAAATCACAGGACGTCAGACCAAAGAGGGGGAGTTGTTGTTGTTGTTATTAACTGTTTTTAATTACTTCTTACTTTGAGGCAGAAATCTGTTTTCTTAGTAGATTAATAGATATTTTAATAAAGTGTTGTATTGGTCGCATTCAGGATGGATTAACATTGTCTTCTGCAAGCAGTTTTGATTTAAGCATATTGCAAAGTAACTCCAAAGAGACAGTGTTCTTGTCACTACAGGATGTTTACTAAGGTGAGAGTATGCAAAGAACTACATATATAACGTTATCATGGAGAACATAACATTTACTGCAGGTTTAAACAGACATGGCTTACTAATTTACAGATATGCAGAGAGACATGCACAGTATGTTTAACTGTTATGTTCTGGTGTGTATGCATTTTTATTATATGCTGGAGTCTTTATTGCTGCTTATCGAGAAAATCTTTTTTCCAGACTCTAAAGGTTAGAAAGAGGTGTTTTATACCCTTCAAGGATTGTGACAAGTTATGACCAGTTTACAAATCATAAAGCATTATCTTCTTCCCCTGTCATACTGTATTTTTATTTAATTGTTTTATCAGTTAACATTAAGTAATGTGCATTCAGTTACAGAATAGTATAGTAAATTCAGAGAGCCATTGTTTGGATTCTGTTACATGATGTACTTTTCTTTTTTTTGAATCCACATAAAGGTCAGATTTGTTTTTTTATTTTACATTTGTTTATCGAGGACGTCTGACTGGACAAAGCTCTCCATTTTCAGCAGAGGCCCAGGGAGAAAAGCTCCAGAACAATTCCTAACATACTATACATAAGATATTTATGTGAGCATTGTGGTTTACACAGTTATAAAATATAGCAGATATATGATTGCATAAGATATTTACATAAGCATAATGGTTTAGACATACAATTAAAAGTATAGTAGGTAGTAACATATGATTGTTCATACAGTATGTTTAGTAGAGATAATGTTGAAGATGTACTAAAGATAAGACAAGAAAGGAAAAACTAAAAAGCCCTAGCCAGATTGTCAAAGCAGGAGAATATAAACAAGTTCACGTGAGGTTCATTGACATTTTAAGGGAAACTGTGAAGACTGTGCATAAAACATATATTCCTATCCATAATTCATACCTCAGTCTCAACCTCTTAGAGCAAAAAATCTGGACAAAGCCTAAAATGATGGGGGAACAACTAGGGACAGATTTTAAATATTGTTCTTACAAACTTAGAAAGTTGATAGAATACTAGGTTTTGCATTACCATGAAATTTCTGAAGGATGTGTACTCTTCAACTCAAATGTTTATCATTATTTAATGACTTCAGTCCTCAGCTATTTGCCAGAAAAGTACAGATTTTAGGAAGAACACAAAAAATTTGAGGCAAAAATCTGGACATTCTGCGAAAATCTGTTCAGTTGAGAGGTACAATGGTGCTTACTGCAGTATTAAGTTTTCTTTGCATAAACATGTACACAAGCAAAAATCAACTAATTTTATGTATTTATTTTTTGTTGTTGTCCAGGTTAGCATGATGCATGTGTTAATCATTGGTGTAGCTGAAACACATCAGAAAATGTTTTTTTTTTATCCCATACCTGACACTTTATTTTATTTGTTTTTGTTCAGTAACATCATTGATAGAAGATCTGCAAGATATTGACTACAAAGGTAGTAGTAGCCCATTGGATTCTTTAGGTTGTCTTATAACTTCAAAGTCAATGCATCAGACAAGAAGCGATCATTCAGATATAGTAGCAATATGATATAGTTCATTACTGATGGCAATTCGTTTTCAGAATTCTTCACGTTGTAGGTTTTGCATCATTTTAAGATGCAGATAAAATAAGTTGAACTGAGCAGTGTTAATGGTGGAAAAGCGAGACGTCAGTGAAGAAACTAATGAGTCAAGATAGGGAATAGAAATACTTGTTCTGTAATAACTGTCAAAATCCATGCCTACTGTGTTTGCTCAGTGTGTCGACTGCAAATCCTTGGCAACACCAACTCAATACTAAATTTATCTGCTAGTGATCTTGCCTTACTGAGAATGTCATTCCTAAAGTGTTCTTCAGCATGGTTACAGTACTCCTTGAATATTTCAATGAGTCTGTTGATGTGTTGTTGAGCCTCTACTATATCAAGTTGAACAGACTGAAACATCTGGGCAACAGGCTCAAGAATTGATGAGTAATTTGCAATAATGAAGAGAAAAATAAGAAATGTGCATGAAGAGCAAGCATTGAGTAATATATGTGCATTTTGTCTGGTTTCACCAGCAGTGCTCTTCTGAAGAAAGTCAAATATTTTCTCAAAGTTCTGACTAAACACATGAATGGATTTATATTTCTCGGTCCATCATGTCTCACACAGAAGAGGTATATTTGGTACCAATGCTCATCGTTTTGGACTGTCATGGACAAAAGTAATAATCTTGATAACACCAACAGCACTACATATTTCAGGGACATCATTCAGATCATTGACTACAAGGTTTAGTCTGTGAGTCGCGCAGTGGATAAAGGCTGTTTTTGGATACTTTTCACAAATCTTTGCCTGACCACCATTCTGGATGCTTGCCATTATGGAGCAGCCATCATAGCCTGTCTGAGTAAAATTTCCAGGTCTAGATCACACTTTATGAATTCACTGACAATGACATTTGATACAGACTGTGCATCTCTCACAACAACGGGAACAAAAACTGCAAACTCTTCTCGAATACAATCATCATCAACAAACCAAATGCCCAATGACAACTGCTCAATGTCTAAGATATCTGCAGTTTCATCTGCCAATACACTAAATCCAACTGCACTGTTTGCTGCACAAACAATCTTCTTTTAAAGTACGTGTTCTTATTCTGCCAACAGCTCATTTTGCACCCTATGGGATGTGTACCAAGCATTTTCTGCAGCTGTTTCACTGTGCTGTTCCAGTATTGTCCCACCAGCTTCAATACGAAAATCTAACAAGTAACACAAATTTCCACCAGAGCTTTCTTTTCCACAGAGAGGAATGTCATGGGTTGCACAGTAAATACTGGCAGATACAATTGGTTCCAATTTATTTTGGTTCTTTGCAATTTGTTTTGCTACTGCTGCATCTAGCTGCGGAATAACAGCTGTTTCTGGCTTCTGTCATGTTCGTGTATAAGAAAAATTGGAAGCATCTTCAGTAGAACCTTTGTGCCATGATGATTGCATGTGATTTCTTGCAAGACTCATTGAAGGCATTATGTTTTGTGCACACACTAGTGATGAAGCTGCCTTGCAACCCACGGTGAAGTGACTGAGGAAAAATACACAAGTTAAGCAGAGTGGGCCTTTCAAGAGAGGAGAAAATGCAAGCCACGGTGAGTACTGAGACAACCAACTATATCTGAATATAGTTGTTAATAAATAATGACATGCATTTCAGTTTCAGACTTCATATTATTCAGAAAATTCAATTCTAACATAAATCCTTTTATTCTAGCAAGCAACTGTCTAATGTGTCCCTAGTTTTGGGCCTTTATCCTCAACATTATAACAGTCTTTGTCCAGATTTCTTGTGTTAACAGATTGAGAGGTATGATGTGTATGTGTGTCTGTATGCATGTATGTATAAGGAGGAGAAAGCATACCCCTCAGCTGTCCAGGTTTTTGGAGAATGTCCAGATTTTGCCCCATATTCCTCCTAAAAAGCATTGAAGTTGCTAAATAATGACAGACATTTGAGTTTTAGATGTCATATCTTTTAGAAAAATGCATACCAACATAAATCCTGTTATTCTAGCAATGTTCTAAGTTCATGAGAGCAATATTTATAATCTGCTCCTATTTACTTTAGGCTTTGTCCAGATTTCTTGCACTTAGAGGTTGAGGTGTGTGTTAAAGAGAGTGAAATGTCCTAGAGTTAGCAGGTGGAATTTATTTTCAAGTGCATTTTCAAGGAATTGTGAGCTTCAGGGGAAGAGAGTTTTACTGCTGTTCATGCCAAGCCTACTTAAAATGTGCAACTGTTTGTTTTACTGCTGTTCATGCTAAGCCTACTTAAAATGTGCAACTGTTTTGTTTAGCAAATAGTATCACTATTGTGGTATGGAATTTTTAAAGCAGCACAGCAGGTAGCATACTTGCATCTTGATACAGAGGGCTGTAGGTTCTACTCCTACAGCATGTAGATTTGTATTTTAAGGGGGTGTATGTCCTCCTTTAGATGAGATGCCTAATAACTATTAACTTGTTTTTCAGCTTGCCACCCATTCCCTATTGCAATATACCAGCTTACCATTTTTTTAATATAACGTAAGCAATTTATTTTTCAAGGGCAGCAGGCAGTGAATTTGTAGATGAAACACTGAAATATAAAGTTGCTTTCTAGCAACAACCTCTTCACTGGTTTCAGATCTCTTTAATGTGGAATTATTCAGATGAGTTACTTCTGCAAAGATTCTGCATATTGATTGATATTGGTGGATTGTATGACAGAAGTTTGAGTAGAGTGGCCCTTTATGGTTGAAATGTTCTGAATTGGGCAGGTTGTCATTATTGGTTCATATGATTTGTTTCATTGCTTAAAGGAAAAATGTTCAGAACTATAAATTTAAAACACACTCTAACAAGTGGTGCTGTATTATACAAGGGATATAATTCATTTATTATATAGTATAATTAATACAGTCAGGGAGGTGAATCAAATAACTTTTGCATGGTTATAGAAATGTGTGCAAAGAGTCTATGATTTGAAAACAGCCCAAAGGTAAACCTACCCTGCCACTGGCCAGATGCATTTTCTTTGAATGCGGGTTTCAATGTTGTTTTGGTGAGTGTGGGTTTGAAAGGTAGAGAAGTTTTAATGCTAAGTCTCTTTTCATTGTAAGACTATTGCTTTGTTTAGGTTTAGTAAATGTCTATCAGTGTTTGTGCTATAAAATTTGAAATAAAAGTTGCAAATGAAATCCAAATATCTATAATCATTGTAGAAGTAAAGCATAAAACAGTATGCACACTGAGAGGTTTGAACAGTGTCTATGACAAAGGAGGAAAAATAGCCAAGTATTGGCACACTGGAATGGCTGCGTGGGCAGGGGTGGGGGGGGTGGGGCTGAGTGGGCGGAGCAGCAGAGGGGGTGGGGCGGTGTGGGTGGGGCTTGGGTTTGCACACCCCTGCAAAAAATCCTGCGGGCTCCCTTGTTCCTCTCATATATTCTTCTGATGTTAGTAGTATATGTGATATTGTCAAAAGGAACTGGGACAGTTTGGATACTGTAGATGAATTAAGAAATGCCATAGATACTGTTCCACACTTTTCTTTTAAAAATAACAGATCTTTGAAAAGGCATCTGTGCTACAATACTTCTACTTTTAACAAGGTTTTACAGTCAGAGAGGCATGGTACTTTTAAATGCAGGAATTGCACAGCCTGCAAGTTTATACACTCTAGTCCTACTTACATGCACCCTAATATGCACTTTAAAATAGACACAAACTTTTATGCTGATTGCAGGACTAAGAACATTGTTTATTTTAGTTACTGTACTTTCTGCCATGCTTTTTATGTAGGCATGAGTAACAGACAACTCAAAGACAGGGTGCTGGAACATCAGAGAGACATTAGAAACAAGAAAGACACCAATGCCCTTGCTAAGCATATTACGCGCCATGGACAGGAACATAATTTATTTATTTATTTATTTATTTATTTTACATTTGTTAACCGGGAGAGTCCGACTGGATACATGTCCATTTTCAGCGAGGCCCGGGGAGAAAAGCTCCAAGTACATAACAGACATATGAACATTGTTAATGCAAAAAAAGGAAGATAGTTGAGTTCTAAATGCAATATAAAGATACATCACATCTTGGGAAAAAAAAACAACAGCAGCATATAAAAAAAAAAACATAGGTCAGTTACAAAGGCGAGGCGCCTTGTTAAAAAGCGGTTAAGGATAGTGAGGTAAGAGAAGGATAAATGATAGTGGTTAATCAGGTTTGGAACAGGGACATTGCCAGAGAGTATTGAGATGGGGTTTAAGCTTTTTGAATTGTAGGAGTGAGGGTTCTGAGGTGAGCATGGTCGGTAGGGAGTTCCACATTTTACCTACAAAGTTTGAGAATAGAGAATCCCCAGCAGAATTATTGGCTTTGGTAGTTTGAGCTAAGATCTTATTGGAGGAGCGTAAAGATTGCAGGTTAATATAGGGGTTAATGATGTTTTTCAGAGCTGGTGTTTTCTCTGGGTGATACAGTATCTGGTGAGCCGTTTTGAGTTGGTTGAAATGGAGTTGGCTGGAAAACTCTAATCACCCTAGTTGCTTCAAGTTAGTGCAGTGGTGCGTTCTAAAGGTGGAATTTGTGCCAAATCTAGCTATGTGATTGTAACAAGAAGCAAGTTTGTTAAGGGTTGTCTTGTTTAGGTTTGTAAAGAGGGGGGAGGCATAGAAGAGAGTTGATAGTAGGTGTGTGCTGGCAATTGTAATTTTAGCGTGAGGAGTGAGAAAGTGTTTTACTTTATAGAGAGAGCCAAGCTTTTTATTGACGGTTTTGATGGCAAGATTGAAATGGGTGTCAAATTTAAGGGAGTTATCAATGGTAACACCTAATAGCTTTGTGTGAGCTTCTGGTGATATAGTGATTCCATTGGAGGATGTAATAGAGAAGGTGGCGGGAAGAGTTTTGTTAGTGGGTGAGAAAGTAAGTAGTTTTGTTTTGTTGGGGTTGAGAACTAGTTGTCGACTTGAGAACCATTTTCTATTAGGTTGAAGGTGTCTTGGGTTGAAGCAGTGAGGTCTGCCAGGTTGGAGGCATTGCTGATGATAGTCGAATCATCTGCATATTGAATGCATGTGGCATGGGGGGTGATTGTGGGCAGGTCATTAACAAAGATGGTGAAGAGAAGAGGGCCAAGAATAGATCCTTGGGGAACTCCAAGTGTAACAGGTAGGCATGTAGATAATTTGTCCTGCCATAGAACAGCCTGTTGCCTATTGGACAGGTAGGATTGGAACCATTTCAGCGTGGAATTGCTGAGTGATAATTTTTAATGTATGGAGGAGTTGAATGTGGTTCACCATATCAAAGGCCTTGGAGAGGTCTAAGAAAAGAGCAGATGATAGTTTATTATTGTTTCTGAAGTTATTGATGGTATTAGAAAAGGATAGTAGGGCTGATGTGGTACTGTGATTTGGCCTGAAGCCATGTTGGGAGTTAGCTAGAATTTTATTTTTGGTGAGGTGTTCCATCAGTTGTTTGTGGACACACTTTTCCATAATTTTGGCCAGGGTGAGAGTATAGCTATAGGTCTGTAGTTGGTTAGCTCTAGTGAGCTACCACCTTTATGGAGAGGAATAATGTGGGACATTTTCCATATGGAGGGGATGAAGGCTTCTGACAAGGTACGGTTTATGATTATGGAGACGGGATAGGAAATGGCCTCAGCTGCTTTTTGCAGAAACTCAGCTGGGAGAAGGTCAGCTGCTAGCTTAGTGGGTTTTAGTTTTTTAAGAAGAGATGTTATAAAGGATATGGGTACTGGATCGAAGGTAAATAGATGATCTGATGTAGTTGTAGTATTCTGCTGGCATGGGTAGTGGAGTGGGCTGGTTGTTTGTTTGAATTGTGTGGCCAGGGATTGTATAGTTTCTGTGAAGAAACTATTGAATGTGTTAGCAATGTTTACAGGGCACTGTTGTTTGCAAGTTGTTGGAGTGGGGGTGGTTGCCTGGCCTGGGTGCAGGAGCTTGTTTAAGCCTGCCCAGAATTTTTGTGGATTATTAAGGTGTTTGTGTTGGAGGTGGAGGAAGAAGTTTTTATCATTTAAGATAATTCTTTTAGTTTCATTTCTAAGTTGCGGAAGGTTTGGTGGGAGTGTGGGTCTTTAGAGTGCGCCATGTGACCCACATCTTGTTTCTAGATAGGATTTTGGATTTTGTTTCCTTAGAGAGCCATGGTGCGGTTTTGGTTTTAGTTCTAATGGACCGTATTGGTGCATGGGAATCTAGAATCTTGAGGAAGGTGGTGTTGAAGTAGATAACTGCCTCTTCAAGAGGAAGAGACTTGAGTATTGTCCAGTTGTGGGCTTTAAGTTCAGTTTGAAAAATGGGCGTTGAATTTATTATTATTCCTGATTTTTTTATGGTTGTAAGAAGGGGTGATTTTCTTGAATTTGATAACATAGGTGAGTAAGTGATCACTCATGTCCTCTGGGTGAGTACCTGCTGAGTACTGGTCAGGATCTTTATTAGTAAGGATCCAGTCCAGGATGCTGTCTTTGTTTTGGGGTTTACCTAGTCTGGTAGGAGTGGATATGATCCGAGAAAAGCCATGTAGATTTATGCTGCTAGATGGGGAGCTAGATGAGAAGGAATTCCAATCGATGTTGAAGTCACCTAACACTATGGATTCCTGGGGGTGAGTTTGAGTTAACCAGTGGAGAAAGTCCTCTAAGGTTTTGTTATTATTGTTGCCTGGGGGGATGTAAATACATGCTATATTTATGCTTTTATGTTTGTTTGGTTGAAGTTTTACAAGTAGAATTTCGGCATTGTTTGTTAGGAGGGGTTGTGGAGAGGCAAGGGAGATTTGTAATGTATTTTTGTAGAGTATGGCTACACCGCCACCTTTACGAGTTATTCGGTCTGCTCTTAGTATATCATACCCTGGTGGGATTATCTGTGTGTCTTTCGTACTTGGTTTAAGCCAGGTTTCTGTGAGACATAGTAGGTCTGGGGAACAAGTAGCTAAAAGGGCATGTAGGTTGTGAATCTTATTGTTTACACTTCTGATGTTTAGATGACAGGTCAGAAGAGAGTTAAAGGGTCTAGAGTTTAGATTGAGAAGTGGAGGGGAGGATAGGGTGGAATTACAATTGAGTGGAGGGGAAGGGCCAGGGTTGGGATGGATATCACCATCTGTGTCTAGTCTGTGATTCAGAGTGGTAATGAATTTGAGGGCTTTGAGTAGAAGTTTGTAGTAATGTTTATCATTTGGCCTAATATTGGTAGGTTTGATAATTACATAGCATTCGAGTTCTAACAAGGTGGGTGAGTAGGGAGTTGAGTCATGGCCTCTGTTGTTAATTATGGGTGAGGGGTTGGTTTGGTAGCCTGGGTGGTGGAAGCCTATGTAAGACCAGGTTTCATATAGGGTAGCTAGGTAAGGGACAAGTAGGAGGGGAAAAAGAGTTAGTATGATAAGCTTCCTGGGTGGTGTCATATTCCATTTGATCTTAGAGGGCGGTAGTGAGGTACAGGAAGTTAGTGGACAGTAGGGGGAGTGGTTTGAGGTTATAAAAGTACGAGTACTGGGGGCGGGTGGGAATAGGGGGCAGGGCGGGGAGCGGAGCGAGCAGCAGTGCTCATGAGCGGGTTACTAAGCCACTAGAGCCCAGGTTTCAAGATGTAACTCCTGAATAATTAACTTGCAGGTGAGTAATCTCATCTAAACAAACACCAGGTTCAATGCCTATGCTTTGGGAGCTTGTTTTTACAATTTTATAGCAGTTTGCCTTAGTTTTAGAGTGTGTTCTGTAGTTTAAGTGGAGTATATGCAAACAAGCTTGGATTTTTTGTTTGGGTAAGCCTAGGGAGATTTGTGCTAGTGCTGAGGACCCTTAAATAATACTTTACTTTAAAGTCTATACTAAAATGACCAGATAATGACCTGTTTTGTTTTTACAGGTTGTAAATTCCTTGTGCTAGAGATCATTCCTGAGAGTTTAAGAGGGGAAGATCTTAGGAATCGCACAGAATCTGCAGAGCAAAAATGGATTCTGTCTCTTAATGCTGATAAAATACCAGGTCTTAATGAAGTTGTCTCTCTTAAGCCTTTTTTAAAAGCTAGACCTCTCAAACACTGAGTATAGGATTGTTTTCTATACATATTTTTTATATATATATTTTATCTTTTTTATATGTTTCATTTGCCTGCTTTCTTGTTGTGACATTTTTCTCTTGGATAACTGATGCTCTTATCACTGCTTTAATTGACTAATTAACTTATGGTATTTAACTGCATTTGTTATTAGTTTAGAACAGTCTGATGAAGCGGTGAGAGCACGCCGTGAAAGCGCTTAGTCTCTTTTGTGTGCATTAAAGTTTATTGTTTTACCTTCAGCTGTATTAACTTTGGTACTTTTTTATTTTTCTTAACATTACTATATAGTCTTCTAATATGTAGTTTGTACAAAATAAAAAAAAAACAGAAGCAATGGAGTGCCCCAATAAATGAGTGAACATGGCAAAAATGCCATGAGTAAAATTTTCATTCAGCTTTCCCACTGAATGTTAAATAGCAATCAGTTTTCCTGCATATCCCATTATAACATGCATAAAACTGCATAGGCTGTAAGAAGATTGAACATACTCACGTAGCTTCAGAGTATGTCAATAAAAATAATAAAATCATGCAAATTTAGAGATACTTTGCTTAAAGTACTGCTTCAAAAAACATCCCGTGAGAGTTTGCTTCTGAACCAGTAATTTTCTGTACCTCTTCAGATGTCACACTCTGATATACTTCCCTCAAGTGCAACAAAGAACTTCCCCTTAATAATGTTAAACAGCAGAAATAAAGTTCTGTATTCAGTTCTGTTGCTAGATTTTGCTTTCCTCTCTAGACCCCTCCCCTCGGACAGGTCAGAACTCCTAAATATCATGTGTTCCTGAGACTACTGCGTAAAACCTGCACAAACTGTTAAGACACTTTATTCTCCTCATAAGAATTAATGGCATACAAGTAAAAATAAATAAAAACAAGAAGATTTATGAATTATCTGATAAACATACAATGATTCGTAAATATTTTTCTGCATTTTCGACTTTTTGTGCCTTTCGACGACTATTTCTGCCTATTTTATTGAGTTATTACCTGTTTTTACTGTTTTTAATAGCTTGAATTGTTTGCTGCACTTCCTAGTTTAAGTTTTGCTTAAAAGTTAAACTACAGGCTAATACACTCAAGTGTACTAGCTTTTGATAGCAATTAATCGAAAAACATAGCATTTATTGTATTTTCTGTTCTATCTGTTAAAAAAAACTTGAAAAAAACAAAAAAAATACTCTTGTTTTCCATACTTTCCTAATAGTTTGTTCTGGGCTTTGTCTTGGTTCCTGTGCTTCTCCATTTTCCTTGTTTGGTCAGGGGGAAGTTTCTTTACTCACTAGTGAGAGTGGGGAGTACTGAGCTGCCTGTTTGTCCTCAGAGGAGTGGTTTAAGGCAGTAACTTGTAGTTTATTGGCCATTTTGGGTCATTTCCTGTCTTTTCCAGCCCCCTGCTATAAAGCACGCTTTAGCGCGATTTAGCGCGGAGTTGCCACAGGAGCACACAAGAGCAGCGGTGGTTAATCAAGGTTAAACTATTCGGGCTACCTAAAGTCCACTCTTCAATTTTTCCCTTAGAACAGCTTTCCTTGAACTGTACTGCTGATCAAACCAGCCTATTTTATATCTAAAAAGTCCAGCTATACTTGATTCCTAAGGAGACTATTCTCTATCTGTAAAGCCTAGCGCTTGCTCCTAAAGTACTTTTACTCTGATATAGCACTTTTTATTATACATAGTACCCCACCAGCCTAAAAACTCGTTTTTTGATCCCCACAACCCCCGTAGTCTTTTTCAAACTCATCTACATAAAGTTTTTGACTACTCCTTCTAGCATGTCGAGGGATCAGTTGCTAGTGTCCTCTCCTGCTCAGCTGGTGAATCTGGGAATATTGAGGCAATGTTACAATTGCCTCATGTACACAGACAACCCTCTCCTTCTCCCACAAAACACATATACATGTGAGAGATGCAACTATATAGCCAAACTGGAGGCTGAGCTCTCTCAACATAGGACTGGCAAGACCAGACAGGGGGAGAAGGTAACCACACACACCACAAACCCAGTCTCACATAACACTATTACAACTTCAAATCATACACATAAACACACAAAGACATACTCGGAGGCTCTGATCAAAAATCTACCAAAACAGCAGAGGCCACCAAAGCAGACACCCAAACAACTGCCACCACAGGGCACAGCACATGCAACACATAGACCACAGAGTCAGTGTGCCAAACAGTCACAGCCCTTAAGGCCAAACACAATGCCAGACACACTCGTCATAGGTGACTCCATAGTCAGACACACTGACGTCCCGCTCACAAGATTGAGTAAGGAGAAGGTCACAGTAAGCTGCCTATTGGGCGCTAGAATCTGCCACATAACGCAAGCACTCAGGTCACTCAACTGCAGGTACAAGTATGACTCAGTCATTGTCCATGCTGGTGTGAACGACCTGAGACGCACCTCCCTGGACTACATGAAAAGAGACATAGAGGAGCTCTCTGATTATGTAGCCCAGGCAGGTATGACCCTGACCTTGAGCAGTATCCTACCTTCACCAAGAATGATGCCACAATACAGATACAAGATGATCAGCTTTAATAATTGGCTTAAACTATGGTGTCATTCAAAGGGGATCCAATGTCTGTCTGCCTGGGATGACATGCTGGACAAGCCACGCTGCTTCGCAAGGGACGGCTTGCACCTGTCACCCCTGGGTTTCCGGATTTTGGCAAAGGCTCTTGCCACCCCCATAGTGCATTTTTTAGGCAAGGCTCAAATTCTAAACCTACCACCCTAGAACACAAAAAAGGAAAAAAACTAAGGGTAATGCTGCTCAATGCCAGAAGTCTCAACCTCAAGATGCACGCACTCGAAGCCCTTCTCAGTATGGAGAACATCGATGTCTGTGCTGTGACTGAAACCTGGTTCAAGGCTCCTGAGAGCACCCCGGCACTATCAGGTTTTACCTCATATCATGCGTTCCGGCCACAAAATCTGGACAACACCAAGAAAGGAGGGGGGGGTGTCCATATTCATCAAGGACACCCTCACCTCAAGGCTGGTGGCAATGCATGATGCATCGGAGACCATCCAGGTGCAATTAACCGTAGGCAAGACTGCTCTGCAATTTGTAGCATGTTACAGGCCACCCTCTCAAACTCAGGAACCTCACACAGCTTTCCTGAAAACACTGGAGGGGATAAATGTATCTCCAAACACCATCATACTGGGTGATTTCAACTATCCAAACATAGACTGGGATCACTACTCAAGCCCCAATACTCTAGCTCAAAGGTTCCTAGAGTTCATAAACTCAAATGCCATGGAACAACTAGTCACCATCCCCACAAGAGGAGAAAACATACTAGATCTCATCATCACGAACATGGGGTCACAATGTTCAACACCAGAAGTATACCCCTCATTGGTGAGATCTGATCATAAACTAATCTCATTGGAAGTCCGCATCCCGCCCCCACCCCAGATAAAAAAGACCACAGTGAAGAACTTTTCAAAAGCCGACTTCACACTTCTAAAGACTGGTGTGGTCTCATTCAAGGCCCCAGAGCCAGCGGAAACCATTACTCAAACCACTGAATCACTTACAAATGCCTTCTACCAGCACCTCCAGGACTGCATGGATCAGGCAATCCCAAACAAAACAAAGACACTTTGTACCAAGGGCAAGCGTCCAGTCTGGTGGACTCCAGCCATAAATAAGCTCTACAACAAAAGGAGGAAGCTACTACAAGATAGAGCAAAATCCGTAAAAGGGAAGACACCCTTGATCATTATAAGTAAAAAACTAAGATCTCTCATAAAATCATCCAAGGCAAATTTTGAGAGAAAAATCGCTAAGGATACAAAAGACAATCATAAGGCCTTTTTTAGCTATGTTAGAAACCTGGGAGGAAACTCCCAGATATGCTCAGAATTAGTTCAAAATGATGTAAAAATCACTGAACCCACAGACATTGCCAACATACTGGCTGACAGGTTCAGTGCAAATCCCCCCCCCCCCCAAAAGGTAAGATATCTATACCAGAGGATTGTAGCCCCCCAAACATCTCAAATGCTCAAGTGAGAACTGCCCTCTCCAAGGCAGAAAACACAGCATCCATGGGACCAGATGGTGTCCCCGGTTGTGTGCTCCACGAACTCAATGAGGAATTAAACCCGCAGCTAGGGCAACTGTTTAATCTTAGCCTCACCTCAGGATACGTACCCAAGGAATGGCGTATGGCAACGGTGGTACCACTTCACAAAGGAGGTGCCTCCACCGACCCCGGAAACTACCGTCCCATCAGCTTGACAAGCCTGGTCTGCAAAGCTATGGAGAGAATCATAATGGAACTCATAAATAAAGACATAGGGAACTTGCAGACTTTGGATCCAACCCAGTTTGGCTTTGTCAAGGGCAGATCATGCCTTTTAAACTTGGTTGACTTTTTCGAAACAGTCACCAAGGCCATTGATGAGGGCAAGGCAGTCCACACAGCCTACCTTGACCTGGCAAAGGCTTTTGACACAATACCCCACTCGGGTATCATTGAAAAACTCACCAGCTTAAATGTAAACCCATACGTCACAAGATGGGTTGCAAACTGGCTAAGTGACAGAACCCACAGGGTCAGAGTTGCTGGCGCCATGTCAGACTCAAAGCCTGTCACAAGTGGTGTCCCACAGGGTTCAGTCCTGGGCCCACTCTTGTTCGGCATCTACTTTTCAGAAGTACAAGCAAACACAAGAGGATTATGGCTGACAAAGTTTGCAGATGACTGCAAACTGGGCACCATAGTTGAAAACCCATCTTACACAGATATCCTTCAGAAGGGTCTCATAGAAATGGATAACTGGTGCCAGAGCCATGGCCTAAAGTTAAACGCCAAAAAATGCATAGTCATACCCTTCGGGAAAAACAAGGTTACCCCTAGTTACCATATAGGTGGCAATTCACTAAGCACAGAAGAGGCTATCAGGGATCTGGGGACCCAGGTTGACAGTAACCTTTCATTTGACACTCACGTTGCTAAAGTAGTTAGGAAGACCTTCTACATTGCACACCTGATCATGAAGGGATTCACTTCTAGATCAAGGGAAGTCATCATTCCCCTGTACTCATCACTCATCAGACCAATGATTGAATACAATGCCCCATTCGGAATGTACCTGACCCGACACCTGCAGCAATTGGAAAGGCCCCAAAAGTTCCTTACCAAAAGGATAAAGGGTCTCAAAAATATGTCTTATGCTGCCCGACTGAAGGAACTCCAGCTCTACTCAGTCACTTACCGTCTGCTCAGAGGTGACCTGTGCCTGACATACAAGGCCATGTCCAACCCGGAATTAATGAACATGCTTCACCTCAAAAAATCCAAATCCATCAGAACTACAAGGGCAGGAGACTTAAACCCTAACAAGACTATTAATAGGACGTGCTGGAGAGACAGATTCATCACCCAGAGACTCCCTATGCTGTGGAGCAAAATCCCGGTACATGTGAGGCAGAGTACCTCGCTGGCCTTATTCAAGAGAAATCTTGACCAATGGATGGGAGATCACAGGTATACCCCAGGGATAACCTCAGTGTCACTGCTAGACAGAGGCACAGCAAAATAATGGGCTTAGTATCCTTCAAACTAAAGGGGTGGCAAAAGCCACAAAACTCTGGGCTAGGCTTATAAATGCCCTAGGGCAGATAGCCTAGTATGAACCTATGAACCTATGAACCTAAATGCGTACACTAGACTATGTTTCCTAAAACATCCCTTCCTACACTCCTCCAGGCATCAAAATTTGAACCCTTATGCCTCTATTAAATGCAACAAAATAGCCTCTTTCTACTCATTTTGAATACCATAAAATAAGATTTTGGCCTAATTTTTGTTTGCAATCATTCCTTTGCACTGGATCAGATTTCAAGCCCCCCCCCCCCCCCAATAACCTTTTCCTTTTCTCTTCCCCATAAGCAGTGTTCCTCGGTATTTACATTTCCTTATGGACTGTTTGTAAAGCCTGCTCAGTATATTAGCAGGCTCTGATTCACCCGTAAGGCTTGGGATTGACATAATGCTTAAGGTGTTTACTCACAGACAAGATGTACAGGGGTTGATTCTCACTAAAGGAAATTAGCTAGGCTTAAAATGGTCCAGAAGGGCAACTAGCCCAGTACTTCACGATGAACCTAAATCATCTGTGTACTATGAAGTATAAAGAAATAAAAGTAGGTAAAATGTGAAAGCTAATACTGTCCCTACAGAGACCATTGCCACAATCTTTTGTCTGTGCTGCTCTGGTATTTTCCTGCAAAACAGTAAACAACCTTCTTGGTCTGGTTTAAAACAGCAAAGTAAACGGTTCTTGATTTACTTCTTTGCTTAGGTATAAAAGAAAATTATTTATGGATACTGTGATTTATATCATAGAATTCCTTTCAGCTAGAGAAAGTACCTATAGCCTGTTGACAGTGTTAAGCTGCCAAGGTGGGAATGCTGATAGAACTACATCTAGGGGGAAATTTTGTAAGATACATGGGGATTCAAATAGTGACACAGATCCTGAACAAGGCGGCTATCATTTTAGACAGACATAGGTTGTCACAAGCATGCATGTAGCAGCCAAAGTAAACACAGGAAATGCCAAATGAAAAGTCTCACTGAAGACTTACTGAATTAAGCCATACATGTTTGTAATAGATACCAAGTATTTATAGGAACACAGGATAAATGTTTCTAAGTTTTATAATGAATGTTTCTAAGTTAATTCCACATCTTCAGACATTTGTTTAAGTTTTTGATTTAAGGAATTTATGGATTTCATTAAAAATACTAGCTGAAAGGAGTATAGGAGCACGGTTTGTGTTATAAAAGAAGTATTAAGATCTCTGTTCCTACATGTTCCTGCTCGCTTTGATTGCTCAGTCTGCAGGTGATATTAACAGACAAAAGGTGCTGTGAACAGAATACAATTATTTCTGTTATATAATGGGAAGTGTAATATAAGAACAGGTAGTAAAACAAACCCTCATATGGGAAATAGCAGCTCTGTATTATTTTTCTTTAAGTAAATATTCAGCTGCCAAGAAAGAAATTGGCAACATTTTGCAAAGTATTTTATTTTAACTGGTGAAAAAACAGGACCTTGTAATAAGACAAGGAACAACCCTACCTGTTGTGTATTTAGCAACTCAGAATTTGAAAGACACATTGGATTATGAGCAGGTTGCCGATTATAATCCATTTATTATGTGTTTGAGACATGGATGCCGAGAAATTCACCTTGATAGCAAAGCTTGAGAGGTGAACTTTGGCATCCATATCAAGAACACATAATTTAGGGTTATGATAGGAGACCTTTGTAGTACATGGAGGTTTATCTGCTCCATGTACTACTAGTTACAGAAAAAAAAAGCTAATTGTTTTGTTGGCTTTCAAAGCCATAAAGCACTTAGCTACATAGGAAGTGCTGTCAGAATGCCAGTGTAACACTCATTCCCCTTACATTTACACCCACCTTGCCATGCCTCTAAATTGTCCAGATTTCTGCCTCACATGTTTAGTGCACTCCTCATAAAGTATATGTGTTTTGGACAAATTACTGAGGATTGAAGACACTAAATAATGACATACATTTAGGTTTCAGACTTGTATCCTTCAGAAAATACAGACAAACATCTTGTTATTCTGGTAAATTCCTAAGCTCGTAACTGGAAGTCAGGACATGTTACCGATGGACAGCAGGCAGAAATATTTTAGTCTACTGCTGTCATTTGCTGGACAGTACTAGCACAAATATGGGGGAGTGATATTCCTTATCCAATGTAATGTCCTTGCTCATCAGATCTGACCATAAGGCAGTATTGTTTGAAATAAAAAATAAATCCGGTGACCCAGCAAAACCAAAAACCTTTAGGAACTATTCTAAAGCTAATCTCTCTCTCTGCTAAGAGACACCTTGGCTAAATTCTAAGTATCCCCAAACCCAGTAAACACCATAGCATATGCTGAGCTATTTACAAAATTCCTCTATCAGCACATTGATAGCTGTGCCCACTTGTATTAACCATAAAACAAACTCGAAAGACAAGCCACACTGGTGGAATCACAATATCAATCGGTTATACAACAAAAGAAAAGAAAATATTGGCCAAGTGTAGGAGAAACAAAGCCCAGCATACTAAAAAAAACCTGACCAATCTAAACAGGCAGCTAAAAGGGTTAATAAATACTGCAAAAGCTAAATTTGAAAGAAAAATAGCTCCTCAAGCAAAGGACAACAACAAAGCTTTCTACAGCTATGCCCATAACCGCAGGGGAAATATGCAACAATATGCAGAACTTATTGTAAATAGCATCACCCGCACTGAACTGGACGTGATTGCCAACTTTTTGGCTGACAGATTCAGCTCAAATTTCTCCCCCCCACTCCTCCTCTATATAGTCCAGAGGAAATACCACATGCCATAATCTCCCCAACTATTACTAGGGAACAGGTCTTTGATGCACTTCACAAGGTAAAAAATACTGCATCGATGGGCCCTGATAACATCTTAGATACTTAAGTAGCATGAAACGTGACTTCTGTGGTCCATTTGCATCACTTTTAAACTGGAGCCTTCAGTCAGAGTTTTGTGCCCAAGGAATGGAAGATGGCTACAGTCATTCTCCTGCACAAAGGAGGTCCAACCAACAATCTGGGTAACTACAAGCCCATAAGCCTGACCAGCCGCATATGTAATGCCATATAAAGAATCATCATGGACATGACAAATTAGAACATGGGTAACCTGCAAGTGCTGGAACCATCACAGTTCAGCTTTGTTAAAGTAAGGCTGTGTATATTATATCTAGTGGATTTCTTTGAGAGGGTCACAAAAGCAATGGATGTGGGCAAGGCTGTGCACATAGCTTACCGTGACCTTGCCAAGGCTTTTGATACAATAACCCACTCAGTCATTATAGACAAGCTCATTAAATTAGGTATGAACCCTTTTATAACCCACTGGATAACCAACTGGCTCACTGATAGGACCCAGGAGGTCAAAATAGGTGAGGCCACTTCTACCAAGAGGCCAGTCACTAGTGGAGTCACTCAGGGCTCATTACTGGGCTTGCTGCTTTTAGCATGTAATTCTATGAAATTGAAGCAAATGCTGAAGGTTTATGGATGACTAAGTTTGCAGATGATCGCAAGCTGGGGATTATCATCGACTCCCCTGCAGACACTAGCATTCTTCAAGAAGAAAAAAAAAACTAAGGGTAATGCTGCTCAATGCCAGAAGTCTAAATATCAAGATGCAGGTACTCGATGCACTCCTCAGTATGGAGAACATCGACGTCTGTGCAGTAACTGAAACCTGGTTCAAGGCTCCTGAGAGCACCCCAGCGCTACCAAGCTATACCTCGTATCATGCTTTTCGGCCCCAAAACCCGGGCCGAACTACAAAGGGAGGGGGAGTGTCCATATTCATCAAGGACACCCACACCTCCAGGTTAGTAGCAACACATGAAGCATCAGAGACCATACAGGTGCAACTAACCATAGGCAAAACTGCTATATAACTGGTAGCATGTTACAGACCACCCTCCCAATCTCAGGAACCCCACTCAGCCTTCCTGAAGACATTGGAGGATATGAATGTATCACAAAATACCATCATACTGGGAGACTTCAACTACCCAAACATAGATTGGGTACATTATTCTAGCCCTAACACCCTAGCCCAAAGGTTCCTGGAATTCATAAATTCAAATGCACTGGAACAACTAGTCACCTCTCCCACTAGGGGAGATAATATACTAGTAAACAAAAAGGCACTAAGGTAACTGACTTGCTTTTTGAAAGTAACAAAGGTAGATTAGATAGAATTACAACTGAACTTGACAGATATGTTAAAACAAGTATGGAAAGAAAACAAAAGAAGCTATTAAGGGATACTACTGAATATAAAGAGAAAAAAGCTTACCCCTTACCCAATACGACTAGGGATGTCCAACATGATGGGGACATAAGGAGAAACACAATGTTAACTGAGGAGGAGGGGGTAACCAATGAGATACATTTTGGGATAGAGGAGGAAGAAGAGGTTTTTTTAGAAAACCAACCTCCGTTAAGACGGTCAGACAGACTGAGGAACCGAGACAACCCACGAGATCAGGAGGTTCAGAGACCACCTCAGGGACCAGGATGGTACACAGGGAACAATTGGAGGGATGGGCGACAGAGGAGGAACAACTCGAACTTGAACTCCACCTTCCACAACACCAACAACTGGCGCAACAGATGAATGACAACACTGATAACACTCCCAGTATTTTCTTACCTACTGATTCTCCTGTATCTTGTTTTGATTCATCTATTGATTTATGTCAGCATTCTCCCACCAGTATGTTAAATTCTCCTTTGGCTAACATTACTAAGGAGGGTCCTACTATTTTCGGTGACAACTCCTTTTTTGTTTACAATTTTTCTAGTTTGAACATTTTAGACAGTCATCTTAGCTTATTGAAAAAAGGTTTTTCTTTTGTCCCTGATTTCAAATATGACATTAGTAAGATTCTTATTAATTTAAAGCTCTTTACAAGAAAACTGAATTGAAAAGTATTTTTTAGTACTAAACACAGGGTTGACAGTGAAGCTCAATTATTTACAATTAGATGAAGTAGCACATTTATACCCCCACACCATCCTGCTGTGTTGGCTTTTGAATGTTTATGTACAACACAAATTAGACGACTTCTTGACAATAGACAGATAACATGTGACAACAACATAACATCTGCAGAATTATTTTGCTTAAAGGAACTTTCTGTTAACAAGGACTACAGGGTTATGAAACCGGACAAAGGTGGAGGAGTGGTTATTATGACCAACACTGATTATTTAACGCAGATGCAGAACATTCTAAACGACTCCGACACATATGAGTTAGCTTCTAAATTTGATGTCCAGAAGGCGTACACCAAAATAGACTGGATGTTTTATGAGTTGCTATGTGAAGGAATAATAGATGTTGAGGAATATAAATATTTATCGGTAGAACACCCGGTCATGCCCACCATTTTTGGCATACCCAAAATTCATAAAAATTTAGTTAACCCACCTTTTAGACCCATAGTTGCAGCCAGACGATCAAAAACCGAACCTCTAGCTTCCTACATAGACATTATGACCAAGGACATCCTGGAAAGGTTGTCATATATCTTAAAAGATTCGTGGCACTGTTTGGACTGCCTCAGAACTTTGTCTCATGATGATCTGGGGGATTTTTTGTTGGTCACTATTGATGTTATCCATTTATTTTCAGTGATCCCCCATGATTGTGGGCTCGACTGGATTAGGAAGAGCTTGGACAAACATACCAACTTGCACCGGACCAAGAAGGACCTATTGGTGGATCTGTTGCAAATGGTACTGGAGAACAATTTTGTGGGTTTTGAGGATGAGTATTACAGACAGTCCACAGGGGTGGCTATGGGTGCTAAATGTGCACCCATTTATGCCAACCTTGTTTTAGAATGGGATGACCAGTTTGTGTCGACATCTGATTATAAGGCTAAGATGCCTATCTATTTTAGATTTTTGGATGACATTTTGCTTTTTTGGAAGGGCACACTTGACGAACTGGAAGAATTTATTTTATATTTGAACAACATGACAACATTCTTAAAATTTACACACAAGGTTGGCAAGATGAGTATTGATTATCTGGATTTACAATTATATACTAAAAATGGTAAAATAGAATCAAGACTATACAGAAAGAAAACTTACAGCAATTCATTTCTACACTATAGTAATTGTCACCCTGCCTATGTTAAGAGAAATGTTGTTAAGGGCCAAATGATCAGGTTGTCTCATATTATTAGTGAGGATGATGTCTTTAAAATTGAACTGGACATATTGAAGGACTTATTTGTCCAAAGAGGTTATCCCATTGATATTACTTTTGTCGCTTCAACATGAAATATTTAGAAGAAGGTCTACTGACTTTGTTCCAATTTTGCATGACACACACACAGGTTATGTGACAAAGTCACCAACCATAAAGATGTGCCTGATAGAAACAATACGCCAACAGGAATGGTATTACAACACAATAGGTTAGCACCTGAAGTTAAAGATGTTATTTACGGTGCTTGGGAAAGCCTCATCCCTGCAGACTTACACAACATACTTGGTAAATGTCCCACTTTTATTAATAGTAGAGGTCCAAATTTAAAAGACCTACTAGAGAAGACCCCTAGATCCTTTGGACAAAGACCAGCTACTATGGCCAAATGTGGCAATTGCAAGGCCTGTAAATTTATTAATGATGGTCACTATGTTTGTCTAGGCAATTTTAAGAGAACTTTGAAGAGCCCTGGTTACTGCAACTGTAACACAAGTATGGGCATTTATGCTGCCACTTGTTTATCTTGCCCAGCATTCTATATAGGTATGACTACCAGGAAGTTGAGACAAAGAATATTAGAACATTACAGGGACATAAAAAACAAGAAAACCACTAATTCATTGTATGTACACGAATCATTGTTCAAACTTTAAAAAGTTTATTTTTTTTTGTTATTGACAGGCTATATACAAAGGATTTTGGGGGGGGGACTTTAAAACCATGTTGGAAATAAGGGAATGTCTTTGGCAACTGAGACTTGATGCCAGCAATGCTCCTGGTATCAATGATGCACTATCCCTAGCATGTATTTTAAGATACAAGGTAGCTTGTATATAATATAAAACTATGTAAATTTAAATATTTTAACAGATATGGTTTTTGTTTTATATGGAATGTTTATTACTGCACTGATTTTTATGATGTTTTATTTTGGTTTATTTATTTATTCTGGGTAGCTATTACTTACTTGAGATTCTAGCAAACAAGGTATTGCTGAGCAGGACTTTAAGATTTGGTGAACAGGAACTTTAGGGGATAATTGTTTAATTTAACTACCCTCCTGCTTTTTCATCATTGATTAATCAAGCACTAATTAATAGCTGTATTTAAAGGTTGTTTTTACTGAAGTTAACTGACTCTGAAGATGCCCATGAGGGTGAAAGCGCTTAGTCAGTTCAAGTTGCTGTTTTTTTATTTCTTCATTCATCAGATTGTGGATTAATAAAGGTTTTGTGAGGTTACCTGTTATGTTACCTTAGTGCCTTTTTGTTTACTAGTTGTTTTACACTCTGAGTTCCTTCAGATAATATACTAGACCTGATCATCACAAACATGGGGACAAAATGCTCCACATCGGAGGTATACCCCTCACTAGTGAGATCTGACCACAAACTAATCACCCTGGATATACATATCCCACCTCCACCCCCAGCACAAAAGACCACAGTGAAAAACTTCTCAAAAGCAGACTTCACTCTTCTTAAGACTGAGATGGTATCCTTTAAGCCCACTGGGCCAGTGGATATCACATCCCACAATGCCGAATCCTTCACAAATGCTTTCTATGGACATCTCCAAGAATGCATGGATCATGCAATCCCAAATAAATCCAAGTCCCTCTCCACCAAAGGCAAGCATCCTGTCTGGTGGACCTCAGCCATTAACAAATTGTATAACAAAAGAAGGAAGCTACTGCACGACAGAGCAAAATCCCATAAAGGGAAGACATCTCTGATCAACATTAGCAGAAAACTACGTTCTCTCATAAAAACATCCAAGGCCAACTTTGAGAGAAAAATCGCTAAGGACACTAAAGATAACCACAAAGCCTTCTTCAGCTATGTTAGAAACCTGGGCGGAAACCCTCAGATATGCTCAGAGTTAGTTCACAACAACAAAAAGTACACTGAACCCACAGATATTGACAACATTCTGGCTGACAGGTTCAGTGCAAATTTCTCCCCTCCCTCACCCCCAAAAGAAGAAATACTTATCCCAGCTGAATGTAATCTCCCTGTCATCTCAGATGCCCAAGTGAGAACCGCCCTCAACAAAGCTAAAAACACAGCATCAATGGGACCTGACAGTATCCCGGGTTGCGTGCTATGTGAACTCCAAGAGAAGCTAAACCCACACATAAAGATGCTATTTAACCTTAGCCTTACTACAGGATATGTACCTGAACACTGGCGTACAGCAACAGTGGTCCCACTCCACAAAGGGGGTACCTCTACAGACCCTGGGAACTACCGCCCCATAAGCTTAACCAGCCTGGTCTGCAAAGCTATGGAAAGAATCATTATGGAACTCATAAACAGAGACATAGGGGACCTACAGACACTTGACCCCACCCAGTTCGGCTTTGTAAAGTGCAGATCCTGCCTTTTGAACCCGGTTGACTTTTTCGAAACAGTCACTAGAGCCATTGATGAGGGCAAAGCAGTCCATACAGCCTACCTGGACTTGGCTAAGGCCTTCGACACAACACCCCACTCAGGCATCATAGATAATCTCAACAGCTTAAATGTAAACCCTTATGTCACTAGATGGGTTGCAAACTGGCTAAAGGACAGAACTCATAAAGTTAAAATCGCTGGAGCAATGTCAGACTCAAAGCCAGTCACAAGTGGTGTCCCACAGGGATCTGTCCTGGGACCCGTCTTGTTCGGCATTTGTTTCTCAGATGTTAAAGCAAACATGGGAGGGTTGTGGCTGACAAAGTTTGCAGATGACTGCAAACTAGGCACCATAGTCGATACACCAGCGGACGCATACATCCTACAAAAAGGCCTCACAGAAACGGACAACTGGTGCTGGAGTCACGGCCTTAAACTAAATGCCAAAAAAATGTATAGTCATCCCCTTTGGGAAAAACAAAGTACCCACAAATTATCACATAGACAGCAACCCACTGAGTACGGAAAAAGTAATCAGAGACCTAGGGACCCAAGTCGACAGCGACCTCTCATTTGACACCCACGTTGCCAAAGTGGTTAGAAAAACATTCTACCTTGCACACCTCATCATGAAGGGATTCACATCCAGATCCAAGGATGTCATTGTACCACTATACTCCTCCCTCATCAGACCCATGATTGAGTACAATGCCCCATTTGGTATGTACCTCACCCGGCATTTACAACAGCTGGAGAGACCACAAAAGTACCTCACCAAGAGGATCAAGGGTCTCCAACATATGTCTTATTCTGCCAGACTAAAGAAACTCCAGCTCTATTCAGTAGCATACAGCCTGCTCAGAGGTGATCTCTGACTGACGTACAAGGCCATGTCCAATCAGGATCTGATGGACATGCTCCACCTCAAAAAATCCAAATCCATCAGGACCACGAGAGCTAAAGACTTAAACCTAGGCACAAGTATGAATAGGACATGCTGGAGGGATAGATTCATAACCCAGAGGCTTCCCATGCTTTGGAACAAGATCCCAGTTCATGTTAGGCAGAGCCCCTCACTGACTCTCTTCAAGAGAAATCTTGATGAGTGGATGGGAGATCGTAAGTTTACCCCAGGGGTCACATCTGTGTCACTGCTAGACAGGGGCACAGTAAACTAATTCTATTATATAAGGGGACCTTCATTGTGTCACTACTAGACAGAGGCACAGTATTTTAAATCTATTCTGTGCATTTTTGTACCATTTCATGGGGTGGCGAAAGCTACATCACTATGGCTAGGCTTACAAATGCCCCAGGGCAGATAGCCTAGTACTAAACTATGAAACTATGAAACTATGTGACTAACAAATGGTGCTAAAGCCATGGTCTTAAACTCAATGCTAAGAAATGCATAATTGTAACCTTTGGGAGGTCAACCATCCTGGTGATTTACCATGTCGATAATATGCCTCTAAGAGTCGACCCAGTGGTCAGGGATCTGGGTTTGCACAGAGAAAGTAGCCTGACCTTCGACCACCATGTGGCCACAGTGGTGAGAAAATCCTTTTAGGTTGCACAACTTACAAGTAAAGGAATAGCATCTAGGTCCAAAGAAGTCTTTATCCCATTGTACTCTGCCTTTATCAGACCAGTCATAGAGTACAGTTTTCCCTTTGGTATATATCTGACCAGGCATATGCAGCAACTAGATGGACATCAGGGTTTCCATACAAAAGCAATACAAGGTGTAACAAACCAGCCTTACCCAGAGCACCTTAAAGCCTTTTCCCTCTACTCGGTCTCCTATAGATTGCTGAGGAGCGATCTATGCCTGGCTTACAAGACATCCACAAACCCCACACTTATGAATGTCCTTCATATTTGTAAACCAAATAGTACCAAAAATAAAATGTCTAAGGACCTGACTTTTGTCTATGACTTAAATAGAACATGCTGGAGAGACAGATAAGTGTCCCAGAGACTGTTGCTCCTTTGGAACAGGCTTCCCATCCATGTGAAGCTGGGTTCACCTATTACCCAATTTAAGCACAACCTAAACCAATGAATGAGGAAATAAAAAAATATATACCTGGCACACATGTCCCTTATGGACAGCTTATAAATGCCTGGCCTTCAACCCCCCCCCCCCCCAGGTTGTTAGTCTATTAACAATCTATGAATCTATGAGTCTGTCTTGCCTGAGACCTGACCTTAACAATTTAAGCAGGGGTTGCTTAACATTTGTTAAGGTCAGGTCTCGTGTCACTCTAGTACTTGACTGGGTTGTCTTTTTCTGAATATCGGAGCATAATCACTGTGTTCTATGCACTACAGAGTAATTAATAACCAAAGTTGTAGAGTTCAGTTTTGATAAAGTAAATAAAGTAATAAATTATAAACATACCTCTCAACCTAGAATCATCACAAATCTGGACAAAGACCCATGAAAAAGTAGGTACAACTGACCAAAAATCTGCATGCTGATTAACATAAAATTTGCAATAATAATTATGTAACCCCCACCCATGTCAATGGAATTGTGGAACAACAACTTTTAAGCACCTTTTAAACACAAACTGAAAAAAAAAGACAAAATATTAAACACCAAATATAACCAGAACAATAGTTTTATTTATATTAGCATTGTTATCAAATGCAGCATTTTGTTCATCTAAATAAGCAATATTCATACCCCATCTCACTCACAGTCTTAATTTGTTTATAGTCCAGCACCATGGACCTATAGAAAATATGACTGTTAAAATTAGAGGTAAGCAAGAACATGCATAAGGGAACAAAGCAATATGAATACATTGTGGCACTTAAAACACTTACTAGTATTATTTTAAAAATGCCCGTGACTGTGAACTTAACACACTTACTATTATTATTTTAAAAATGCCGCTGACTGTTCAGAGGTATATCCCAAGCTCTGTAGGACAAAAGTATGTGTTCTAAACAAATTGCATTCTACATGTTAATATGCCAGGACCAGAATAACAAGCTAGAGGCAAATCCAGTAGGACTGTTAGCACCCTTTATTAATTCACAAAAAACAGCACCCCATCTGCACACAAAAACAGCACCTGCATTACATTCACTGAACAAGAAACTGCAGTGATACACCTACATGTATTTTGAATATAGATGTGCATTATGCGTATACACACATATTTGTGCACACATATATATGTAAAAATAGCGTAATTGAGAATAGAGAGTAATACAGTACAATGCTGGTTGTTTACCCTTAATTACAACTATTTAAATATAGTTTGCTTCGATGGCAATGACAGTATGACTGTCAATAACATCCCTTAATAGTTATTTCAGGAAATCAAGTTTTGCATCAAATTAGCTGCTAAAAACTCCTCAAGTACAATAAGAAAATGGCATCTACTACATCATTATTTTTTTAGCATTTCCTAATTAAATTATCAAGAAAGAATCCATTCCACAGAATTGGTAACTTACAAAGCATAGATGAAACTATTAGCACAACACAAACAGCAGCAGTGCAGACATTCTTTGAACAAGGACTACACCTCAGAAATGCATAGTTCTCAAAATTTCATAAAGCTGAGAGAAGGCGCAGAAAAACTGAAACAATTTCCAATTAACGTGTACTTCAGAAAGTTTTCCCATGACAAATCCTTCACGTGAGACTTTCAAGGCAGCTGCCATCTTGCACAGGATGTGATGTAGAAATCTATATTTACACTCAATATGCTGTCATGGAACAATTTGTGGTAAATGTAATTTAGCATGCTTCAGAATAGTCTTCAGTTTTGCTTTATATTTTTGGTTGTGTTTCTTAATTTTTTTCCTAGTAAATCACTGATGGTTATATATAATTATAACTGCGTATCAGCACTATATATTAGAGTTTTGCACTGCTTACTTTTTTAAAAATGCACATAGTGATGCAAAACCCGTTAATCCTTTAAGTGAATTAGAGTAAGTAAAATGTCCCGGATTGTGGGCCTTTAACCCCATCTATTATGTTTGGCATTTTTTAAGTCTTTGAGCAAAGAAGTTGAAAGGTACAAACACTTGGTTAAGCGTGCGTTCCTTTCCCAACCCAAACACAGATGTTTGTTTTTATATGTGCATATTAATTGGAATATTGGAACTTGAAAAATGTATATTTAAAAGAAAAATAATGTGGTGAAAATGTTCTGGGTGCAGTGAATTCTCAGTCTGTGCAAGACTATCCTGAAAACTACTCATTTTCTGATTCTGAAGGATATGTAGTTTGAAACGCAAAAGGCTGTTGTTATTTAGTAAACTCAATTCTTACTGATTTACAACAATGATCCAGAAAACCATTAGTTTTATGAGGAACAACATATCTAAAATATGAAGCAACTATCTAGCACACACACACACACAAATCATTCACATGAAAGCATTGCACTGCTATCTGCTAACAGTACTAGTTTTTAAAAATAAAAGAACAAACTGTAGTGTGCAGGCTACGAATCGTTTCCAAATAATTCCTCTGCTGCACTTTCTATAGTGATTCTGGCCTCATTTTCTCCAAGTACTACAAGCTGCATGCTATAAAACTTTTTCCAGAGGCAAAAATCTATCACACACACACATCATTCATTCACAAGAAAGCCCTGCGCCACTACCTGCTAAAAGTACTAGTTTTAAAAATAAAAGACATTAAAGAACAAACTTGTGCAGACTGCAAATTATTTCCAAATAATTCCTCTGTTGCACTTTCTGTTACGATTCTGGCCTGGCTGGCATACATAAGTTTTTTGTTTGTTTTTAATTCTTTTTTTTTTAGTTTTTACTTACCTGGTCAAGGTTATGAATTTTCTCTCATCCTGACCAGCTGCAGAGTACACTGCAGACACTTGTGGATGGATAGAAGTTTCATTGAAGATGATGTGCACAGTCATACACAGCTCCACTGGCTGCTAGTGCTACTGGTAAAGCTGGTAGCTTGGTACTCATCCAAAAATTATGTTCGGACTCTGAGAAGAGTCTCTCTCTCTCTCTCTCTCTGTTGATGGAGTTGTCCAATACAGGCAGTCTGTGGCTTCCTCACGAAGCTGATGTATCATGCATGCAAATGTACCCCCCCAAAAAAAAGAGAAAGAAAAAATCGGGAATTGAAGGAGCCACATGGGAATTCATGGCACCACATTATTTTTCCCTTGAAACTGATAAATACTGAAGAATTCAGTACAGTTGAGAGGTATGATTATAAAGTAAATAATGATTACACTTGGAGCAAAAACAGTATAATAATATTATAAAGTTCATTAAGGGATTGCTTCGGAAGAAATGTTATGAATTATAAAATTAAGTTACATAAGTAGCCAGTCTAGTAATTTATATAACACTTTGCCACTGCAATAGTTTTCCTTGGATATATGGGGAAAATTTGAGTGGCATAATATCTTGGAAGGGAAAGAGCTGTGATGAGATGTTGCACAAGTCCAGCATAAAGTTTGTTGTTTTATTTTTATTGAGATAGCTTTACTGACTTTTAAATAAATCACTTTATTAAGAACATGTTGGTTTACAATTTATATGTTTTTTTTTCAGTTGCTGTTTTACAACTCAGGTTTTAATGCCTTGCAGACTTGTTGAGTGTTTAGTGGTTTAGATTTGTAGTATTAAAGATTTAGTTTCTGATTCATAATTAATATGCATCATTTGGAAATCTGTTCAAAGTGTATTATTTTAAGACTTTTTTTATTACTTTAATGTTTTGAAGTGCCCTAGGCTTATTTTTCAATTTGCAATTCATTAACTTTTGAGGGAACTTTTAAAGTTAAGAAATAACCTTATATTTTAGTTTTAGAGCAGGGGAATTCCATTTGTTAATTTCAGTCACATTGTCACTTGTGTTTCCTAACCTTTGATGCATTTTCTTAAAGTTAAAAAGCAAACTTACCTTTCTGTGTCTAAAATGTGATGCAGTGTTGAACAACCTTACCTTTTTGTGTCTAAATCTTGGTAAAGAATGTCATTTGGTTGCTAGCTGAATAAAAAGAGATTTACAAGTTAGCATTTACAGTATATTAGTAATGTGCTTTTAATTATTTTGCATTCATATGGTATTAAATAGGTTAGGTGTTAATTGCTTGTCTGGTGTTTAATGTCACAAAAAAAGTCTGATAGAGGAAGGCCAAGTTAAGTGCTAATTAATTAAAAAAAAAAAGATAAAGGAAAAATCCAAGAATGTGATGGAATGAAGGGATAGTGGAGACTGGATGAGCAGCTAGGGAGTGGAGTGGATAAGATGCTGTTAATGCTTAAGGGGTGTGGCACTGAGATGGCTCAGGGGCCATTTTGGGCAGCACAAGATTAGGTTGTGCAAGAGAACTGAGGAGCTGCAATAGAGTGTATGGAAGTCAGAGATGGCAGTAAATTGAGTAATAAGGCAAGAAAAGCCTGAGAGGAACTGGGGAGTAAGAGACTGCTGGAGAACAGCAGGCTGGTCATGGTGGGAAAAAGTTAGAAGGAGACTGGTGGAGAATAGGAAGACATGCAGATGTAGCAACAGGAGTACAGGCAAGTAGGGTAGTAGGAGAAACAAGCTGGAGAGAGATGGGCTACACAACAGAGATGACAAATGAAGGGCAGGAAGAGTCAGAAGTCATTATGCAAGTGGCAGCACCAGAATGAAAGAAATGGGAGTGGAGAGAGATTCATTTAACCCACGTGGAAGAGAAATGGGGAGAAGGGAAGAAGAAAATGGTTCCTGCCATAAGGTCAACAATGCTAGAATTGGGCTAGTGAAAAATACAAAACTACTAGGAATAATAACATACCAAAGCTTAAGATTCGATCAGAATACCCAATATACAGTTAAAAATAACTATAAACTAGGAGCTTTTTATAATATGAAACCTTTCCTAACTGAATATGCACATAAATCTATAGATGAGACCTAACTACTCCCTGGTCTCCTATATGCCTCATTGATTTGCACTAACCTACAATCCTCTCAGCTAGCCAACAGTAGCAATATTATAACAAATTGTGAAGTTTGCAAGTAAAATTAATCAAACACATCACTGTGTGGCAGTTTGCTCCTTTAACTGGCTGAAGCTATCTAATGTACTAGCGTCTTCTCATATTACAGGTTCATAGGTTGTTACTAGGCAAACAATTTGGGTCCTGAGTATTATGGGTGTCTATACTGGGATGGGGTATATTAGTAGGGAAGTAACTAAAGACTTGTATTGGGGGTATTCATAGCCGGCCTTAGGCATAGGCCAACTAGGTGGCCACCTACGGCACTGGTCTAGCAGGGGTGCTTTTCCCAATATTTATTTAGTGTAGGTAGACCAGGATGGGGGCACGAGGTAGTGTGTTGGGGGGTGCCGTGGAGCCCTTTTGCCTAGGGTACCAGTCGACCTAGGGCCGTTCCTGGGGGTATTAGTTAGGATAATACTTTTCTTATTGACAGTCTGTGTCCTATAAGGGACATGGGGCTCAGCCCATCCAATTGTCAATGTTTTGTTTGAATAGGGTCAGGGATCCATTGGGACACATATCTGTATCTCCAGCATGTCATGTTTTATGTCACAAGTGAAGTTCAGATCCCTGGAACTAATGTTTCTGGTGCTGTTTGTTTTGTGCGTATGCAACAGATCCATCAGGGCTGGTCTAAGGAAGACCTGTAAGCAAGGCAAAGATCACCTCTAATCAGCCTGTTGGAGACTGAATACAGTGACAGTGTCTTTAGGTGATCAGTTTAGGACAGGGTATTTATGTCTTGGTGAGAAACCTTTGTGGGCTTTTCAATTGTTGCAAGTAACTAGTTAGATACATGCCAAAGGGGGCATTGTATTCAATCATAGGTCTGATAAGGGGTGATTAGAGTGGTGCTATAACTTCCTTGGACCTGAATGACATATTCTTACCTATATGTTGGTTAGGTTCTACCTGAGATAGCCAACAGCTGATTTCACCGACAACGAATTTGCGAGCGCCAGAAGATCGACAATCCGGAAGACCGACGCTATGGATCAAAACACAGACGCCGAGGATACTGACTTGGAAAAAGGCTGTGTAAGTATGCAGTGGTGACGGACGTTAGGGTGTGATTAAGGTAAGTGTGGATATTGACAGTCTGTGGCGATAGGGGTGGGTTTAGTGATTTAGGGTCAGTGCGCAGGTTAGGTAAGTGTGCGGTAGTGATAGTGTTTGGGTTAGGGGCGGGTTAAGTGAGTTAGGGTTAGGGCCCGTGTTAGGTAAGTGTGCGGTAGTAGTATTTTTTGGGTTAGGGGTGGGTTAAGTGAGTTAGGGTTAGGGAGCGGGTTAGCTGAGTGTGCGATAGTGATGGACCTTAGGGTAAGGGTTTGGGTTAGGGTTGTAGATAGTTGTGTATGTGAGGTTTAGTGTGGGTTTGTGAGGATTTTGGTGTGCTTGTGTTGTGTGTGTGGTTTTTGGACAGGGGATGTGTTTTGTTAGTTGATTGTTGTTATTGTGGTGTGTGCAGCGTATGAGGTTTCGTGTTTGTGGACCATTGGTTATTTGATTGTCGGGCATGTGAGGTTTTGTGTTTATGGTTTGTCGATTATGTGGTGTTGATGTTTGTGTTGTCGGTGTTTTGCAGTGTCAGTTATGTCAGGTAGAACCGTTGGTTAACATAGAATGATTTTCTAATTATCTTAGCTGTATGCTGATCAAAGGCCAGATTGCTTTCTGCATATGTTCCAGATCTCTTATTACTCTGTCGACTCTTAGGGGCATTTTATTGATGTAGTAATTAACTGTGGTTGACAGTTTCCCAAAGGGCATTATAATGAATTTTTTGACATTGAGTTTTAGGCCATGGCTTTGGCAGCCATAGCTTTGACACCAGTCATGTGTCTGTACTAATATCACTGGCAAGATGTTGTTGTCTTGGGAGCATCTATAATAGCTCCCAATTTTCAGTAATCTGAAAACTTGGTGAGACAGAGGCCTTGAACATTAGCCTTGACTTCCAAGAAGCAGATGCTAAACAGGAGTGGGCACAGCACAGAGTCCTGTCGGTGACCAGTCTTTTGGTGGAGGTGGTCTCAGCGATCCTGACTTTTTGGGTTCTGTCTGTGAGGCAGCCAACAATCCATTGAATTATGTAAGGATTTATAGCTAACTCAGAGAGCTTGTCAACAATTCCTGAGTGGTGTATTCTATCAAATGCCTTATTAAGGTCAAGATGCACAGTATGCACTGTATTGCCCTCATTCATTGCCTGGGGGACTTTCTCAAAGAAGTCTATCAGGTTAAGTAGGCATGACCTTCCCTTAACAAAAACAAACTGGGATGGGTCCAGTGTCTGTAGGTTGCCATTGTCCTTGTTTATCATTTCCATGATAAGTCATTCCATGGTTTTGCATATTAGGCTTATTAGTCTGATGGGTCTGTAGTTCCCTGGGCCAATTCATAGTCTGCCCTTCTGGTGAGGAATGACTGTTGTGGTTCTCCATTCACTTGGAATATACTCTGTTCCAAGGCTGTAGTTATAGTGCCTCAAATGGTCCTGATAGGTCATATTTTAGACTGTTTAGGAAGCAACTGGGGATGTTGTTGGTTTCTATGGTGAAGTGTTATTGGCTTTAGTGGGTGCTGCCATCATCTGGTCCTTGCTGATAGCTGGGGGAAGTATACTGGAGGAGATTTCACCTGCTAGAGATTGGGGGGGGGGGGGGCAGGGGTGAAGTTTGAGCTGAATTTATCAGCCAATAGATTTGTTATGTCATCCAGATCGGTGAAGGTGGTACCATTCACCATTCAGTTTAGCACACTGCTGTGCATTACCTCTAAGGTTGCAGACATAGTTGAAGAAGGCCTTCTGATTGTCCTTAGCCTGCAATGTTATCATGACTTCATAGTTGGTCTTGTTGGACTAAATTAGACCACATATTTTCTTGTTTAGTTGTATAAGAGAGATTTGTCTTTAAGGGAGTTGCTTTTCCAGATTTTGGCCATGAGTTTTCTTCTTTTATTATATACCTTGTCTAGGTGAGGATTCCACCAGTGGTGTATATTTTTAATGTTTGTTTTGGATTTACTTCTGGTAGGTATGGCAGTGTCTAAGCAGTCATCCTCATGTTTGTATAGTGACTCTGAATAATTTTGCATAGGTAGCTGTGGTCTCGGTGTTAGGGGGACTGTCACTTAATAGGATGTAGTTTGCCTTTGGATAGTTCCTAACTGTTATTGGTTTAGCTGGATTTTCTGGGTTGATTTTTACTCCAAATTAAATAACTTTGTGATCTGACCTCACTAATGAGGATGTGACATGGGGGGGGGGGCAGTGCTCTCCCATGTTGGTGAATACCAGATCCAGTATGTTTTATACTGTGGTTGAAGTGTACACTGTCTGTTCCAGTGTGTTTGTGTTAATAAAGTCAAGGAAGCATTGCACCTGTGAGTCTGAGGCACTGTACATTTCCCAGTCTATAGAGGGATAGTTAATGCCATCCATGAATACATTGATTGGTTGGATGGTGAGTCCCTCTAGTAGGTTTAGGTAAGAGTCATGAGGCTCTAGGGGCATAGAAAGTGACATGTAGCTAGTCATAATATGGTGAGTGACATTATCTATGGTGACTTGTATGTGGATGAGCTCCTTGGCATCATCCTGTTTAATCAACCTGGAGACAAGTTTGTTGCTAACATAGATCGAGACACCTCCAACAGTGGCTCCAGTCTGTGCTGTTGTTGGTTTAAATGTGTGGAAGGCACTGTAACCTTGCACTGCCGGAGTACATTTTATGGCTTTCAACCAAGTGTCAGTCACGGCACAGATGTCTACATTCTCCAGATTGAGGAGGGCTTGAAGGGTGTGGATTTTTGTTTTTTGTTTAGGCTCTGAGCATTGACTTTTTCACTGTGTTGGTAGTTTTCTATTTTTGACATTGTGTAAAAAAGGATTTAAGGGAGTATATACAATTTTAGCCAATTATTTGAAAGCCTAGGGGGTACAAGTGCAGCCCATCCTTGGCAAAGCAACATGGTCTTTTGAACATGCCCTCCCAAGCTGAGAGAAATTAGATCTCCCTGGAGTGACACCAGAAACTCAGTCAATTATTAAAATCAGTCATTTTACATTCATACTGTGGCATCATCCTTGGTGAAGGTAGAATGCTGTTCAACACAAGGCTCATACCTCTAACTGTGACACACATTCCAAGCGATCCATCATTTCTCTTTTCTTATAGTCCAGTGAGGTATATCTCAGGTCATTTATACCCACATAGTGTATGATAGAATCATATTGGTACCTGTGGTGCAGTGACTTGAGTGCGTTTGTGATACTGTGGATCCTGGCTCCAGATGTGTGACTAACCTTTATCTTCTCCTTGACTAATGGGGTGAGTGAGGCATCTGTATGCCACTTGGAGTCCCCAATGACAAGAGAATTAGATTAAGTATATCCTTGTCTTTTAGGCTTTGATCTCGGGGTGCATTGGGTGTAGGCTTATGTGAGATGTTTTTGTTGCTTTTGGTGTGTGTTTTAGTTATTACTAAGGAGTAGTGTTGCCATTAGGTGGCCATGGAGGTCTTTGAGATTTTACAAGGTTTCTTTTAAGTGCCTCAGTATAAGGCAATCTGTGTGTGTGTGATGAGCAGTATGTGTGAGTGATACAGTGCAGATTTTCCTGACAACCTCTTTATATGCAAGATTTTTGCTTCCAAGGAAGTTGTGTATTTATATGACTTGCATACAGTGTTATTTTCTTTAATGGCTAACTGGTTGTCTGAGAACATTAGACAAATACATTGCCTTAGGATGCCAAAATCTACCAAGCTGGCCACAGAGACATTTGGAAATTGTGTATCCATGTTGTCCAGTCCTGTAATAGGGTGTGCTGTTTATGATTACTTATTGAGTTTTAACTCATTACATCCGAGTGACGCCTCCAGGTGCATCTGCAGTTACCTCCTACTGCTCCTCTAGGCATCAAATATTACTTGTTCATACTTGCATTAATAATTCCAAAACCATGCTACATACAAGGTATCAGAATATTTTATTTTGAAGCATAAATGATGGCACACACAATTGTGTTGATATTTGACCTCTGTCAATGAGTATTTGTTAGAATTGTAAGGTGATAACTTAATTTTTAAAAGCTCAGGCCACACCCACTAGGAGTTAAAGGTATACACTCAAAAGAGTTGTACTGGAGGGAATGAGTTGGGGCTCCTAGGGTAGTTTCTGAGGTCAAGGGCCAGATGCTATATAGTGTTGGGATATGGTAGTGCTATTCGATATGCAAACTAGTTTCTAGGGTTAAGGGCAAGATGTTATATAATGCTGTGGTATTGTTAGTGCTATTAGATGCACGAGCTAGCTGCTCTAAGTTTATTTCCACACAATGCCATTCTGTTTGACAGGTTTCAGACCTAATCCTAATTTTATACGGAAATTTTACTGTCTAGGTGTTTGCTACCATACATGTCACTGCTAACTGCCGCTGGCTGCTCAGTTGGCAGCTCTTTGCAAACTTGTCTGATTTACAGTCAAGAAAAAAAGCTTGCCCTCTAGCCAATAAACAGCCACATTTTGAGATTCCTGGAGTACTTCCTAATACACAGAGATCAGGTAAACAATTTCTGCCACAAGATGGATGATCATGGAATTTTTAAATGTAAAAGAACAGCAAAAGCAGCTTTCAAGTGCAGAGTAAACAACAAACCACTGAACAACTAAGTCCATGGCTAATCCCCCCTTCTGCAAGGTGATTTGGAGGCACACAGAACTAGAAAAGCCAGCAAGAAGAGACATGACTACTTTTGCCACAAAATCAAATAAACTTGCTTTAAAGATGTTTAAAAATAGTAGTGACCAGTATATAAAGCAAGTACAACTGCAGTAAATCAAGAAAATATTCTTATTTTAGCTTAGATAGTTGAGGATGCAGTTGAAACAATTGAAAAGCATTGCAACATTCTCTGTAAGTGAAAAAGAGCCTTGCAATGTAGTCTGATTTATAGAAGAGATAAATGCTTGAAAACTGACTGATATACCCTGTAGCCAATAAACAATCACACATTGAGCCTCCTGGAGTGCTTCCCAATTCAGAGACCAGGTAAACAACTCCTGTCACAAGATAGATGATCCTGGAATTTCTTAATGTAAAAGCACATCAAACACAGAGCTCAAGTTCAGATTAAATGACAAACAACTACCGAACAACTAAGTCCCTTGCTAATTCTCCCTTCTGTAAGGCAATTTGGACTGTCCACAATATCTTCTATAACCCAGACAGATGCCTTGCCACCAGCTATTTCTTAAAATGGTACATATCCCCAGAGAACTGCACTCACTATAATAACACTTAAGTACTTACTCAAAAATTTAAAAATCATAACAGGGACAGTCTGTATATGTTGCTAACCTGTAGAAATTGATCCCAACAGATACCAGAATATCTAATTTATCTACAATTTAAAATCTTTTTGAAGTCGTAACTCTCAAGAAAATATTCCCGTACTTGTAGTAGCTCCATTACTAAGAGCCATTTCTAATTCAAAATCTTAGCTCATCTAAAATCTACAGTTCCAATGAAATCATACCTATCAATAAAACAGTTCTGCTGTTGTACCAGTCCCATTGCTAAATATCTTCATCATGTAGTCAAATCAAGCACGCATTACAGAGTTTCACACTATTACTATAGTAAGCCCATGATTGCAGGTCTTAAGTTAATGTAACTATTTGGATAACAAATGCATATGCCTTCTCTGTTGTCTGTGTGCTAAAATTACAGTGGAAGTAAACACTCACTGTAAAATGATCAGTAATAAAAATTAAACAATATAGTTCCTGACAGTATTACCATAGGTAAGTTAATACAAGCTTTCATGTATAAATCACACTTTATCAAGTACTTTTATTATTGATATTTTAAACAGTTATTTTTCCTAGAATACTCCACTGTAAAATGATGTTGAATATTTTAATGATGTGTGAGTTATACACATGGTATATACCAGGTTCTATGAATGTCTCTGAACTTAACTCATTAGACTGCTAGCAGCTTACATTCATCTTGCATTCCAGAACATTTTCTGAAAAATAAACATAAAAGAATAAGATTAACAAATGTAAGTATTTTGTGAACAATAAAGGATATTAAAATTGTACAAATAGCAATCCTGTATCAGTAAGAAGTATTTTTTATGGTGATAATAGTCAGTGCATTCATACCCCTGGATTCAGTAAACTTACGTGCAGGAATAGCTTATTCCTGCACGGAAGGGACGGTTCCCGTGCAGCATGGCAGCGCACCATACATATTCCTGAAGACGTGCTGCCATGCTATAATACGGACATGGTTCTGTGTACGAGTGCAGGGTGTGTGTCTGAGAACAGTGCTCTCACAATACACAAACCCCCTGCACACCAGAATTGCTGTACGGCAATTTAAATAGAGCAAGATTGCTTGTAATACCTCCCAACCCATCAGGGTAAGAAATCTGGACAAAGCCATAAAGGACAATTGTCCCTACAAACCCAGAAAGTTGATAGAATAACAGGTTTAGCATTAGCATGAAATATCAGCAGAGTATGAAGTGCATAACACACACCTCCCAACCCATCAGAGTAAGAAATCTGGACAAAGCCATAAGGGACAATTGTCCCTACAAACCCAGAAAGTTGATAGAATAACATGTTTAGCATTAGCATTGGCTATTCTGAAGGGTACAAAGTAAAAAACACAACAAATATTTTTTTCCACATATGCATTAATGTTTAAGCATAGCTGTGTGGGTGTGCCCATTGCTTAGCTATGCTTAGCCCAGCTGAAACGGCACGATAAATTAAATAGCAATAGACAGCCAACATAAGTATAAGTGCAGTAGTTTAGCAGTTAGAACATGCACCTTGCATGTAGTCATTCATGGTTCAAGCTTCACCAAAGCCATTTCCATTTTGTATGTGTAAACATTACCATTTTAATATATTTGTATATTTATGTAGGAAGTAAATTATATTTCTCAACCAGAGTAGTGTATGAGGCCCAGATGTGAGGTGTCGGTGTAATAAAGTAATGAAACCCCCATATAAACACAAGTGCCCATTACAGTATAGTCACACAAGAATAAATCTTATTACAGCACATTGGGGGATGTCAGGGAAGGTAAACAAATGTATATTATTTAATAAATGATGAATCAATCAAATACAGGTTGTAGTCCAATAAAATAAAACATAAGCAATGCTAAGCATTGCACAACTATGCTGACCAGGTGTAAGCATTGTGTACATATGAATACTAAGCAATGAGTAGCCCAGCTAAGTGGATTTGGCCATTGGTAAGCAGTGCTGAACTTGCCCCTTTAAGCACTGCCAAACTTAGCTAAGCAGGTTTGCCCATAGCTTAGCTTAGCTCAGCATATTCAAAACCATCCAATCACTGCAAAGGGTGGGAAATCGGCCATATTTAAAACCCAGAGGTGGGAATAGAGGTTATAACTGGTTGTAGCTCTCCACTGTAGGCAGTATGGCAGGTGTTGGAGAGGGCATGCCCTTTTGGGAGCAGAACTGGGGCATACAGGAGTCCAATGTCATGGTAGGACTCCTGGTAAAAAAACAGGATGTGAGACTGCTGCAGGACCAGTACCAGGGCTCCCAGTATAAAGCGGAAGCCTGGAAATGTCTCACCTGTGGTCTCACAAGTGCCATTGGTATCCCTCAGACTGGTGAGCAGGTCTGGCACCACTATGCTGACTTGAAACGGAGGAAGACGTTGCTCTTGGAACAGTGGGTCCAAGAAGCAAGACACAGGGGTGATGTCCCAGCAGTGTGTACGTATTCATAGCAATAACTGTTTACCAAAGTCTAGCTTGTGTATGTGATGGATAGGTATGCCTAAATGTTTCTCTATTTTCATTACAGCTCCAGCTGAGTGGGCTGTGAACCAGGAAGCCCATGCCAGTAGGTTGCAAAGGCTGCATCGTGAGGCTGGTGAGTAACAATCCTGTTTGTAGTAGTCATACCAAATAAATATAAAGGAGTAGAATGTCACCTGGCAGTATAAAAAATGTGTATGGCTTTTACTGGATAAACCAGACAATATGACATTAATAGTCCCATATGGGTCATATTTAAATAATACTGTAACTGCCTGGCAATAAAGTTCTAAATCCTGGACTGGTTGTGTTTACTCTGGTATTGTATGGCATGAAATGTTGCATTCACCAAGATCTGATATCTGAATAGTAATGTTGTGTTAACCACTGTTTCCCACACTGTACTACATAAAAAAATATCTATAGGAATGTCTGTATAAGAATGTTGTAATTACAAGGTCAGATTGTACAACCAAGAGAGAGACTTAGACAGAAAACACTGAAGGAAGAAACAGCAGTTTCTCAATAACTCACTCTGATGAAACACAAATTGTTGTATTTTTAGCAGACACAGCCATGGTTAGAATCCTAGGATTGGTAGTAAGCTGTATGCATAATTTCAACTAGGATTTTGTGAATATGTGTAGAAACAGTCAGATAGTGTTAACAAACATCCCCCCACAGGTCATCCAGTAAGAGAAGTAGACAGTAGCTATAAGACGGTTGAATTATACACTGTGTACAAACATACCACTGCCCAAACTAAGGCCATAGGGTATTGTAATAATACCTGTAGAGAAATGATTAGAGCAATGATCATTAAAGTTGTGAGTACTGCAAGGATATACAAGTTAATTGACATATCTCCCCCCCCATATCTGCAACGATAATCTAAACACACAAATCAATGGCTATGTTTTACACCAAACCTACTGTTGGGACATATGTCCTATTGTTCAACAAATATTGAAATGTGTTTCTATTTATGTTCCATGTTGAAATACTATCATTGGTGGCCTGTTGCTATCAATGTAACCTGCATGCCATTGTAATGGCCAATGTGGTTCCATATATGCATGTGTTCTGTTTGCAATGCAACTGTTTCAAATCTGTTGTTTTGGGTTAATGGGAATATCTATGCATGCTGTTATAACTAATCCTGGATTGTGTTGACTATTACTAACCCACATATGTTCTAAAACTGCAACACCATAACACATTTGGGAAGGCCGGTCTCTGCACGCCTGGGACCCATCCTGGGATGTCCTTGTCCGCTGGTCCTGCACCACCTTTGGGTATAACTGCCTCAGGGGATGGGGAACATCACCCCTGGGAGCAGGTCTGAACAGGATACCGTCACCCAAAGCCAGGTCTGGGGATTGGTGCATAGCGAGCTCCAAAAGGAGTCTGGATATCTGCTACACCAGCTTGAGGGCCGTGTGGTACAATTAGAGGGTCAGCCTACCCCTTCTGCTCAACCCCCAGAGCAGACACATTTGGAGCCGTGAAGGTGCAGTGGTGACTGCCCATGGGTGGGGACCTCAGTCCCACTGTTTCCATTTGGGGGCTCATGGGCTTCTGGTTTCCAAACACCACTCCTCGTCCAAGATGTTTACCCTCCACAAGTGTCATATACTGCCCCTGTATGCTATCTTGTCTGTCGTGTTTGTCTTCCTACCCAACCTACATCCTCAAATATACCTACTATCTTTTCCCAACATCCCACTTTTACCTTAAAAAAAGGGCAATCTGTTCCCCCCAAAAAAGTTTGCCCCATACATAGCTGTCCATTTCACACACATGTCCACTGAACACTTGTAATCTTATCGAATTGGCTTCACAACACATTACTGTTGTCCTCACCCCTCTCTCAGGGATTTGAATGTCAAATTATACCTCCAAATTCAGTATATCTGCACAGCTGATTGCTGTAGAAGAAATGGACAACTATGAACCTTCCCTACACCTGTTCTGCACATCCCTAGCTACTTTCTTTACTGTCTTTCCCTCTGCATGCCCCCTTTTTCACCACTTTCCTATCACCCCCTTTTTTTTCTTTTAAAGAAATTAGCATGGGGATAAGCAGGAGTAATCTGTTTTAAGCAGTAGTAAGTGGGATTAAGCCTATTTGTGTGGTGCTAAGCAATGCCTACACATATTAAGTATGTTTATGGCTAACTGTCTGTAAGCATATTTAACCAGAAATTAGCATTGCTTAATGCAGTGCAAACGCGTGCCAACCCACTTACAACTCCTTAAAAATGTCTTAATCTTTCTGTATCCAACAGCCCTTGTTCTTCCCAGCAACGGAATAATCAGCCCTTGCAAATCTTGAACCCAGAACCCTACACAACATAGCCACAGCAATTTACCACTAAGCCATTTGAGCTGTAGATACTTCTGATGTTTTTATAAAAATATCATGCAGCACAGTCATTCAACAGTAGGGGAAATGTATTTATTAACTAACTGACAACTTGCGAGACTAAAAAGATAAGCTATAATAAAATAACTTAAAACACCCTGACCACGAGAAATGAACCTCGAACTGTAAAACAAAAAAATAAAACACGTAGGATGAACTAGTGTTTTAGCTCTTTCATCTTTTATTGATGGATAAGACTTCTTCAGAAACAAATACATAAAAAATATATTTATATATGTATAAATATATATATATATATATATATATATATATATATATATATATATATATATATATATATATGTGTGTGTGTGTGTGTGTGTGTGTGTATATATATATATATATATATATATATATATATATATATATATATATATATATATATATATAAAATTAACCGCACTCAAATAATGAACAAAGAGAAGAAATGTTAACTAAGAAATGAACTTTGTGACAATAACAGCATTCAAACAATAGTAAATCACACCAACAACTCTTGTAGTACTTTAGCACTTTTGTCTTATTTATTATCAAGACTTCTTTAGAAAGACGTTTCATAACTGATAAATGTTTATGAAACATGTCTTTCTGAGGAAGTCTTGATAATAAATAAGACGAAAGCGCTAAAGTACTACAAGAGTTGGTGTGATTTACTATTCTTTGAATGCTGTTATTGTCACAAAGTTTATTTCTTAGTATATATATATATATATATATATATATATATATATATATATATATATATATATATATATGTAGTGCAGTTGGACATCGGATCCACACTCTGAACCTCTTACTGTAACAAATCTGACCAAAGGCTGTGTAAGTGGGGGTGAAGGGGTCCAGACTAGGGACCTCTTGTAATTATTGCCTTTATCCCTTCCTCCACAGCAGAACTGTTCTGCCTTGCAACAAAATAATAAGGCCTGCCAAGTCCTGGACCCAGGGTCTTGTAAACTATGATCAAAGCAATGTACCATTACACCATCTGAGTCCTACAAAATAGTGATGACATTCCAAACATATCAGTTAGCACATTCATCCAACAGTAAGGAAAGGAGTCTGTAGATTCGGTCAGGTAATCTATATATATATATGTATATATGTATGGAGATGCATAAATGTGGACAAATATATACATGATGTATATATATATATATATATATATATATATATATATATATATATATAAAATCTAAATAACTGAACTAAAACTAAACTGAAGAAACTTACTAATGAAAAATAAAAAACTTCTGTGGATAGGAAGAAAAATCACACTGAGTCCGAACTGTAGTTTAGTGCTTTCGTACTTTTATACTGGTATAAAGAACTCAGTTCTGATGAAGTTCTTTATACCAATAAAAGGCGGAAAGCACTAAACTACAGTTTGGACTCAGCGTGATTTTTCTTCCTATCCACAGAAGTTTTTTATTTTTCATATATATATATATATATATATATATATATATATATATATATATATATATATTTAGAGAGAGAGAGAGAGAGATGCTTCCACATTCATATCCACATATATGCATATATATATATATATATATATATATATATATATATATATATATATATATATTTAGAAAGGTTAATAAATATATATATATATATATATATATATATATATATATATACACATAAATATCCAGAATTATATGACAGCTACTAAGACATGCAGTCAGAAGGTCATGCTGCTGCACACTGGAATTCTAACCTGGAAATTCACTCACTGGCAATATTCCTTAAAATGGGGAGCAATGACATCTGTGCTGTAGTGGAGACCTGGTTAAAGGCAGCAGGAAGCACCCCTGCAGTACCAGCCTATAATTAATTCCACAACTTTTGGCTGCAGAACGTGGACTGAAGCTCCAAATGGGGTGGTATTTTCATATTCATAAAGGATGCACACACCTCCAGAGTGGTAGACCAACATTATGCATTACAGATTCTGCAGGCGTAGCTGACATTGTGTAAGACAGTGGTTCAGGTTGTAGCCTGCTATAGGTCCCCATACATGTCTCAAGACTCACACTCCATGTCCATAAACACCCTGGAGAATATTAGTGTCCAACCTAACACTATCATACTGGTTGACTTCAACTACCCCACCATTAAGTGGGAGAGCTACTCATGTACCGATGCACATGCCCATCACATCTACCTGGTCCTTCCTAACATGGGTGACTGTTGCTCTACACCAATAGTCAACACCTCCCTTGTTATATTTGAACACAAAGTAATCACCTTTGGAAATCCACAGCTGTCTTACTCCCACTACACAGGTAACCACCATGAAAAGCCTTTCCAAAGCTAACTATGGCCACATAAAATCAGAGGTGGCTAACCTCATGGCAGCCATGCAAATGAAGACTAGTTGCATGACAGCTGAATCAAACAACAATGCACTATGAACACGTACCCAAATGCATGGATACCACCTTACCCAATACAATCAGGACCCTCACCTCCAAAAAAGGAAGCTGATCTGGTGGTCCCCTGCCATAAAAAAAACTGTACAACAGAAGGAGGGAACCGATATGGAATAAGGTGAAGTCCCAAGACAGGAAATAAACCCTTATCAGCCTCAATGAATAGTTGAGATCCCTCATCAAATACTACAAAGTTAGCTGTGAGTGCAGAATTGGAGCACATAGTAAAGAAAACCACAAGGCCTCATACAGTTATGTAAAGAATCTCCTTGGCAATACCAAGAATTGTTCTGAGCTACTAGACAATGGTACCTCCCAGAATAAGCCAACAAATAATGCCAATATACTGGCTGGCATCTTGAGTGCAAACATTACCCCTCACTCCCCCCAAGGACCAATCACAATACCAGTACTTCACCAGGCACCCAGATTTACTGCAGCACAGGTTAAAACACCACTGTCCAAGGCCAAGAATACTGGCTTTTATGGGACCTGAGAATATCCTTGGCTGTGTTCTACATGAACTACAGAGTGACCTGGCACCTTACCTGTGTGCCCTATTCAAGCACAGCCTCACCTCAGGCTTTGTCCCTACTGAATTGTATACTGCTACAGTCAACCCTCTCCACAAATGAGGTGTAACTACAGACCCTGAGAAATACTGCCCCAGCTGCCTGACAAATCTTTTATGTAAGCTATGGAGGGCATCATCATGCACCTAATAAACAGGGATATGGGAATCTGTAGACTCAGGATCCCACACAGTTTACTTTTGTGTTAAGGGTAGGTCATACCTGCTCATTCAACCTGGTCATCTTCTTGGCATCAGTCACCTGAGCTGTGGATGAAGGCAAGGTGATACATACATCCTACATTGATCTGGCCAAAACTTTTGATAACATCTCCCACTCACTAAACTCAGCATCAACCCCTATATCAGTAGGTGGGAACAGAGGCACAGTCACAGGGGTAGATTGGACATATTGCTGTCATACATTGAGACAGTTGCAGATGTCACTGAGTTTGTTGTAACATCCTTTATGAGGAATATGAAGTTGGTAATACCAATAGATGTGAGCATTTACTAACTGCATTCCCCAGAGTCCACAACTGATTTACCAAGGACACCAACTGTCTGGTGAACACACAAAACATAACAGGCAGACATGTGGCCAGTCTGTGGATAGCATGCCCATGGAGAGGTATGTCAGAGGCATATCACTGTGAGTCATGACATCACACACTAAATGCATGTCCACACAAACCCTATCAATCTATCAATCCACCATGTGTATAACGGCATTGATGATATAGAATCTGTTCACAAATCTGGGGATATGTCCCCCATGTTTGTTAGCTGTCCCCACATGTCCTGTCCTGTGACATATTGCCACCAAGTGTATGTGAATCTGTGGGCCACCACCTCTGTTATGTCCCTCACACAGACAAGGAAATGGGGCAAAGCCCACATTAAGGAATGTCCCATATGTTGGAACTAGCAGCAGTGTCCAGGCCCACAGCACAATACAATTTGGGCATCTACATAGTGGTATGGCCATAGCAATACCTGACATCTGTACAGAGGACAGACAGAAAGTAGATAGCCAACAGGTTATGTATTAGGACAAATGTTTTGAAAGATACACGTCTGAAACTGAAAGGTATGCCATTACTACATGACAGCAGTCCTCAATAACATGTCCAAAAACGGGTCTATATTATATCATCGAATGCTTAAAAAAGTGAACGCTGATTGATCGACCTAATTTAAGTGAAAGCTTACAATTTTGAACTGTCAGATCAGTGATTTTTTTCCCTGGGAAAATAATCGCTGATCCAAAACACATACACAAAACACAAGCACACCAAACAAACAGAAATCCACACACATACACCTAAAATCTGATACCTAACCCTACACTAAACTATGCACACACCACTAACTACCCACTTACCTTAACCCAAACCCTAACCCTAAGGTCCGTCACTATCGCACACTCACCTCACTTGCTCCCTAACCCTAACTCACTTAAATCCGCCCTAACCCTCATGTCCACTCAATCGCACACACACCTAACCCGAGCCCTAACCCTAACTCACCTAAATCACCCTAACACTCACTTCCACACAATCGCACACTTACCTGAATCTGACTGGTAACTTTCCACCATAACACTGAAAAAAATGAAGCAACAGAAACGGACAACCAAATTCTTTCCCTAGGAAAAAATTTGAGTTTCTGCTGCTTTGATATTTTGCAGTTTCACGAAAATAAGTTCAATCAATCAGCGTTCGCTTTTTTAAGCATTCGAGGATATAATATAGACCCTCCAAAAACATAGTAGTCTACAGTTAATATCAACATATCAGATCAATATCCTATAGGAGATACATATAAACATACAGCTCAAACACCAAGAACAAGACACTCAGTACTCATAGTCCAGCTTTGCATGCAGGGGTGTATGGTTCCAGTACTACAATCTGCAATCTACTCTTACTTGAAAAAGCACTGTTAAAAGTACTAACATAATGATACCATATGTGTTAAACTATTTCTGCCAACCAGTGTGCTGTAGCTAGTGTAACGTGCACGTGTGATTGCATATAATCTGGGATACTACCCATGTATGAAACAAATCCAAACCTGCGCAAACATGCTCAAAGCTGCTCAAAACTACCTTAAGCACTCTGTATCCAACAGTTCTTGTTCTGCCTAGCAACAAAATAAATAGCCATTGCAGGCCTTGAATCCAGGACCCTGCACCCCATAGCCTATGTAATTTACCAGTAAACCACCTCAGCTGTATTGTTTGAGGATGTTTTCTCAAACATACCCTTCTTTACAGCCAGTTTACAATAGGGAAGAGACAAGTGGGCATTTAGGAAGGATTGCTATCTATAAATATATATATCTGAATAGAAACATACATAGAGAGAGAGTGAGATATGTAGGGAGCTCCATATATGTGTACAACAACATATAGATATATTAACAATAAATACTGAGTTGCACACACACACACACACACACACACACACACACACACACACACACATATATATATATATATATATATATATATATATATATATATATATATATATATATGTATATGCACACACACACACACACACACACACACACACACACACACATATATATATATATATATATACACACACACACACACACACACACACACACACATATATATATATATATATATATATATACATACAAACATACATACGTATATATATATATATATATATATATATATATACACACACATATACAGATTTGTATCACTTCACTGAAAGACCATTTCACTGAGACCAAATCACCTAAAGTTCATTTCACCTAAACCTCATTTCACCTAAAACTTATTTCACTGACAAGTAGTACTCTAAGGCAAGTCAAAGGCATATGTGCTTTTCCCCACTGTAATGCAATCCTGGTGTTAGTATATAGTTCGGTTTTATCAAATAACGTAAAGCAAAACCAGACAACAGAAAAACAAGTGGGGGGCTACACCCCCTCACCTCCAATGTGGGGGGCTGTGCCTCCCCACGCCCCCCCTAACTATATATAATAACACCAGGATCACACTACAGTGGGGAAAAGGACATATACCTTTGACTTGCCTAGTACTACTTGTCAGTCAAATGAGTTTTAGGTGAAATGAACTTTCAGTGAAAAGAACTTTAGGTGATTTGGTCTCAGTGAAATGGTCTTTCAGTGAATTGATACAAATATATATATATATATATATATATATATATATATATATATATGCATACATGTCCCAAAATGCCCATACAAACATATGCTACTGATAGACCACCCACAACTGGGATAGCATGCACAGTTGGATACAAAAGCAGCCACGCTGCTACAAAATCATGATAGGCCATACACAATGACCAGAAATACAACAATCTCTTAGCAAAACAAATAAAATGTCTGAACATAGCAAAGAAAAATACAACCAGTCAGTAATTCACACATGTTTATTATACTCTGATGTCTTGGCCAAAGCCTTCAAGGAGTAAACATTACCAGAAATACATGCCTTAATCACAAGAAGCAATTAACACCTAATTACACAATTGAATACACAGCCTCCAATTACACTCGTCATTTAACTCCCTATTGGATAAAGTATTACAGTTAATATTAATACATTGACACATAACAATTGTCCTTTTATGAATGTTTCATCACACTGAGGAACAGACATTTTCAGAAACAGTATCTTGAGACCCACTACTGTCCCCATGGTATAATTTATTCAAATGTACAGCTATAGAACTGACATATTTCTTATCAGTAATATGTTTGACATGTTCTAACAGCCTAGTTTTAAAACATGTGTTACTGTCCCCCACATAAAATATGTTACAAGGCCATCTAAGTGCATTCTCTATACACATACCTCTTGAATGTATAAACTTCAACATGCTTCCCAGCCATTCCCCTCAGCAGGAATTACAGCACTAAATAATGATAGACCAGTATAATTATCCACCTAAAACTGTATGACATCTGGACAAAGCCTGACATAATTGGTGGACAGAAGCCCACATAAATGGCCATACATGAAATATTTCTGTTATACACTGAGAAAGTTACTGTTGTTACAGGGTTTGTTATTTTTTCTGAGGGATATAAAGTCAGAAAAACAAATGGATGTTACCATCTACATAACACAATCACCAGAGTATGCTACTGATTTGCCAAGGACAACACCTGCCTGGGGAACAGCCCATACATAACAGGCTAACCTTTGGCCATTATGTGGATGTCCCTACAGTTGAGAGGTATGCAGAGCCAAAACTTTGCCAGACTGAACCCCATGCAGAAGTAGCATGTGCAGACAAACCCTTTTAAACTAGCAGTATTCCAAACATATAATAGCAATACTCACATTCTGCTCCTAAGTCTTTAACCTTCCCCACCATTTAGTTGGCTTATCTCCACAAGTCTTATTGTAAGAGGTAGTATCTCATAGAACTCCAGGATGTCTTCCTCACAAGTAAGGGAAAGGGCCAACACCCACATAGAGTACTCATTTATAGGAGTGTGTTGCCATGACATTTCTATTGGAAGAACTGCACAGCTGCTCTGCATGCAGTTAGCAAGTGGGGAACCCCAATAGGTGCACAGGCCATCACCTGGTCATGAGCATCACCTACAAAAGACATGCTGCCACTTATTCAAACCAGCTCTATCCCTGTAGTGCACAGAGAGAGGGAGGGAGAGAGAGAGAGAGAAATAAATGAAACAAAGTGGAAAAGAGAAAAAAGAAAAAAGATAAGTGGAAAATGTAAGCAAGTAATTGAATGTAGTACTTGGTCTGTAATAACAGGAAATATGATTTGCAGGAATATATGTCCCAACAAGACATGCTGTACTAATGTCCTGCTAAACAGCTGATATGGCCATAGCATCTGTCCCTCTCTGCAGTGGGAGATATTACAGACATACATCTCAACTGTACAGATCTTCACAGAATGTCCACATTTTACCATCATGCATTTTTTTCTGTTCCGCCTGAGATCTGTACTTTTCTGGCAAATAGCTGAGGATTGAAGTCATCAGGTAATGACAAACACTTGAGTTTAAGACACCACATCCTTAAGAGTATACACTGTAATGCTAAATGTATCATTCTATGAACTTCCTATATTTGTAACAGGTATATTTAAAGTATGTCCCTATTTATCCCCCCATCATTTTAGGCATTGTCCAGATGTGATTCTCTGAGAGGTTGTGAGGTGTGATCACATCTCAGGAGCTTGACTCACCTGGGAAAGAACAGCTCATATATGACAATCGCAGGGGTGTCTGTCAAACAGTTCTGACTGTGCCACTGCTAGGACAGTTAATGGGATGTTTTCCATATCCATATTACCTGTGATTATGAGTATGACACATGTTTGCTTTGTAAAGCTAAGACACCCATAGAGGGTGTGCGCATAGTAGAGTACTGTTGCAGACATGTGTGTTGAACTGCATGTGATATATTGAATTAATAACATTCAACTGTACAGTGTTCTGCTGGATAATAAGCACATTTGTGACTGATATCTGTAGTCACATACATAGGGCGGCCACGGTGGTGCAGTGGTTAGCATTGCCGCCTCACAGCAAGAGGTTCTCCGGTTCGATCCTCGGCTGGGGTGCCTTCTGTGCGGAGTCTGCATGTCCTCCCTGTGGTCGCGTGGGTTTCCTCTGGGTGCTCGGCCTCCCACATCCCAAAGACATGCTGCAGGTGGATTGGACACTCTAAATTGGCCCTAGGTGTGCGTGTGAGTGTGCCTTCTGTGGAAGGTTGGGCGCCGGGCTGGCAACTCGACACCGTAAAACTCCACTGCCATTCAATGTGCAGACAGGTGATCCGCTGTGGCGACCCCTAACCGGGATAAAGCTGAAAGAAGAAGAAGAAGAAGAAGATCTGTAGTCACATACATATATACCTGTGTTATGTCAGCCAAACCATTGGCAGGTTTGTGAGCAATGGCATTGTAACATAATAGCCTACTTATGACTGTTGGACATCTTCCAGTTTATCACAGTGATGTCAAACCCTACTGTGCAATCAACGTACTAATGTATGGTGCAGCTATATTAATACAGTATCAATATTGATGTGCTCTTTGACACCCATTTATGTGTGCCATTGTCCAGACATACTGCTGTAACAGGTTGAGACATATGAGTGAGCGGCAAGACTGTAACTACAGTGTGCCATACTAACATACAACAGAAATGTATACCAGGTATCCCCTGAGCACATGTGTGTATGCTTTTGTTCAGCTGGAAGGCACAAAACTAAATCACATGGGTTTCAAGCATTCAGGTACATAGGTTGCGCATGTCTCACATGTGTGTAATATCAGTGTCAGTGCATACAACAGACAGAAATGTGTACAGCTACTGGTTGTTGCAGTGCCCTGACACCGATATGGGTACTAGAGTAGGCATGGTATTCAGCTATTAATCAGAGAAGTGTCCACCTGTATTATGACCCTCTGTCCATGCCTGCCACTTCAAGCTATATCAACACCTATATACAGTGGATATCACAAGTGTACACACACCTGTTAGACTGGCAGGTATGTGTGCTGTATGACAATCAGACCACAGAAGATCATTTCATAATGTTTCACATCTTTATGTGATCCCTAACCTGTACAATTCCATTGAAATACAATCAAATGTATTTCTAGGAAGGTGACCAACTATTGCCAAGTGAAGATGTGCCATGATGTTACAGTCCAGACCAGGATGGATAAATGCTGTAACCATCTCAAGAGGTGCATACATAACATTTCAGTTTAAGGGTGTGCAAACTCATTCAACTGACTTATTGTACTGATTATTATTTCCATGTTTTCACAGACCCGATTGTTATGTTTTTAATTGAATTGTACAGGCTATAGGTCACACTACAGGTGGGATTTGTTATGAAATTAGTTATTGTTGTGTCATGTTCCAGTTGCACAAATACCAGGCAGTGTATCAGGGGTGTGCACCCTTTATATCCACTGTAGCTATATGGACACAGCAGTACCTGACCTGTATATCTAGCCTCCACCAAGGTAGAGTAATTCCCTTTGGTGGACAGCAGCAATACACAAACCACATAATAGGTTGCTACCTTGGCTGTACATGGACACATAGGTGCAGACAACAACTTTGAAGCAAGTCCACCCATATCTGAGCAAGCATGTAAGTTCACAGGTGATGTCCTGTAAGGCTGACTATGACTATGAATCAGACATATCCACACCACCAACGACAATTGTAACCATGTCTCCACATATGTTGTAAGTCTTAGATGAAACAACACAATTCACCCTGTACTGGGGGTAAAGAACACCTCATACACACATGCCATGGATATAGGCAACCTGCATCACACAGGTTAGGTGGGAACATCACCACCCTGTCCACCCCAGTTGTACATGGAGATATGCACATCAATCACACTCCTCCCCTCAGCAATGGTGAGCATGTACATATTGCCTGCTGATGGCAACAACAGCATATCTCCATGGGGCATAATAACATCAGTGTCGGCCTCCTACATGAACTCAGGCATGTGCTCAGAGCTCTCTCACACACCACAGTCAAACACAAGCCTGCCACCATACACACACCATCCACATGGAAAATGACCACTGTCAACCCCCTACACATAAATGAATGGAGGATAGAGGATTATGCAATCAAGTGCCCAACATTGGGGGGAATAAGAGAGCTCAGGCACAGGCGTGTAATGCAAGCTGCTATAGCCATGATAGCTTGGAGGGTTCTGGTATAGTCTGGATTATTTGCAAGTAATATCCACTGTTGATGTGCATTTTGACAGCCGTATGAGATCCTTTGACCTTTTCCTGTTTATGTCTTCCAGGTAACATGCAGAGTGCTCACCTGCCAGCATTCTCTGTTGGGGAAACAGACATCATCACCCAATATGTGATTGGACATTATGCCCTGTCATGTGGACGGAGAGCAGAAGATGTGCGGGAGAGGACTGGCCTGTGGAACAGTGTGGTCCACAGGGTAAATGATGCTGGCCTGCACAGCAGAACTTATCAGCATGTACAGCATCGGGCCACTGACCTCAAATGCCATGTCCATCAATGGGCTGCTGCTGTAGCGAGGGACCGGCTAGCCACAGATGGGAGCCCAGCCATCCAGCCCCTACTGACACCCATCGAGGAGCTCCTCACCATACTTGAGCCACACACTGAATGCACAAGCCATGATGCTGAGGGAAGCATTGTGGAGGTGGGTTGTACACACACACTGGATGAGAAGCATGCATGTAAGGGCCCAGTGGGGATTAGTACACTAATGTATCAGACATACATATATCTGTATTGTATATACATGCATGTGTCAGGTCCGATTTCAGTTGTGGATGGGGTTTTCTAATGCACAGAGGTGCACATCTATGGTGAGGACAGGGCATTGTGTATTATTGAGGTTAGTACTGTAGATGTGCAGACATGCTGCATCCATCCTATACCAAGGCCACATGTGCATCTGCTGACAATAACTCCCTCTCACAACTACCTAGGACCCTCTGGTCTGCATATGGGACAGCAGCCTGAAGCTAGCGAGTATTACATTGTTCTGCTGTTGCCTGGCAATATCCCAGGCATGTGAAATGCATGCAATTTACCATGCACACAACCATCAGTAGTAGCTATATTGTTTCATGTAATAGCTATATTGCTTGTTGTGCATGTTCACTTGTGCTGGGGTTAACTGTATTGCATCATAGTGGTCACCACTGGGGCCTATCTGATGTGAATTCAACATTCCTGTAGCATACCTCACAACTTGTCAGTGCCAAAATGTCTGGACGGAGGCCAGCAAATTGTGCTGGAAAAATGGCCTAAGGTAAGGTCACGTGTTACACCTTACTGGTATACAATGGATATAAATTGTGTACACACCCCTCTTAAGATGCAAGGTGTTCCTGTTACATACTAATTAAGACCACAATATGACAGTCCACACCTCTTCCAGCCTTTAATTTGACCTATAACAGGTACAGTTCACTTGTAAAACCAAGCATCTGTACTCATGTATTGCACCTACAATGCAGGCCACCATTGAGGGCGGCAGAAGTCATATCAGCATGATGTTTCAGTCAGGTATGATACCTCATGCTGCCATATGTATCAGTACACTCACTGTAGCCTATATGGCTACAATATCACATACATGGGCATTGTTAAGGCACACAGACCACTTCCGACCATGTATAGGTTTCAAACATATGGATATTCCAGACACATCTGTACAGAGGTCTGTACAATGGTTTAACCTGCTGCATGTAAGGCAGATGCTGTTACCACACTATATAAACTAATGGCAGCGGGAGGAGGTCACCAGCCATGTATGATATACACACATGATATGATCCTCGTACACACACAAACAGTTGCCAACATTAAGATTAGAACTCCTGCCTATCTAGGTATGCCTACTATAGTGCTATACAGTTATCAGATGCTCCACAGAGCTTATGCATTTCCACCTCTTCCAAAGGTACTTCTAAGGTGGATGACATCAACAGGTCTACAAAATTGGAGTGAAGGGAAGTGTAAAGGGTAGTACACAGGTCAAAAATGGTATGAGCCAGACAGTACATGATTCACACACACATACACACACACACACACACACACACACACACACACACACACACACACACACACACACACTTGCGAGTATTGGGATTAGAACTCCTGCCTATCTACGTATGTCTGCTATAGTGTTACACAGTTACTGCATGCATTACAGAGCTTACTGAACTTTCATATGGCAAAAGCTGCTGATAACTGCACAGCTGTGGTAAAGTATTACAGATGGCAGACATTCTGCCTTCTGTACCACCCATACATCATGCTAGTTCTTTCTGTCTTTCACTTCAATCAGCATTATGGCTTGGCACTTCACCAGGTTATTGTATCAAGAAGTGTGGCACACCTGTGAGTTGTCAACAGTACTTGTTCATCACAGATGTTGCCCCAGTACTTACTAGTTATGTCCACCCCTCCTGGCATGTTTGAAGGGCGATTATCTGTGCTTCACCCATTAACCCGGTACACTTGTCCACTCTGGGGCACTGTTGCAACTGCCGCATGTACACAGACAACCCTCCACTCTAAACTCCAAACACTCAGACCTGTGAGGGTTACCCATATATCACCCAATGTGGACATATGCACGCTCCAGCAAAGACTGGACTAGCAGGTCAAGAGGATAATATCAACACCTGCGCCACGCCATATGGAACACATAGTTCACCATGACACCCACTTTGACAGCCATGGCATAGAGTGAAAAGCCACACACCCACCTTACCAGAGGCACTCACTGGACATCTACCCAAACAGCACAGACCAGCAAGGCAGACACCCACTCAGACACCGCAACATGGCACATGCCAAGGGACACATATTTAACCTACAAAGTGTGCCTCCAACCTAAGCCCCTATGGCTAACCACCTTGCACAATACAGTGATCATGGTTAACTCAATACTACATGACAGGAGACATGGTTGAACCCTCTGATTATGCGGTCCAGGCAGGTGTGACAGTAGCCCTGGGCAGTGTACTGCTGTCACCCAGAATGATGCTGTGGTACTGTCAACAGATGGTTGAGTGCAACATTGGCTTACATGTTATGTGTTATTCTCAGGGGATCCAGAACGTCTCTGCTTGGGATGGCATGATTGACAGAACCCAATGACTTGCCATGAATGTCCTACATCTGTCACTGCTGGGTTACCAGGTACTGGCTAGGTGTCTTTCCACCCCTATGGTGCCTTATTAGGCAGTGTTCCTAATGTTATTACCACAATAACAGCTGCACATGTATGCAATCTGAGGGTCATGCTGCTCAACAGTGGACATCTAAACTGTCAGGATGCAGTCACTTATAGCAGTCATTGGAGTGGAGGACACATGTCTACTGTAATGGTGAGGTAGTTCACAGCAGCAGACAGCAGACCTGCAGTATCAGGCTCTGACGCACTTCACAGCTGTCAGCCTCCAAACATGGACCACACCTCCACAGGTGGTGTTGTCTCCATATTCATTATGGATAGGAACACCTCCAGACTAATATCCCATCATAATGCATTGGAGATACTTCCGGTACAACTGCCTTGGGGTAATAGTGCAATCCAGACCATAGCCTGCTATGAGTCCACATCTATGTCCCTAGACTGTCAATGCATATTCCTCAATACCCTGCCATCTATGATGGTCCAAAGCAACACTGACATAGTATGAGTCTTCAACTACCCCTCCATCACCTGGGGAATGTAGCCAAGTGCCAGTACAGTGGCCCAACACTTCTGGGATTCATCATTTCCATTGCCCTAGACCAACTCATACTGACCCCTGGTAGAGGATGCAATAACCTTGACCTGTGTTGACCACTTAAATATGGGACCATTGCTCATCCCCAGGCATCAGTCCCTGCATGGTGAGATTCACACAGGCTGTAATCAACATGGAACTCAACATGTCAGCCACCCTCCCCTACAAAGATAACCACCTGACAAAACTTCTCCAAAGCTGACTTTGCAGCCATGAAAACAGAGGTTGATGTCTTCACTGTACCCATGGCAATAGGACATAGCTGGAATCATACACATAGGTACTGTACAAACAGGTATATGAATGCATGGTGCTAGCCAGAGACAGCAGAACCCAGACACTGTCCTCCAAACACTGGGAGACTATGTGATGGTCCCCTACCATTACTAAAGTTTACATCAGAAGGAGGACACTGTTGCAGGGAAAGGTGGTGTCCCATGACTGTTGAACTCCCTTATTAGCCTCAAACACAACTTTAGGCATCTATGGCAGCAGAGATATAGCAGACACTGACAACAGTCTCAACAGCCTTTGATAGTTACATCAACAACCTTCACAGCATTAAACACAAGTACTGCGAGTTACTGCACAAAGCTAATACCTATCCTGAGACAACAGATATTGGCCACAGTCTTGGCAACACATTCAGTGCCAGCTTTATGCCTTTCTCCCCCCACAAGTGGAGTGCTGAGTGAATGTGTTCTTACGTGCTGTATCCCATTTCCATTCTAGGCATCTGTGTGTCACCAGGATGTGGCCCTGCAGCAAGGCCACAGGGTATGGCAGTGTGGTGATACATCCACCATGTCATAGGCAGGGTACAGTATGTGCATGGTAATCCCTGGTCTGTAACACAGTGTTTGCATATGCCTTACAGATTATAGGGCTGAGGGTTGTACATAGGTACATGCTGATGTACATCTGTTGTAGAATGGTACATGTTCTGGTTTGGACACACCTCCAATTGCTAATAACCACAGCCACAGGGTATATTCATCAACCAAACACACTGGGATTACTATTGACACACACACACACACACACACACACACACACACACACACACACACACACACACACACACACACATGCACACACACACACACACACACACACGTACGCGCACACACACACACACACACACACACACACACACACACACACACACACACACACACACACACACACACACACACACACACACACTTGCCAGTACTGAGATCCATAGGTTCATTGCTTCATAGGTGTGTAGTAGGTGAATGGGCCTGAGGTCTCTGGGGCATGTTGTGTGGACAGATTGGCATCTTCTGATGTACCATTCCAGACCTCATTTTGTGAGACCTAGCTATGTAACTGAGATAGTGATTGCCCCTACATTGACAGTATGATACGGGTATTCAGTGGAGTTAGTGGTGTCTGTCCATACAGGGCATGTGTATAAGGCATGGTATTCCATTTGTGGGGTATGTTTGCAGACTCTACAGTTGTTGCAGGTGTCCAGTGGGGAACATGGCAAAAGGGCCACTGTAAACATTGATTCGGCTACTGAGGGGATGTAACAGGGTGCCATGTCCTTTTACTTGCTGGATAACACACACTCAGTCAGGAGATGTAACACATCAAAGTACTTTCTGATGTCAGTCACACTGTTGTGGTCATCAGAGATGTAGTCCACTGCAATCACACCGTGGGTACTATCTGTGAGGCAATATGGAGGAGAACTACCGATATAGTGGTTGTTGCCTAGCCAAGTGTGTTTATGTATGATACGTGGGTGGAGAGGGGTCTCTGAGTAATAGAAGGGTTGCCTATATTGTTCACTAATCCATACTGTCACATAGTCATTGCACATGGCACTAGACATTTAGGGCTGTGGGTTGTCTACACCTACTTCTATGGTGTTTGACAACTGTTGGCCTTGTAATGTGGACAATGTGACATATACTAGGTCTTCAACATAATAATTTAGCACAACTAACCCCCAATGGATCCTATTACACAATCACACTGATTCCCCCACAGGATACTGATGACAGACACACACTTGCCAGTACTGAGTTTCAAACCTGTACCTGGCTATGTATTGCTACTACAGTGTACCGCATTTATTGCACGTACCATGGAGCTTCTAAGATGGATGTTGTCCCAAGGTACGTCTAAGGTGAGGAACATCAACAGCCCTTATAAATACTGGAATTGGGTGATGTAGTCGGTGAGAGATTCCAAAAAATATTTTACCCCACATACATTTACATTTGCCAGGGGTGAGGTTCAAGCCTCTATCTAACTATCTTTTTAGACCATTATGTTACACATTTACCACATGGACCACTGACCTTACATGGTTTAGGGCTGCCAACAGTTACTTCTAAGGTGGGTGATATCTGCAGTCTACTAACGCCAGGCACTGAGATGTGTACTGGGTGTAAATGGGGCCAAAATCTTTGAGGTACGGACATACATATGTAAACATACGTATACACACAAACACTTGCCAGGAATGAGATTCAAACCCATAACTATGTAGTTATTGCTACTACATTGTTCCACTTTTATCACATGCACCTTGGAGCTGACATGTTGGAGAGCTGTACAAAAGTATCTTTGAAGGTGAGTGACATCAACAGCAGTGCTAAAGGAGGGATAGGGGAAGTGTTGTAAGTGTGAATGACCACAAAATCAGGTCACTACAAGGACACACACACACACACACACACTCTCTCACACAAACACTCACAATTTACACAGCTGCCAGGATCAGGATTGGAATTCTTACCTAACTAGTTTGCTACACTATAGTATTACGCAGTTGTCACAAGCGCCACTGAGCTTATATGTTGGAGAGCTGTCCAAAGGTATCTTTAAAGGTGAGTGACATCAGCAGCAGTGCTAAAGGAGGGGTAAGGGAGGTTTAGTGAGTGTAAATGGTCTCAACCACATTCATCTAGAAACACGCACATACACTCACACACAACTTTACATTTGACAGGACTGAGATTACAACTGCTACATAGATACCTATTTGTACTGTAGTGTTGCACAGTTATCACAAGCACTACTGACACTATAGAGCTGAGGGCTAACCAAAGGTATTTCTACAATGAATGACATCAGCACATCATGTGATATAGGCCAATGGGATGTGTAGTGGGTGGGACAGGCCTCATAATAGGATTCTCTCTGTCGCTGTCTGTCTTTCTCTTCCGCACGTCTCTGTAACATATTATATTATGTTGGCCATAGATATGTGTGTGTATTCCTATCCAATGTGTGTGTTTGAAGTATCAATGGTGTACAATTTAGTGTGTGTGCACAGACAGCTGTGAATAACTGATATTTGTGTCCACTGTGTTGTGAAACACGGGCTTCATTTCTTTAAGTGTAGGAGCATGCCTAGTATGACCCTCTATATTGAGTGTGTACATCCATTCCAGGGAGGGCTGGACTCCAGTTCAGTGTTTTGTGTGCTACAGCTACACCTAGCAAACTGTTTCTGCAGGATATCTGTAGATAGGTTGCCAATATGGAGACACAATGGGTTTAACATACAGGGGATACTGTAACTATTGCTGTCTGTGCTGCTTGTGTGACATGTTTGGTTGTAGCATAGATATTCTGACATATGTACTGTTTTACACTTTGATATGTCATGTCATCAACTACTGACAGTTATCATTCTTTGCTCATAGTTATTTACTGGGAAATACAAGATGAATGAAGTTGAGACCAATAATCTGAGGCATATAGACTACACATTCTGGCACACACCTGCATTTGTGGAGGGGTAGCTACAGACAATAGACTGGTGGTTCTGTGTAAATGGTGCAGCACCTTGTTAGTATGCTGGCTGGGGTTCCCCTCCTTGTGCTTTTCTCAAGTTCAAGGAATGGCCATATCCTGCTGTGGCCATACCTCTAAACTGTACAGATACACCCAGGTTATCCAGAGGCAGGATTCATATATATGGTCAGTTTACCTTTACATTGTAGTTTACAAGCAGTTTTGTGGCTATTCATTCATGGGTTTGCAGTCGGGAGTAGTATGGGTGGACATTAGAGTTTCAGACTTCACACACTCCATGACATCCATGCTTTTACACCCCCCTCTGTCAGTCTCTCCTCCACCTAACATTATGTAAGCAATATCTCAGAGGTATCTCTATAGCTGGGCCTGTATCCCAATAGTATTTATGGCCTGATCCACAGTCCTTGCAGTAGGACATGGGGAGGCATGTTACTGGCATTTGTCAACATGGCCTTGCATTTGTTTTCTGTTTACTGTGTTAGGTTGTTAGTTGGGACCCCGTGGCATTACATACATTGGCACTATGATTGAGGCATGGGCCTTTGCCAGCGGACTGTAGGCCATTTGTGAGTGCTGCCAGCCATCTGTTACTGCATTTTTACATGGGATTGTGTGTGGGGGTGCACACCTGCAGACTTTAATATTTGAAATGACTGTACTGGTATTTTGGTTACTCTGTTGGCTTCAATTTCATATTGTATTCTGACCTATCATGCAGACAGGAGGCATATCAGTAGAGTACACATATTATATCTTAATGGCATATATTTCAGTTTCAGACTTCTTACCCTTCAGAACTGGAATGCAACTGCTAGACCTGTTGTAGTATGTCTGTGTAGGTCTGGTGGGGGGCTGTTTACTATTGCCATCATTTAGGGGCGTTATCCCAGCCTTTCTTCATGGTCATCTACAGCTGTCCTGCTGGGTGAGGCTGGTGGTGAATATGTGACCTATTGACACCCACAGTTCTTTGGGCCATTACATGTACTGCAGTGGGGGTTGTCACCTTGCGTAATGCTGCCTAGTATGTTGACACCAGTATTTGTTATGAATTTCCTACTGTCCCATATATCTGTCTGCTGCTGTCCCAACCAGCCACCCAATTCATTTGCATGCTTGCATCCATATCATACATACAGGTATGAGAACATACTACTCCATTCAGTAATTGATAGGAAGAGTGACTTACCTTGTTGCTAGGCCAGTACTGAAGACAGTGCTGGAGGGCTGACTATGTTGGATGCACATAGTACACTCTCTGTAAAGCTCAGGTAGTGTCATGTTTGGCATCCCTTTTACTGTATGCTTGAGTCAGAGAGAGGTATCAGTCCCTGGGTCCCTATGGTGTCAGTGTGTGTGTTATGCATTGCCTCTTTGCCAAGGCCTGGGCATACTGTGCACACCTCCTTCTGCCTACATGGACAGGCTCAGGATGTTCCTTCTCTGAGTCCCTCTGTGCCTGTGCTGGCCTTGGCAATGGTGGGGGGCTGAGTGGCCCTGCCCCATGCTGTTCCTGCTGCAGCTGTTTCCACAGGATCATATTGTGTAGCTTGGCACATACTGTGAACATTTGTGTACATATAGCTGGAGAGTACTGCAAGGCTCCACCGGATATGTAAAGGCAGCAGAACTGTGACTTGAGCATCCCAAACACACGCTCTACAATGATCCTGGTTTGTGCCTGTGCCTCATTATGGTGTTCTTGTTTGGGGGTGTGAGCATTTGTGATGGGTGACATCAGCCACAACTCCAGTGCATAGCCAGCATCCCCCACTAGATGGCCATATGGGATGTCACCCCTGGCAAATGCCTAATACAGCTGTGAGCAATGCCAGATGTGGGAATCGTGATAGCTTCCAGGGCTGCCAGCACACACATTCATGATAATGCCCTGAGCATTGCACATGACCTGGCAGTTGATGGAGGGGAAGCCCTTGCAGTTTATGTAGACACTGCCCCAGTCACCGGGTGGTGCTTTGATGTGGGTGTGCTTGCAGTCTATAGCACCAACTACCTCAGGGTATTCTTCTGTATGGTGGAAGAGATGCATACATGTGGCCAGTGCCACATGGGCAGTGGGGAAATATATGTTCTTATTGGCATGTTGTGTCATGGCATCCAGGAACTGGTGGAGTACCCTGGATCTTTGCTCAGAAGGGGCAGTGGTGATCTTAGCATGGATGGAAAGGTACCTCTTCATGCAAGTACTTTAAGCAAATAGCGGTAAAAAATCAGCACACAGCACAGCAAAGGAATAATCACAGCTGGATTTGAGCATGATTGAGTCATATTTCTATACAAAGTAATAAAGATAATAGAAGAAATGCAAGCAGTGATGCAGGGTGGAAAATGGTGACTGCTGTATCACAGAAACATGGGCCACTTAATAAGATGGATTATGACATGAAAGTACAAGGGTGCATGTTACTCTGGTATGAGACAGAGGAGAAGAATGGAGGGGGTAGCATTCTATTTTAAAGAGGAAAATGAATACAAGCTCTGACAAAAGGAGGAAAAGGAATGCTGCCTCATGAACAGGACAATGGAACAGCAAAGATCAAGACCTGGGATTAACACCCTGGCAGTTAAAAATGCAGAAGGGGAGAGAGATAATAGAATGACACATTGTATCAGTTTGCATTCATACCAAGAGATGATGGTAATGAGTGACTTGGGAGAGACTCTGTTAATGGGAGAAGGGGGGGTTATATCTAAGGACGATCTGAATTTACCAGGAGATGACTGGGAAATCTTAATCTCTGAGGAATATACAGAATAGGAGGTGAATAACATCTTGAATATTGAAAGTTTTTAGTCTGATTGTGCAGAACTATACCAGAAATTATTGTTTTCTGGATGAGACTCTAACCAAAGCAGATGGGGGTTAAGAATGGTAAAGTGATGGTGCTCTCAGCTTGTGTGGATTATGCCACGAGTGGTTTACAGTGGAAGAGTGCTAAGAAGCCAAAGGAAAAAGCGATGATGTAAGATTCCAGAGCAAGATTATGCTGAGCAGTTGAGAGGATGTAAATTTTGTTAGGAGTCTTGAAGGTATTTGCAAAATAGAAACAAGGGAACACCAGGCCAAACTGAGTAATAATATGAGGGAAATTACAAATGAAAGAAGAGGAAAACAAAGGTATTGAATTAACCTTTCATCTCAGTGTTCCGAAGGAAAAGGAAGGGAGGGTACTATGATGGGAGAGAGGCAGGGCAGAATTGAGAAAGCAATGGATGGACAACAAGATACAGAAGGAGGAGATGCAGATGGAATAAGTTTATTAAGGGAAGACTATGCAAAAAGATGACATGGATTACCTCTCAGGTTCCTAGGAATCTGGACAGTGCGCTAATGGATTACCATCAATAGATCTCTGGTTAGTGCAGAAGTGCTTGACAGGAACAGAGCAATAATGATACCCTTGTACAAGGGGGAAGGGGGCAAGATAACACAAGGAACTACACACCTGACAAACCTAGCAGAAGTGGCAGGGGGAGGCCATGAAGAGAATCCTGATAGAAAATATGGTTGCTTTGCTAGCTGACTACAAAATCCAGGATAATAACCCACACAAGATCAGAGATTTTGCCAATAGGGATGACTGTGGTCAGGGATACAGATAATAGGCAAGAGGGGGCTGGAATTTATTGGAGAAAACTGGCAAAGGAACCAGGATGTAGGGAGCAAATAAGTAGAAAGGGAAATGTTACAGAATGGGAATAGGTCAAGAATTTATTTGGACTGCAGATTAGAGATTGCTTTCCCTATCAAGGATTGATATCAGAGTATAGGCAAACAGAAAGAAATGGGGTCTCTTAAACGAAAGACCAGCACTGGTAGAGTTTTTAATAGAATCTAGAAGAGAAGCTGCCATTAAAATATTGCATGATAATTATAAGAATCAATCAGAAGAGCTTAGAAAGGATTGAGAAGAGAGACTGGATACGCAATTCACAAAGAGACAATGGGGGGTATAGGTATATCTCCTAAATATGCAACAAATTCAAGAAGATTTAGGATCTTTGCCTGGAAGTGTTTACATAGGTATTTTTATACGCCAAGTAGACTCCAAAGAATTTTTCCTCAGGTGGATAGCAAATGTTGGAGATGTGATGGGCAAGAAACAGGTAGCTGAAAACGTGTTTTGGGAGTGTAATGAGCTGGCAGACTTTAGAGATTCCCTGAGGACCGCTCTGTCAGAGATGCTGGGTGAGCAGTTTGGACTGACTGGGGAGATGATTTTTTAAATTATGCTACAAAACTGAAATTGCCTAGACACAGTAAAGCCTTGCAGAGTCTAATTATGGTGGCTGCCAAAAAAGCAATTACTAGAAAATGGAAATCAAAGTCTAGACCAACTTTACTAGAAGTAGTGAATATAGTAACAGAGGTAAAACAACTGAAATTGTGATCTTTAGGAAAGGGAAGGAGCAAACTACATAGGAAAAAAATGGGAATTGTGGGAACAATATATGCAGAACAGGAACGAGGTTTAACAGGCAAGATTTGAATGAGCCATATAATGCTTAACTGACAATGAATGGAAGGGTTATAAGTGATGTACAATGTTTGCAACTAAAGTTGCTTCAATGATGTCTGTGATATAAACTGTTTCCAGCTAAAGTGGTATCATTTTGTATGTTTTTCATTTATATAAATGTAAGATTGCTTTGTCATATGTGAAAATTTAATAAAGACGTTTGGAAAAAAACCCACACAAGATCTGGCTAGAAAGATCTGTCCATTGAACTTGATCCATTTTTTAAGGCTGGGTTGTTGCAAGATGTTACATGAGAGTAATGGTAGACATGGTCTTCCAGGCCAAGCATTTCCTCAGTCCAACACAGGTGTTTGATGACAAAACTTCTGGGTGGGGATAAGACTGAAATTAGGGATTGGATTGCAGCACGGCTGAAGGGCAGAACAGGGAGGACTGTCATGAGATGAATTATTTACACAGAAAGGAAGTATTTATTAGAGTACCACAGGGGGTTGGCCTGTGTTCATTGAATTAATTTTACATAATCTGAGGAAACAGGGAACAGCTATGACATGCTCATTAATGATCCTATGACACAAGCATAGGTGCTGCAGCAACAGAAGATGGATTGAGGATTCTAAGGATGGTCTGAAAAACACTAAGTGGGTAGAAAGATGACACTTAATGTTCCATGCAGACAAATGCAAAATGCTACACTTAGGCTATATCAGCCTGGTATGATGGACCATCTAAGATCAAGAAAGGTGTCTGGAGATACTGAGCACACCTGGACTAAACTCCGTGCTGAAAAGCAAGATAATTGTAGCTGCAACATACAGAATCTTGGGGCATATTCATGGTGGGGTAGAAGCTAGAAGCAGTCTGCCAGGCCATGATCAGGTCTCACCTTGAGCACTGTGTGCAGATAGGAAGCCCTTAGTACAAGATGGACATCAGGATCCTGCATCTTATGGCAAACAAATGGTAAAACAATTGAAGAGTCAGAGCTCTTCTTACTAAATACCAGAAGAAACAGCAGTAACATTACGTAGGTGCACAAGATTAAATCAGACAGGTAAAAAGGAGCAATCTTAACAGGAAGAAAACAAGCATGAGGGGCACAAACTCTGATTGTAAGGTCAGCTGCTCCTTGAGTCTGCAAAAATGCCTCTGTTCAGTCTTTTATGAGCTAGGGAATGGACGACTGGAGTTGTTAGAATGTAAATATACTGAGATATTCAAGAGGACTTAGAACATGGAAAAGACAGAGAAAGGAAGAGGGTAGGGTGGGATGAAAAGAAGGGAGAATGTTATCCTCATCTAAAGGTCAGACTAGTTGTCTTCTTCTGAAATCATGCAGATGTCTACCGAATATAACTTTCTCCTTCTTACTGTTATTCTACGTAATTAAAACTTTATCCCATCTTCCACTGTACTATTTTCATATCTGAAATGCCTTATTTTACCTATACCTCATACTGCCAGTGCCAGTTTAAGAGACACCTGTGAATCCTTTAACTGCACATACTTCTATTCATGCTTGTTGTACCTTAGTCTAGCAAGTCTCATTTGCTATAACCTTACAGGCACAACAATTGATATTACCTTATAAACTTGTATATATATATATATATATATATACATATATATATATATATATATATATATATATATATATATATATATATATTTTTTTTTTTTTTTTTTTTTGTATGCTGAACTTTTTACTTGCTTAACTTGTATTGAGAATATTTTTCTTTGTACTTGGTAAACTTGGATTGTGAACATGTTACTTGTATCATTTGTGACCGTGGAGCTTTTCTCCCTGGGCCTCCACTGAAAAAGGGCACAAGCTCAATTGGACTATCCCGGTCAACAAATGTCAAATAAATAAATACATAATGTAGTGCAATGCAGAAAGTATATAAAATGGAATAATGGCTTGTATAAACATATGTCAGTATTTAAGAATGTGTTTTATGATCTCCTCTGTCGAAGAAAAGTAGATAAAATAAAGCTGCTGCCTTAAAGAAAAACCTTAATGAGGATTAAAATACAAGTCGTAGTCAATAATATTCTTAACATATCTTTCATAAAGTTTGAAGGCAAAAAGTAAGTATCAAGCTTCACACTTCTCTGTAACTTTAAATTAATGATGATATAGGATTTCAAATTCAGTGTAGACTGCCCCAAGGGAAAAAAAAAACATGAAACAGAGACATTATTGATGAAAGAGTGTAGTGGGAAAGCTGAGAAAGATTGGCTGGCTTTATAAGAAAGGAGATGAGATATCACTATTTCTGCAAAAATCTTTAATGAAAATCATATAATAAAATGAAGGGTGGTAAGAAGTAATAAAAGTAACAGGCAAGAACAATTTCCCTTGGATTAAGCAAGTCTTAATAAAAAAAAAATACTCGTTAAAACACTAGTGAGGGTATTCAGAAACAAGTGGCATTCTGTTTAAACCTGTTTTTAGCAAGTTTACACAGTGTGGTACATGCGGTAAGTGTTTCTATTTCTGATTGAGAGACCACAGTAATTCAACAATGATGTGTACATGCAGGTAGTTAGCACTACACCAGTCTACCATGCATCACAGTATGCAAATGCAGTAGTCTGAGGATACAGCTAATGTAAAGCAGCCTTGTGCACTTCTGTGGAGTGTTTCACTAAGGTAAGTGAAGTATGAAGAGCTGGTAATGTACAGATTTTATGGTGTACTCCATTCTTTTTGTTGCTATGGTGAGAGCAGAACTGTTAGTGCCACTTGTAAGGGCATGTGTGTGTATATGTGTGTGTGTGTGTGTGTGTGTGTGTGTGTCTGTGTGTGTGTGTGTGTGTGTGTGTCTGTGAGTGAGTGTGTGTGTGTGTGTGTGTGTGTGTGTGTGCGTGTGTGTGCCTGAGCATGCATGAATGTGCATGGAAATGTGTGTACATAGGGCATGCTTAGGTATGTGTGTGCGTGTGTGTGTGTGTGTGTGTGTGTGTGTGTGTGTGTGTGTGTGTGTGTGTGTGTGTGTGTGTATGTATGTATATATATATATATATATATATATATATATACATACATACAAGCATGCATGTTTATGTATCTATGCATGTGTATGTGTGTATCTGTAGGTATCCATGAGGTAGTGTTGCATAGGTAGATTACAGGAACACTAGCACTTTTGTTGTTACCACACTGTGTTCAATACAGAGACAATATGAGCTTTTATTCCATGTGGCAGCTGTATGTCTCTGAATCGTTTAGTATCTCCATGACATTACTAAACCTCGCCAGTGAAGTATGGTTATTGTTACAAGAATAATATGTCTGAATGTTCCAAGATTAGGAAATTGATGCTACTGTCAAGTGAAATTACAATACAATTATGTAGTATAGTAGAAAGGTAATTGAGAGTCAGGAGAAGAAGGAAGACTATTAGCCAACAATGTCAATAACAGGTGAAAAGATTATTAAGTATCTAAAAGAATCAGAAGGAAATTGTTAAGTTGAAAGAAGCCAGTGCTTATCAGAATATAAAAACAGGACATATAGAAATTACAAAATTCTTTATTAAATGTTTTATTGATATTTTTGGAAAGATTGAAAAAGCAAGTCACACAGAGTGCTGTAATGCTCAGACTTGACTGCAAATGCAATATCGGCTTTTAAAAGCCGGTATTACATTAATGAATGATCAGGACTGGCCGGTTGTGCTCTCTCCCCAGCACTTTGTGCCTTGGGTAGTTACCCCTCTCACCCCACCCTAGATATGCTACTGCCTCTCCCCAGCACTTTGTGCATTGGGTAGTTACCCCTCTCACCCCACCCTAGATATGCTACTGCTTTTAAGACACAAACAAAAGAATACCTAAAAGATACCTGGTGTTCTCCATGCACAACTCCTGGAAGATATTTTTCATGCTCCTTACTTTCTTCTGTTCCTTCCAAGTGCTATACCCTTAGTTATTGGTCCAAAATCGACTCCTTGTCCTATTCCTCTTTCTGTTCTCCCTTCTATCTATTCTAAAACATTCTCTCTCACCTCTTAATACTAATCCTCCATTTTCCTACTTTTCTGTCCTTCTGTCAAATTAATTTCTAAATGTTTCATAGCTCTTTAGATGTTGCTGCTAATAATTAGTGATACTCTGTTTAAATGTTATACATTTGTTGATTCCTTGTATACCTCCATTTATTTTGTTTCTTTGTGTAATGTATTTTCTAGAGTTTTACTCCCTGGAAAAAGTTTCATAGCTCATGGTGCTGCTATTAATTAATGACACCCTGTTTAAATTTTGTATATTTGTCAGTTACTTGCATGCCTTTTTTTACTGTGTTCTTTTTGTAATGTTGGGATTTTTTCTGAATCTTTTCTCCCTGGGCCTCTACTAAAAAGGGGTAGTTTTTAGCATAGTTGGACGATAGTATGTAGATTTTCCAGAAAATATATATGACTATTATAGTAGAAGAAATTGTTTAATGAAAGAGAAAGAATAGTTTTGGATAAGATGCCAATAAAAATGCATGATGTAATAATATACGTAAAAAACTCATGGTAGTTATTAAAAGTGTATGCACCTTTATTAAATATTATATCCAGAAACATATATATAATTCTTTTAAATCTTAATTTTATCTTGCATGCCCATTCTTACATAGTTTCACATATTACCTACATTTTTTTCTTTCTTGGCTCAAGAATGCATACTTACATTTTTTCAGGTCTTTCTACTTAATTTCTGATTTTGTTGTATAAATCTCTAAGTTATTTTCTCTTCCTCCCATGTATTCTCATGCAGTAACACTCTCTTCCCAATCTTTACCTATACCTACTGCATTTCAACCCCTAGCAGTCCTATACCTTTCTCTCCTTTTCAATTAGATAATGACCACATCTTATTATACTTAAGCTCACACAGTTTTCAATGTTTCAACACATCACTGTCTTATTGTTTAATTGTTAAACTACAGTCTTAATTGATTCAACTGAATACTGTATCTCTCCAAACTTCTGAGCTACTAGTATATATCTGTTATTTGTAGGTCCACTAGTATTTTAACTTGCCTTACTGTAATGATGTTGTATACTATATATGAATTACATGTTTTTGTCTCTGCATTTTTACTAATACTGCAGCTTTTGACCATGGTACTCTCCTAAAGATTTCCCAATAAACAAAAGCAAATAATAAAATAAATAAATAACATTTCATTGTATCCAAAACTGTTCTTTCTCTTTCATTAAACAATTTCTTCTACTATAATAGTCATATATATTTTCTGGAAAATCTACATCTGCTAAAAAGTAGAACCTCCATAAACACAGCACCCAAGGCAGATTCCTTGAAACAGCAGCTCCTGGAATGCTTTAACATGGTTTTATCTCTACTAGGAGATCACAGTTGTACAAACCATGTTTTACCTTTAATGTGTGCTTCCAACTTTCTCTGATGTTCTGCTACTATGGAGTTAAAGTAATGGAGTGAGGGTGAAGATCCCCTACATGGGGGTACAAGAGAAGAAAAACTGTTTTAGTGATCTTCCCCATGTGGTCGGTGAGTGTGCATCTGGGGAGTTAGTCTTGATTGGCATGTTTATAGAAGTCTAGTTTCATGCTTTCATAGTAGATTCATGTTTACATATTCTTTCCCAAAACTGTACTTTTATTTTTCTAACCTTTTCCAAATATGTTGTACTCACTTGTCAGAAAAAAAAATATGATGCATTGCTTGTGCATTTGTTGATATCCTTTTATTTCACATTATGATGATACATTTTTGCCTTTGCAGACAGTTTTGCATGGGCTAATCTCTAAGCAAAGTCCCAAAGTTTACTCTGTTAATTTACTGTCTTGTTTCTTCTATTTAATGCCTTATGTATGAACTCTTAATATGTTTCTCAGCTTGATACTTCATAATGTTCTTTTACAACATATTGCTATGGCTTTTCTTTGATTGAATTCTGACTTTAGGTTTCAATGTCTCCCTTAATCATCTTTTTCAAATCTATTCCCGTATCTTTTTCATATCCTTTCTTTCCCTTCTACCTTCTACAGTTATGTCTAAAACTTAGCACTGCTTCTTTTTTCCCATTTTCTAAGTTAAAATTTCATAAAAAATACAACATTAACAATGTTTTTTTTTTTGTTCTTTTGGAGTTTTAAGATGTTTTGGGTATGGCCAGTTAGAAAAGGTAGAATTCCTTTGCAGACAGTGAAATCCAGCTAATTAGTGGGAGGAGATGAGAAATAGCATTCCTCATTTAACTAGAAATATTTAGAGGTACCTTTATTTAGCTGTAGTGCTTGTTTGACTTGCTCTCTGCCTGACTATCGCTGGCCTCTGTCTGCGTTTGATTTTTTATACCCACCCACCCTACTGCATTCCCACCCCTACAATAAATATGACTTTGGAAACTCCTCCCAGTCTCAGCTCATCAGCTCATTCTACTGAATACTGAGAGATCAGCTGGAAAGGCCCATCCCCTTAGTCTCTTAAACTTGAATTATCTTCTGTTTCCTCCCTTCCCACTTATTTAAAAATGCACGTTATTCAGCTGCTTTTACTGTATCTGTACTTCTTCCTAATTTATTACTTTAAGATCATGCAGCAAAAAAGCTAAATACATTGTTCAATTTCAGTTAATCTGCTGCATTTGTTAGTAGCCTGATTAAATTGCAACTGTTATTCTAAGCCTTTTAGTTTTGATTAAGCACTTGGGCTTTAAACTAGTTATCTTATACAAATAATATGTGTGGTCTACACTCTTGTGGCAGGCATAGTAGCTTGTACCCTTCTAAACTGGGAATTGCTGGATGAAGGCTTATTGTGTCTGTTATTCTAAGTAACTTTATTCTGGTCTGTGGTCTGCCCTCTTGTGGTATTACTGTTTAGACATATTTTTTTAACTATTAGAGCATCTAGTTTGCTCATAGCCGAGTGTTGCTCATCAAGTTGCCTGTCTTAATGACTTGTTCAATATTTAAGTTTTCCTCACTTCTCTCTCGTAGATCAGTGGCCAGGAATATGGACTTCCTGACTCTGTCTTTGGCCAATCTGGTTGAGATGAGTATTTTGAGGCATTGTAGTAATTGCCTCATGTACACTTACAACCCACTTATTCTCAATAAAACAGATACAGTATGTGAGAGATGTAAATACACTTTAACACTGGAGGCAAAACTCTCTCATACAGCCAAAACTAATCCTACAGATGTTGTCAGTAACACTTGTACCATGCCTACTGCAAAGGATAAAGATCCTATACATAAAACTACTTATGCTGAGGCACTTAGAGATAACCTTCCTAAAACACTAAGACCTCCTGCACAGCACAATCAAAGAAAGGGTCCTCAGCCATCACATAAACATGCTGTTAAAACACCATACACAGCTACACATAGTAACACTGTAGCCAATGCCTCCACTGCTAAGCACTTAAGATTCACCAGTGCACAGTCAAGTTTCCTGGTCATTAGTGATTCTATAGTGAGGCACGCCAATGTCTCCCTCACCAGACTAAGCAGTTATGGTTAGCTGCCTTTCTGTGTCTAGAATCCATCAAGTCACACAGGTACTCAGGTCATTGAACCACAGGTACCAGTTTGACTTTGTCATAGTCCATGTGGGTGTTAATATCCTGAGACGTACCTCCCTTGACTATCTGAAGTGAGACATGATAGAACTCTCTGATTGTGTATCAGACAGGTATGAACCTAGCACTGCACAGATAATACTACCTTCTCCAAGGATGATGCCACATTACCAACAAAAAATGATTGAATTTAACAATTGGTTTAGCTTCTTGTGTCAACCCAGTGGGTACAATATTTGATGGCCTGAGAGGACATGGCTGAAAAACCATTCTGCTTTGCCAGGGATGGTCTGCACCTATCCCCTCTGCGTGTTTAGATATTGGCAAAGACCTTTCCCAATCCCATATTGATTTTTTAGGCAATGTCAAACTGATAAACCTACCAACTTAACTGAACCTATGAAGAAATCTCTGAAGGTGGTATTGTTCAGTGTTAGAAATCTTAACAACAAACTCCACTCCCTGCAAGTGTTCCTCTCCCTGGAGAGTGTAGACATCTGTGTAGCTATGGATACATGGTTTAAAGTCACTGAGAGAACCCCAGCAATGCAATTTTATAATGCCTTTCACACCTTTAGACCAGCTACTGCACAGGAGGGAAATAAGGATGGAGGAGTGTCACTCTCTATTAAGACCAATTCTCACATCCAGACTAGTTAAAGTGTGTGACCCACTGAAACTCATACATTGTAACTCACCACAAACAGAGTCTCGTACAATATCCTTGCAACATATAGGTCCCCCAACCCCTCTATAGATTGGGAATCCTACACCACTTCTAATGCACATGCCCAGTGATTCCTAAACTTTGTTAATAACAACATCCTGGAACAGCTGGTCCATTCTCCTACCAGGGGTACAAACATCCTTGACCTTGTACTCATGAAAAAGGGAGAGGGCAAAGTTCCTCACCCAATGTAATATCTTCACTTGTCAGATCTGACCATAAGGCAGTACTTACTTACTTGAAACAAAAATGAAATATGAGGTCCCAGTGAAACCAAACACCTTTAGGAACTGTTCCAAGGCTAACCTATCTCTACTAAGCAACAACTTGACTAAAGTCCAAGCACCCCCAAACCCAGTAAACTCCCAGAATACACTAAGCTATTTATACAATCTCTGTACAGCCATATTGACAGCTGTATACAGCGAGCTGTGAATACTCATATTAAGAATAATACAAACTCAAAAGATAAGCCACCTTAGTGTAATCACAATATCAATCAGTTATACACCAAGAGAAAAAAATCTTGGCCAAGCGTAGGAGGAACAAAGCCATACATACCAAAAGCCCCATGACCAATCTAATCAGGCAGCTAAAATAGTTAATTAATATTTCAAAGGCTAAATTTGAAGAAAAAAATAGCTTCTCAGGCAAAGGACAACCACAAAGCTTTCTACAGCTATGTCTGTAAGCTCAGGGGAAATACACGACAATGCACATAACTTATTATAAATGGTATAATCCACACTGAATCAGAGGGCATTGCCAATCTTTTGGCTGACAGGTTCAGCACAAATTTCTCCCTCCCCCGACAGTCCAAAGAAAATACCACATAACACAATCCCCCCAGCCATTACTACAGAACATGTCATTAATGCACTTCACAAGGTCAAAAATATTGCATCAATGGGCCCTGATGACATCCCGGGATGTTTAATAAATAGCATGAAATTTGACCTGTGTGGTCCACTTGAATCACTTTTTAACTGGGGCCTTCTGTCAGGTTTTGTGCCCAAGGAATGGAAGATGGCTATAGTCATTCCCCCTGCTCAAAGGAGGTCCAACCACTGATCCGGGTAACTACAGGCTCATAATTCTTACCAGCCTCATATGTAAGGCCATGGAAAGAATGATAAATGAGGACATACTAAAACAATGAGCAACAAGGTCACACAGAAAAAACAGTCAGCAAAAAGCAAAAGAAAAACCCAGCCAAGGTAGATTTTCCATTGTGTGATTCCATAAAACCTCTTGTATTAGAGGTAACATGGGATATATGCAATTGATTCAGTGAGGACATAGGTAACCTGTAAATGCTGGACCCATCATAGTTCAGCTTTGTTAAAGGAAGGTCATGCCTATTAAATCTGGTGAACTTTTCTTGAGAGGGTCACCAAAGCATTGGATGAAGGTAGAATTGTGCGCACAGCCTTACCTTGACCTGGGCAAGGCTTTTGATGCAACACCCTACTCAGGAATTATAGATAAGCTCACTAATTTAGGTATAAACCTTTTTATCACCCACTGGAAAGCCAACTGGGTCACTGATATGACCTAGGAAGTCAAAATAGGTGAGGTCACCTTCACCAAGAGGTCAGTCACTATTGAAGCTCCCCAGGGCGCTGTACTGGGTCCGCTCCTTTATGGCATCTTTTTTTCCTGAAATGGAAGTAAATACTGAAGGTTTATGGATGACTACATTTGCAGATGATTGCAAGCTGGGGGTTATCATCAACTCCCCTGCAGACACTATGATTCTTCAAGAAGGTCTATCTCTGACTAACAAATGGTGCCAAAGCCATGGCCTTAAACTCAATAGGTTCATAGGTTCATAGGTTCATACTAGGCTATCTGCCCGAGGGCATTTACAAGCCTAGCCCATCGTTTTGTGGCTTACGCCACCCCTTTAGTATGGGGAACTATACCCATTATTTTGCTGTGCCTCTGTCGAGCAGTGACACTGAGGTAATCCCTGGGGTATATCTGCGATCTCCCATCCATTGGTCAAGATTTCTCTTGAACAAGGCCAGTGAGGTGCTCTGCCTCACATGTACCGGGATTTTGTTCCACAGCATAGGGAGTCTTTGGGTGATGAATCTATCCCTCCAGCACGTCCTATTAATAGCCGTGTCAAGGTTTAAGTCTCCCGCCCTTGTGGCTCTGATGGATCTAGATTTTTGAGGTGAAGCATATTCATCAAATCTGGGTTTGACATGGCCTTGTATGTTAGGCAAAGGTCACCTCTGAGCAAGCGGTGGCGACTGAATAGAGCTGGAGTTCTTTCAGTCGGGCAGCATAGGACAGATTTTTGAGACCCTTTATCCTTTTGGTGAGGAACTTTTGTGGCCTCTCCAGCTGCTGCAAGTGTCGGGTCAGATACATTCGAATGGGGCATTGTACTCAATCATTGGTCTGATGAGTGATGAGTAAAGGGAGACTATGACCTCCCTTGATCTAGATGAGAATCCCTTCATGATAAGGTGGGCAATGTAGAAGGTCTTCCTAACTACTTTAGCTACATGGGTGTCGAATGACAGACTACTATCAACCTGGGTCCCCAGGTCCCTGATAACTTCTTCTGTGCTCAGTGGATTGCCACCTATTTGGTAGCTAGGGGTAACCTTGTTTTTCCCGAAGGGTATGACTATGCATTTTTTGGCATTTAATTTTAGGCCGTGGCTCTGGCACCAGTTATCCGTTTCTGTGAGACCCTTCTGAAGGATATCTGTGTCAGATGTGTTTTCTACTATGGCCCAGTTTGCAGTCATCTGCAAACTTTGTCAGCCATAACCCTCCTGTGTTTGCTTGTACTTGGAAAAGTAGATGCCAAACAAGAGTGGGCCCAGGACTGAGCCCTGTGGGACACCACTTGTGACAGGCTTTGAGTCTGACATGGCGCCAGCAACTCTGACCCTGTGGGTTCTGTCACTCAGCCAGTTTGCAACCCATCTTGTGATGTATAGGTTGACATTTAAGCTGATGAGTTTTTCAATGATACCCGAGTGGGGTATTGTATCAAGGCCTTAGCCAGATCGAGGTAGGCTGTATGGACTGCCTTTCCTCATCAATGGCTTTGGTGACTGTTTCAAAAAGTCAACCAAGTTTAAAAGGCATGATCTGCCTTTGACAAAGCCAAACTGGGTTGGATCCAAAGTCTGCAAATTCCCTATGTCTTTATTTATGAGGTTCATTATGATCCTCTCCATGGCTTTGCAGATAAGGCTTGTCAAGCTAATGGTGCGGTAATTTCCAGGGTCGGTGGAGGCACCGCCTTTGTGAAGTGGTACCACAGTTGCAGTGCGCCACTCCTGGAGTGCGTATCCAGAGGTAAGACTATGATTAAACAGCTGTCCTAGCTGTGGGTTTAATTCCTCATTGAGTTCATGGAGCACACAGCCGGGGACACCATCAGGTCCCATGGATGCTGTGTGTTTTGCTTTGGAGAGAGCAGTTCTCACTTGGGCGCTGGAGATGTTTGGGGGGCTGCAATTGTTTGGTATAGATATCTCTCCTTTTGGGGGGGGGAGAAGTTTGCACTGAACCTGTCAGCCAGTATGTTGGCAATGTCTGTAGGATCAGTAATCTTCACATCATTTTGAACTAGCTCTGAGCATATCTGGGAGTTTCCTCCCAGGTTTCTAACGTAGCTAAAGAAGGCCTTATGATTGTCTTTTGAGTCTTTAGCTATTTTTCTCTCGAAATTTGCTTTGGATGATTTTATGAGAGCTCTTAGTTTTTTACTTATAGTGATCAAGGGTGTCTTACCTTTTAAGGATTTTGCTCTATCTTGTAGTAGCTTCCTCCTTTTGTTGTAGAGTTTGTTTATGGCTGGGGTCCACCAGACTGGACGCTTGCCTTTGGTACAAAGAGTCTTTGTTTTGCTTGGGATTGCCTTATCCATGCAGTCCTGCAGGTGCTGGTAGAAGGCATTTGTAAGTGATTCAGCGGCTTGAGTACTGTTTTCCGCCGGCTCAGGGGCCTTAAAGGAGACCACACTAGTCTTTAGAAGTGTGAAGTCGGCTTTTGAGAAGTTCTTTACTGTGGTCCTTTTTTATTTCAGGTGGGGGTGGGATGAGGACCTCCAGCGAGATTAGTTTGTGGTCTGATCTCACCAGTGAGGGGTACACCTCCGGTGTTGAACATTGTGCTCCCATGTTCGTGATGATGAGATCAAGTATGTTATCTCCTCTTGTGGGGATGGTGACTAGTTGTTCCATGGCATTTGAGTTTATGAATTCCAGGAACTTTTGGGCTAGGGTGTTTGGGCTTGAGTAGTGATCCCAGTCTATATTAGGGTAATTGAAGTCACCTAGTATGATGGTGTTTGGTGATACATTTATCCCCTCTAGTGTTTTCAGGAAGGCCATGTGAGGTTCCTGAGGTTCAATGCTAAGAAATGCGTAATTGTATTATTTAGGAAGTCAATCATCCTGGCTAATTACCATTTTGATAATATACTCCTAAGAGTCAAACCAGTGGTCAGGGATCTGGGTATGCATATAGACAGTAGCCTTGCCTTCGACCACCACGTGGCCACAGTAGTGATGAAATCCTTATATGTTGCACAACTTATAAGTAAGGGCATGGCATCACAGTCAAAAGAGGTCATTATCCCACTGTACTCTGCCCTTATCACACAAGTCATAGAGTACAGTGCTCCCTTTGGTATGTACCTGACCAGGCATATGCAACAACTACGCCGACCACAAAGGTTTCTTACAAAGAGAATACAAGGTGTAACAAACCTGCTTTATGCAGAGTGCCTTAAATCCCTTTCCCTCTACTCAGTCTCCTATAGATTGCTGAGGGGTGATCTATTCCTGACTTACAAGGCATCCACAAAACCCACACTTATGAACCTCCTACATATTCATAAGTCAAAGAGTAGCAGAAATACAAGATCTAGGGACCTGAATTTTGTCTGTGACATAAATAGAACATGGTGGAGTGACAGATATGTGTCCCAGAGACAGCCCCTTCTATGGAACAGGATTCCCATCCATGTGAAGTGGAGTTTGTCTATTACCCAGTTTAAGCACAATCTAGACAAGTGGATGGGCAATAGGAAATTTACACTAGGCCTGTCACCTATGGCCCTTATAGACAGAGGTAGCTTATAAATGCCTGGCCCTCAATGTCCTTTTTGGATACAGGACACCATTATTTTATCAGGAAAACTTGGCTAGGCTTAGAAAGATCCCCCTCCCAGATTATTAGCCTAGTAATAGTCTATGAATCTATAAAGTACAATGCTATACAGTCAAGCTTGCCTTATGTATACTTTCTGTTCTTTACTATGTACAAGAGCTGTATAAAATAATACATCTTCCTTTCTTCCTTCCTTAAATACATGTCTCCATCTTTGGACCACCTAGTCATTTTCCTTTCATTACAGTTATACATTTCTTGATAATTTCCAAATTTACTCATCATCTGTCCTCTTTATAGTGCTTTGTGGTAACCTTGCAGCAATAGTTTTATTTCTTGTCTTATGACACACATACTTATTACATCATTTTCTCTCTCTGATCCAGCCACCATTCCATTTTTTGTTAATAAAAAGGCTTAATTCCATCATGACCTTGCAAAAGCTACAAACATTTGTATTCCTTCTAAGCTATGATAATTCTTTCCTATCTTTATTTTCTCTGTCTTCCCCAATCACACACATACAGCCTTCATGATTTGAGAAACCACGGTTTGTAATGGTTGTTTTTACCCTTCCAGTAAAGTTTGCAAATACATTGGATGGGTGGGAGGATATTCAGAAACAATTAGCGCATAGCATTACATGAAAAAAACAAAATAAGTAGCATTGAGCAGGGAGGGGTGATTTAGAGATGCAAATAGTGCATTCACAGACATGGAACATTGTTGAACATTGCATGGACTCAAGGCATGTTTCCACCTCTTGGATGTATCTAGTGATGCACTGCAGTGCACACCTGAGACCTTCAGTTAATTACTCATGGTGGGCACCATGTTACACAATATGGTACTATGGAAAGTAATACCTGGGCTCATCGTAGAACTGCCTGACACATCTGATGCAGCAGTGGAGGTATTGTCAAGGATAGAGTTGCTGGAAGGACTGGTGGCAGAAGTAACACATGAAAGGCAGAGGCAGGTTCAATATGTTGCATCACTGACAAAAAGGCACCATCTGATTCTCAACTATGGGCCATGACAAGGACAGCACAGAGTAAAACTGATGCATGCATTAACATACTCAAGTTATGCATTACACTACACTGATTGGCCATGCTGTGTATCAAACATTGCCTTTCCCACACAGGTCTGAGGGATGGACAGATCATGGCACAGTCATAATCATCATCATCATCATCATCATCATCATCATCATCATCATCATCATCATCATCATCATCACTTCCACAACATGGGGCACAGTGACTGATGACAGCAATGATATTATAGATGTGAAGGTCATGGGAGGTAGAGGTAGCAGACACTCATGTGGTAGCAGGTTGGAGGGGGTCAGGAATTACATCATCCAGTGGTGGGATGGAATTTCCATGTTATCAACAATGGCCATGTGCACTGTGTGGCCCGGCAGTGTCAGGGATGAATATATTCTGTGCAAAGGATGATGTAACACTTCAGAAGCAAGTACAGGAACTCACTGTGGCTGTTAGGAACTATTGGATGGTGCCCACAACCTTGATGATGGCTGCAGCTAGGTGTGGTACTCTGATGGTCAGCAGGGGATAGGGATAGTGTGGAACTGTGGAAGCTAGAGTGGAAGGCCTGGATAGGTATCCCAACAAATAAACTGGAATTGGTTTTATGGGCCAAAGCAAAGGAATTGGCCCTGTCTAGGGGTATTTTTCTGTAAAGGCCAGGAGTGACTCAATCTCTTGGACAGTATGTGCTTTGTGTGCAAGCCTGGCCTGTAACTTTCTACTATGCATCTGGAACCCCTACACTGCCATGGATGATATGGCCTGTTAAGACTGAATACAGGACATTCATGGGTGCACCAATAGATGCCATTTGGGATACCACTGACGTCAGCAAGTATGTTTTCTCTAGGTCCCTACATTCCTTGTCTTCTGCATGCACTGTAGATCATCCCACAGCCCATACAGTGTTTGTACAATCCCTCACAGCCCATGTGGTAGTTGCATATCTTGTCATAAACCCTGCAGTGGTTGCATATCCTCTCACAGGCTATGCAGAGGCTGCATGTCCTCTCTCGGCCCATTCAGTGACTGCACATCCTGTCAGAACCCATGCTGTGGTTGGGCATCCTCACACAGGCATAGCTCTCAACTTTCCAACTCCAAAATGAGGAAAACTGTCTCTCATGATGTGGAACAATTAGGAAAAATGTGGTACATATACCAACAGCTACAATGTCAGCTAGGAACCTCACACATTGATTAAATGTATTACTTTATACTTATAAAAAGTTAGTTTTATGAATCAATATGATTTAGCACTATATAACATTGATATCAGCTAAAAATATTTCCTGACAAAGAATGTGTGACAGGCACTTTCAGTGTGGAACTATGAGAAACATAGACCTTCCAAGACTCAAAATGAGGAGTATTCCTTGTAATGAAATGCACTTGAGAGGCATGGCAGCATGCTCACAATTTCCACCATGTTGTGTGTAGCAACTGTCTGTGTCTGGATCACTGACCTGCACATTTATTGATCAGTGCCAACAGGGGTACCTAAGTCAAGGAAAGTTCCTCTAGGGCAGTGCAACTGATGGATACTATCTGTGGTGGTGACTTCATTGTTGCCTGGGTAGAGCTCAGACTAACAGGACATCCAGCACGAAACACCACTGTCACCTCATATGCAAGGGATGTTTGCATGACCTAGTGTTAACATTGTTGACAGTGCAATTCTGTTGTCCAAGTGCCATGTGCACCCTGCCATCATCATACCTGTCAACCTCTTAACAAGAAATCTGGACAAAGCCAAAAAATATTGGGGGGACAAATTTTAAATATTGCTCTCATAAGTTAGTCACTACCCTAGTGTCAACTCTCTCTTAGTTACTTATACTCTTTTTGTTTTTCTGTTTGTGGTTTCCTTTTAACTGTTTTTATGTTACTGCAAATATCTGTGTATACCTCACTATTACATCTCTTCCTTTTCTGTCTACACCTCCCCACCTCTTCTACTTACCTGCTGACTCTCACTGTGTGCTCCTTACTGTTTCCCTCCTGGCTTGCTGATCGTTTCTTGTGGTGATGGCTTTTGCCTGGCCTATCCTGCTCCATTTGCCTCGCTATGCTTGGGCTCACTTCGCTCACCTCCCACCCCCATTTCCACCCACCCCCGTATAATTTCTTTTATACCTAACCACCCAATCCCTTCCAAGCCTAACTCAACCCATTCCTGTCTGCTAAAACATTCTAAACATCTTACCCTCCCCTACTTATCGCTTTAGTAGTTGGCAGTTTAGTCTGCTGCAAATCCTTCTTCTTCCTACATATCTCCTACTCCCTCTACAGTTTACTTCAACTCTCTAACAGGTCCAACAACTTACTTTTCCTAGCCCCTTACCCACTCCTCACTCCATCCCAATCCTACTTCCCCATCTTAGGCCATGGCCATTGCAACCCTCTCTATTTTCCTCTTGGCACTATGACTTCTCCTTCTCATTCTTACATCTTATACTACTCCATTACCACCTGTCCATGGAGATCCCACTAATTCCTATACTATCTGCTTCTCATTTCTGTAGTACTCTATTACAATCTCCTCCTCTATCTTTTCCATGAACATCCCTCTGCCTAAAATCAACCCCCCACTCTCTAGCATCTAAAACCAAGACTAGACATTTGACTTACAACTCACTTAAATTCAAACTTTACCACCTTCATGTAGCCCTGCTTCTATCAGGAGACATACATCCAAATACTGGGCCCATCCATCATCCCACCATGCATAACTCTACCTCTCCCTACTTAATAAACTCATACTCTCCAAACAAACATATTTCCTTTTATTCTATGAGCGCCCATAGTATTCTAAACAAAGTTAGTGAGGCCCATGCCTGGATAACCTTCCACACCCCTGATGTCATCAGCCTAACAGAGACTTGGCTAAAACCCCAAACCTCTGATAAAGACATTCTCCCCCTGGTTATAATATACTCCGCATGGATCGCCAAAACAAAAAAGAGAGTGGTGTAGCCATTCTCTACTCCAACCACCTCACCATTACAAGTATTATGAAACCTATCCCATCCTTTCCTCCTGCTGAACTACTTGCAGCGAACCTTAAAATCAATGACCATGCCACTATCACAGTAGCAGCCACCTATATTCCTCCAGGAGACAACATTCCTCTGCTCGAAAATATTCTTTCATACTTTTCTCAACACATCCCTAATGAAACTATCCTCCTTGGGGATGTCAACATTAACTGGTTAAGTCTCAGTAATCCAATCTTTAATGCTCATATTAATTTATATGGCTTTACACAGCTAATCTCCCAACCTACTCATACAAACAACTCTCACACATCTAGTACTCTTATTGACTTGGTACTTGTATTGAATCCTTCCAAATATCATAACCCTGAAACCCTACCAAACACACTGAGTGATCACTCCCCTATAAAAGTGATTAGGTTCTATCCCCACTTCTCAAAACCTCCTAGATTTATCACTTGTGGCAAACTCTCTAACTTCCATCCAGAAGCCTTTAATGCCCTCCTCTATAAAGTAAGCTGGAAATTCCTTACCCAACTCCCACTAGAAGAAGTAGTCCTAGCTTTCAACTCTACCTTCCTTAGCATCTTAGACTCACTTGGTCCCCCTTTCAAAGTCCGAATTAAGTCCACCATATCTCCATGGCTTTCAAAAGGCACTCATACCCTTGTGATAACTAGAGACAAATTATAGAAAAAATGGTCACAAACTAAGCTCCCTGCAGACTTGCAAAAATATAAAGAACTTAGAAATCTGAAAAAAAACCCACACATAAACAAAAATAAAAAGGACTTCTATAACAAACCTCCCACAGCCCTAAAATCGAATCCTAAAAAAATCTGGAACTCTACTAACCAAATATTACACCCTGGTAATCTTAGCTCCCCCAATCCATGCCCAGACAAGATATCTGAAGAAGCTGTCACTATCTTCAATACCTATTTTATTGATTCAATATCTAAGCTACTGAACCCTAACCCAAACTCCTCTACTACTAACATCTCCAACTTTTCTGAACCTAGTCCTGATACTATCTTCTCAAATACCTTATCCCTCAAACCTGCACCTACTAGCTACTCTCTAAATTAAAACCATGCTCAGCATCAGCTGACAATATTCCTTCCACGTTTCTTCTACTAGCAGCTGAATCTCTTGCTCTTCCTGTATCTATCCTAATTAATTGATCTGTCTCTGAATCTAAAGTCCCTTCCAACTGGAAACAATGCTACACTCTACCTATACAGAAAGGAGATAACTCCAACTTTAGACCTATCACTATCCTCTCTCCTCTCTCTAAAGTATTAGAAAAATGTATTCCTAAACAAGTTATGCAGTATCTAATACAGGAAAATCTGCTTACACCCACTCAACATGGCTTCAGACCCAAACATAGCACCACTACAGCTCTATTATCCTTCCTCAACACTGTCTGTATAGCCATGGATGACCATAAACGTATTTCTTATCTATTCTTGGACCTCTCAAAAGCTTTCAACACTGTCTCGCACTCTCTTCTGCTGCACAAACTGCATGATCTCAACTTCTCCTCTGATACTGTTGCACAGTTCTCCAGCTACATCACTGATATATCTCAATCAGTGAGATGGCACTCTGGACTCTCCCCTCCTCTCCCTGTAAAAATGGGTGTACCTCAAGGGTCTGTCCTAGGACTTTTACTTTTTAATGTCTTTACTAATCAGCTCTATATCTTCTGTCCTCAGTCATCTTTAGTGCAATATGCAGATGACTCCACAGTCATTACCACAGCCAACTCTTCCTCTAAGCTCTTCTCAGCTACTCAGGCACCTTTTAACTTAGTTGAAACATGGCTCTCCAATAACCAGCTCATCCTTAACTCTAAAACCAAAGTTGTTACACTTCCTACCTAAAAAGTTCAACAATATTAAACCCTCCTTCTCCATACAGTCCCTTAATAACACTCCCATTCAGGTAGAATCCAGCACTAAGCTCTTAGGCATAACCATCGATAATCAGCTTAAATTTGACTTGCATGTTAATAACTGTATCAAAAAGACTCATTCAAAACTAGGGTTCCTTTACGTAACAAGAAATTCCTTACCCATGAAGCCAAGATTACTCTCTCTCACCTACCTTCTAGCCAGTCTAATGTACAATTCTCAAATTCTCATAAGTCTTAACTCAAAACTCCTGACAAACTTGAATCTACCTACAGCAAGGTAGCTAGACTTGCTGCCCAACAAACCTACAAATCCCATTACTGTCTCTCTCTAAAACACGTAAACTGGCTTGAATTACCCCACCAGCTTCTTCTCTCTCAGCTCCAGATCATCCATTCTATCCTATACCAGCCTTCCTACTGCCCAGCACTATCCCCTCTCATCTCCGATTATTCTCCCTCCAGACTTCTCCGAAGCACTAACCAAGACTTACTACAAATCTACAAACCCAAGTTTAAATTTGGGCACAACATGTACAGCTATCACCCCACTATTGTCTGGAATAGGCTCCCACTAGAAATCAGGACCCTTACACAGCCTGAACAATTTAAGACAGCCACCAAAGAGCACTTTAAAAATCACTGGTCCAGCCACTTCACTCTCCCTCCTTAATCATCCCCTACTTCTCATACCTTAATCTACTTTCTGCCCTTAACTCACTCTTCTCACTAGCTCTCTCTAAACTTCCTTTGACTACTCTTTCTACTGTCTACTAAAATCTATTAAGCAAATCATCTCAGAGAAACATTCTATTGTAATTGTTTTGCCTTCATGCAACTACATTATGATAAAACTGGGTTTTTGTAACCACTTACCCTTAAAAAAACTATATTCATCTTAATGGCATATTTCTTTTTATACATCTTGAAATAATTTTGCTATACTCCTGATTATTGACACTGTATAACATTGTATTGCTACTTAATGCCTTGTAATAATCCTGCTGTTTAATGCTAATTTATAATGAAAATTGTATAATATGTTGGAGCTTTTCTCCCCGGGCCACTGCTGGAAAAAGGGCTCTTCACTTCAGTTGGACAATCGTGGTCAACAAATGTAAAATAAATAAAAGTTTGCAAAACTGGGCCCACAAGGTGAACCCATGGCTACCCCTACTTTCTGTAAAAAGTATTCATCCTCAAATATAATGTAGTTTGTTACTATTATATCTAGTAGCTCCTCAACTAGGTGTATTTCATTAAGAGGTGCACCCCTTAGTCTCAATCATTCTTGAAACCCACTCTATTCCTTCCAAATGGAGAATTGAAGTATATAAATCCTTCACATCTACTGTGAGGAAGTTGTAGTTCTCTTCAAAGGTTAAATCATTATTTTTTTTCAGGAAGGTCCATGAGTCCTTACAAATTTTGGGTTCCTGACTAATGTACCTTTTTAAAATAGAGTCCACATATTTAGCACTTGGGTACATTATAGAATTCTTGGTATCTGCCAGAGGTCTCATGGGCGGATTGGCCATGTTTTTATGGACTTTGGGGATTCCTAACAAAGTAGGGGTCCTTGGCGCTGGTGTACAAAAAGTGTTATACAATGTTACATCGATTTTAGCTTCTAAGAATAGATCATTAATGTATGAATTAGTGCTTCTGTATGCCGTATTAAATTCGTTGCGTGAAATTTTAGTGTATGTTTCAGTCAAAAGCAGTTGTTCCATCCTGTTGTTGTAATCAGTTATTTCCATCAAAACCAACCCTCCCCACTTGTCAGGTTTCATAACTCACTCAAGGTGTGGATGATATGCCAGCTAGGTTAGATTCCTTGTCTCCCAACATTGAACAGAGACAAGGAAACAATGTATTCCACCATGTGGATGTCAATGCAGTAGGAGTAGGAAGGAGTCCTACTAACGCTATGACTAACCCTGGCACTCAACCCATCCAGGATGGTACAGCACAAGAATTAATGACAGAGTGTGGAGCACTGGACCGGTTGGTCCAGCACCAGTATCCCACAACACAGGCGTTTCCTCAGGGCTTATTGGGGCTCCTAACTTACATGTATAGCTGAATGAACCGAAAAACTTGGGCATACCATCTGCCCTAATGAACCAAGAGCAACCAGCTGGAGGGAATTTAAATAACATAGTAGAGAAGTTAAAGACTTTGGACTGCAAACTATTAATACTTAAAAAGTTGCTATTGGAGATAGCTTATTTCAATGAATGCACACGTGGGGAACTAGCACCTAAAGGGCTACGTCACCATCAATACCCCACGGGGATGTTAGCTGTATCCAACTTTCATAAAGAGTTGATCGAACTGTTCAACAAGCAAGGGCTAGAACCCCTAAGTTTAATGTGCAAACACTACCAAGTAACTGTGGACACCCTAACATGAGAAGTAACTGAGCTTGATACCTCTATTAAAAACGATTTAGACTTTAACCATTATCGTTTTGAATAAGACAGGGTATTCAACAGTTTAAACCAATACATTGACAAAATAAAAATAATTAAGAATAAAAATCTACTAAGGGACTGGGGTGACTACAATAAAGTGATAGCTTACCCCAAACCACACCCCTCACAAGTTTGGAACCCTGTTGGACGAGATGGGACACACCCATTGAATTCAGGAAACACCAACAACATCGACCGTGTGGATTTGACACCACCAGGAGGTGGAGCTAGCAGCTCCAGTGTGAAATACTCAGACATTCAGCAAGGAGGAACAGCGACAAACAGGCCAAACCAGTCTTCCCACGATGGTGAGCTGAACAGAGATATGACCAGATTTCACACCCAGGCACAAACATATCAATCAACAAATGTGTATAACCTACAGAGTGATAACTTTTACAACCTCAGGCCAATGATCAGTGCACGGAGGTACCAGAACCAACAAGGGAGGAACTCCAACCCATGGAAGAGGAACAAATGGAGGAGGTAACTCACCTCCAAACTCAGGTACTGTTTAACACTGAGAGACAACTTTCTGTGATAATAAATGAAGGGAAAGACTTTAAAATCTATAACTACTCCTCATACGAGGTTAGCCCCACAACTTGTTGAAGTATTAGCAAAGGGCTTTACATTCGTCCCTTCACATAAATTTGATTTATCTAGTACTGTGTTAGACCTTAAAATATTTACAAGAAAACTGAATTTAGTAACATTGTTGGGGGCTGAGTATAATAACGATGAATTTAAAACAACCAGTACATACAACCCCCCCCCCATTACACCCACTTATTTCTACTTTTGAGCATGTATGTGAGTTAGACCTGAGGAATTTAGATGAACACCACCAGTACAGTAGGAAATTAAATGTAATAATTTTAACATCAGTGAGACTGAGAGGGAAGCTCTATTTGAGTTGCAGAATGCACATGAGGGTTATGAAACCTGACAAGGGGGGAAGGTTGGTTTTGATGGAAATAACTGATTACAACAACATGATGGAAGAACTGCTTTTGACTGAAACATACACTAAAATTTCACTCAATGAATTTAATATGGTGTACAGACGTATTAATTCATACATTAATGATCTATTCTTAGAGGCTAAAATCAATGTAACATTGTATAACTATTTTTGTACATCAGCACCAAGGACCCCTACTTTGTTAGGAATCCCCAAAGTCCATCAAAACAAGGCCAATCCACCCATGAGACCTCTGGTAGATGCCAGAAATTCTATAACGTACCCATGTGCTAAATATGTGGATTCTATTTTAAAAAGGTACATTAGTCAGGAATCCCAAAATTGTAAGGACTCATGGACCTACCTGAAAAGAATTAAGGATTTACCCTTTGAAGAGAACTACAACTTCCTCACGGTAGATGTGAAGGATTTATATACTTTGATTCCCCATTTGGAAGGAAAAGAGTGGGTTTCAAAAATGAGTGAGACTAAGGGGCGCACCTCTTAATGAAATACATCTTGTTGAGGAGCTACTAGATGTAATGCTAACAAACAACTACATTATATTTGAGGATGAATACTTTTTACAGAAAGTATGGGTCACCGTGGGTTCACCTTGCGGGGTCAGTTGTGCAAACTTAGTAATGGCCCACTGGGAATTAGAGTACATCAGTAAAAATAGTCAAATTTATAACCAAATATATTTTTTACACAAGAGTTTTGGCTGATATTTTCTTGATCATTAAAGGTGACAGAATTATAGCTGAAGAACTGGTTAATTATTTTAACAGCACTACCAGCTTTCTCCAATTTACATATAACTTCCATACTGAAAAAATGGCTTACTTAGACATAGTACTGGAAAAAGATAGAAACCTTAAAAGATACATATCAAAGATTTGTAGGAAAGCAACTTATTCAAATGCCTTCCTACATTTTTCCAGTTCATGCCCTTTCCATCAGTAGAAGTCAGTCATCAAGGGCCAACTAGTGAGGACTGCAAGGATGGTCACTTTAGAGAGAGATTTTTTATTTGAATGCAAAGTTTTAAGGAAAATGTTTCTTAAAAGAGGCTATCCAGATTCTCTGATTTTAGACATACAAGATGAGGTGAAGACCAAGAGAAATGGGGGAGTGTACCAACCACTCCTTAATAGTGAACTACCTGAAACAGCACTAGAGCCCAATTTAGAGGAACCCTATGAGAAGAGTTTAAGAACTGAAAGTAATTTTCCTAATAACAACTATACGGTCAGTTTTATAACACCATTCAGCATGGATGCACACAGTATAAGGGAAATCTTATGTAAAAACTGATCCCTAATAATGGGTGAACCCCAATTTTGTACAAAAATAGTTGAGCACCCACAGGTTATCCTTAAAAAAAAGGATACAGTTTAAAAAGCTTACTGTAGCACAAGAAAAGGACTAACACTAGGCTACAAGGGATGTTCGGATGTGAGTATTGCCCCTACTGTAAACACATAGATGTGGGTCAAACATTCATGGTTAGATAACAAAAATATAAGTTAAACAAGAAACTTAACTGTAATTCTAAATTAGTAGCTTATTTAGCTCAATGCCAGCAATACCTGGCTTTTTATGTCGGGAAGACCGATAGGAAATTAAAAGAGTGGCTATATATATACAGCATCAATAGGGCTAGAACAGAAAATGCTCTGGCTAAGCACATAGTAGAATTTGAGAACCACAGTTTTAAATTTAGAGGTATTGACCAAGTTGAACCTGGTAACAGAGGGGGTCCTTTTTCTTTGTTGTTGGAGAAATTAGAGCTGATATGGCAAATCAAACTGAATGCCTCTACATATCCAGGCTTGAATGAAGCTTGCTCTATCACCTGTTTATTAAAAGTTAAAAGCTTGCTAAGATAAACAGAACAAACTTTAGTTTTTAAGGAACATTTTAACAAGGAATGTATGATGCTTTATATGTTGTCACTATTCTTGTCTAAATGTGCGCACATTTTGTTGTTTTAAACTGGCACATTTTTAAACCAGTGCACTTGTTTATAGGATTCTTTAGGAACAAGGAAATGCAAGAAAGATTCAGAATGCATAGGGTTAAGTCTAACTTAAGCATTTAAATGCAATTAAGAAGCTAAGCTTGATTATAGGTCAACACATCAGATAAAAAGTTTGAATTGTTATAAAAGAAGATTTGTACTGTTTATTCTGATGAAGTTCTGTATGGAACTTGAACGAAAAGCACTTCAGTAAATTTGTGGACACTACTGTTCTTCAGTGGAGCCTTTCTTATTCATTTGAACATTTAAACCTTGCCAGTACCCACCCTTGGACTGTGCCTCATCTCTCAGAGTGGGCTAGGCTGGTCAAGCTGTGGTGAATTTGATAGTATCCATGGAATCATCCAGGTCCCATTTGAAGGAAGCTACTGTATTGCAATGCCTAATTTGCACAGGGAATCTATTCTAGAGGTGGGAAGATGCTACATGATGAAGATACCTCTCCACTGTATTTTAGTTATCTTCTGGTGATGGTTTAGATCCCTGCTTCTGCTATTAGGGAAGTTATTTGATTTGTGGAACTACAACAGATCCAGGACCACCAGGTCCCTAATAATTAATGTTTCTCATCTGTGTTTCTTCAACTCAATCACTCCCCTCACTATTTCATATATTTCCAGTAATATTGTCATGAACAATATATAATCTGTATCACTTAATATCAGTGATCCCTAATTACTTATATTTTCCTTTTCTCCTTTCTTAAAATAAATCTTATTATCTCTTCATGGGCATATTCAAAACAATTGTTTAGTGGGTTTTAGTAACACAATATGGAGGCTCAAGGTTAGGGGCAGGAATGGGGGTTAGGGTTGACACACATAAATAAAGTGATACAAGGGGACAAAGCCCCCTGTCTGTCCTTATTCATGTGTGCTAACACTAACACTGACCCTAGCCCCACCTCTAACCCCAACACTCTACATACTATATTACTAAAACCTTGGACCATCGCATGTCTACAGCAATGAGGAAATCATTCCATGTTGAGCAACCTATAAACAAAGGTACGACATCTAGGTCCAAGGAAATCATTGTTCCACTGTATTTGGCATTCATCAGACCTATCATTGAGTATAATGCCCACTTTGGTATCTACCTAACCATGCATATCCATCAACTGGAACATCCACAAAACTTCCTCACTAAAAGAATACAGGGCAAAGTAACATGTCCTATGCAGACCGCTTACAGGCCCTATCTCTTTATTCTGTCTCCTTCATGCTGTTGATAGGAGATCTATGCCTGGCAAACCCCACTCTGATGGACCTCCTGCATAGCCACAAAACAAAAAAAACAGAATTATCTGTTCTAAAGACTTACACCTTGCCTATAATATAAACAGGACCTGCTGGAGAGACAGGTATGTGTTCCAGAGACTACACTGTCTCTGGAACAGGCTCCCTATCCATGTGAAGCGGGCTTCCTCCCTAATCCAATTCAAGTGTAACTTGGACAATTGGATGGGGAACAGGAAATTCATCCCTGGTTTGACACGTATGTCTCTAATGGTAACAGGTAACCTGTAAATGTTTCAGCTCCCAGTCCCCTGCTTGTAAATGTTTCATCTCCCAAGCCCCTGTTTACACTTAATAAGAGCACCAGAACTTGTCAAATGTTTGGGATGCATGGCTAGGCTTAAAAAAGCCCTTGTAGTCATTAGCCTAGTAAACATCTATAAACCTATAAGGGGCAGATGGGCTACCTTTGTCCTCAGTAATCTGATAAGTGTCCCCTGATGGGCATCTTCAACAACTTTTGTGTAAGACCTTGAAGGTGTCAAAAATGGCACCTTGTTTAAGGAGGGATTAGGAAAAATCCAGTGAACTAGAGATTAGGTATTCTAGCAATAATTGTATGGGAAGTGTGAAATATAAAATGCAGAATGACCTTCTATGAAATAATGTAGCTCTATTGAATATAAAGAGAAAAAACACAGGTTCTTTCCAAACAATCACATGGAATAGCAGAATGACTTCAAATAACTTTAAGCATAGTCCCATATAGCAGGGATACACTCTTTCTCTTACAAAGTCTCTCTGAGCTTCTCAGCAACTGTCTTCTGGCTTTCCTTGAGCAAGAAAGATATCTAGACTCCTTCAGGTTTCTCTTTAGACAGTAGTGCTTTACCCAGAACAGCTATACCTTTCCAAGAAGGATGAATGCTTCTGAATTGGCTGATGTCAGTTCTTCCCTTTCATACATCACTGACTAGTTTCATTAATAAAGAAACCCATAAATAAATAAGTTATTAGAACAAAAAAGGTAAAATTTAGAACAAAAAAGGTAAAATTAAACAATTTGCCATGGCTGTCAAACAGCACACGTTACAATTAGATAAAGCCTGGAAAGAATCTATTTATATTTGTTTACCAGGATAGTGCACTGATCAATGCTGACCAAGTTCAGGCTCAGCTGGAGTGAAATACAAAACAGTTTGCAAACACAAAATACAAAAATGTAAGAAATAACAGAGTAGTTAAGACTAATTACGTAGAAAAATGTGTATATACATTCTAGTCTGCAATGTGCAATCAGAGTATAATGTACAAGATACATATTAGATTCTAAAGTGAGTCAGTCTTCAGTGAATCTTGAGAGAGAAGAGACTTGGGAATGAGATAGGTTAGGTGGTATGTCCTGTGTTGATGCAGGAGCATTTGACTTGAGTGCTTGAGTGAAAAAACTGTTTTTTGAGCTGCATTCTGAATTTGGAATAAGTGTTAATTTCCTTAATATTGATGGGGAGCATTTGCCAAACAGTAGGTGCCTGACAGGAGAAAGCATGTGTAGTACTGTGGAATGTGCTTCTAGGGATAATGAGAGTTGGTGTGGCTTGTGAGTAGTGTTTCAGGTTGTAGGAAGAGTTTTTTTCATGAAGTCCAGCTGCAAGGGGAGTAACTGTGAGGAGTTGGGGTAGTTTGTAGAGCTGGGATCCTAAAAATAGGTTAGATCTCTGTTTTATGGGTAGTCATTTGACTTTTTCTAGGGTGATGCAGTGATGCTGACAGAGAAGTGAGTGTGTATTGAATCAGCAAATACTGTTAGAATTGGTCTGGAGTGTGGCAATGCTTTCTTGGAGGCAGAAGCAAAAACTGGGAGCCCATATTCAAGTTGAGAAAAGAGAACTCATTTGCCAATAGCTGTTCTGGCCTGTTGGGGTAGAAAAGGGGAGATCTTTTTGGCCCAGAAGAGGAGGGACTTTATTTTGGGTCTCACTTTGTCTATGTGGAAATGGAAGGTTAGTGACTGATCAAGCCATAGTCATAGGTATTTGAAGTTGGAAATTATCTCTACAGAATGACTGTGTAGGCCGGTGCTTAATGATTTTTTGTGGAGGTCCAAGAAGCATAGTTTTGGTCTTGGTTGGGTTAAGAAGTAGTTTATGGTTTATGCAAGTTTGACTGGAGTTGGCATTGAATGTTGTGAGGTTAATCTAGTCAATAAACAACTATATTATCAGCATAGAAGATAAGTGGGAGATGGTGGGGGTCTAAGGAAATTTGTTAATGAATATGGAGAAGAGGAGAGGGCAAGAATGGCTTGTTGTCTTGCACGTTTGATAATAGGTGCAAATTCTGATTGGAAGGATCCTATTTAACTCTGAGGTGTCTGTCAGTGAGGATGTTTTTAAACCAAGGAGCTGCATCTGGACTGATACCAATTTCAATTAGTTTGCTTTGAAGAAGGTAGTGGTCAATGAGGTCAAATGCCTTTTGTCAAGTCTATAAATAGGCACCTATAAGGAGGCTATTATCAGAGTTTAGTAGGATGCCATCAGTTAGGGACCAAAGTGCTGTCATAGTACTTCATTCAGGCCAGAATCCATGTTGTTTGGAGGACAGTATATGGTATATAGAGGGGGAGTTGGGTGTAGATTATCTTTTCACGAGTTTATAGGTGTATACTAGGCTAATGACTACTAGGCCCTTATAAGCCTAGCAATGCAACCCAAATGTGACCCACAAATTTGATTTATATAGGGGGTGATTAACTGACTGCCTCTGTCCATCAGAGACACAGGAAGCAGACCTGGTGTGAATTACTGATTATCCATCCATCGGTTCAAGTTGCGCTTGACTAGAGATTGGGAAGAGCCCTGCTTCACAGGGATGAGGAGCCAGTTCCAGAGAACAAAAATTCTCTGTGAAACATATCTGTCTCTCCAACTTGTCTTATTTATGTCATAAGCAAAACATAGGTTGTCTAATCTAGTGGTTATTTTGCTGTTTGTTTTTCAGCTGTGCAAAAGATTAATCAAAACAGGGTCCAGGGGTGCCTTTTTTTGCCAGGCAAAGATTACATCTTAGAAGTCTGTATGATACTGACTAAAGATACAGGGCTTTGAGGTGATCAGCATAGGACATTGTTCCTGTATTCTTTTTGTAAGGACCCTTTGTGAGCTTTCTTGTTGCTGCATGTAACTGGTCATGTACATACCGAAGGGGACATCATACTCTAAGATGAGTCTGTTAAGGGCCGAATACAGTGGTATGATGACCTCTCTGGACCTAGATGCCATGCCTTTGCTTATAAGTTCAGCAACATAGAATGATTTTCTTACTACCTTGGACACATGGTGGTTGAAAGCTAGGTTACTATCTACATGAGTTCCTAGATAACTGACTAGTGAATTAGAGGTGCTTAATTGATAATGTAGTTACCTGGTGTGGCCCACTTTCCAAAAGGTAAAATATTTCTTGGTACTGAGTTTGAATACATGGCTTTGGCACCAAGCATTTGTCTTTGTTAGACCTTCATTAAGGGTGTCCACATCTTGGGGGGATTCAATGACTGTTCCCAGTTTGCAGTCATCTGCAAATTTGGTTAGCCAGAGGCCTTTGGTATTGGCTTTGACATCTGAAAAATAAATGCCAAGGAGGAATGGGCTTAGCACAGATCTCTGGGGGACTCCACTGCTGACCAGCCTCTTCACAGAGGTGGCCTCACTGATTCTAACCTCATGGGTCCTATCAAAGAGCCAGCTAGCTATCCAGTGTGTTAAAAGGGAGTTTATACCTAGTTCCAGGAGCTTATTGACAATGCCCAAATGGGATGTTGTATTAAATACTTTAGCAGGATCTAGGTACGCAGTGTGCATCATTTTCTCCTCATCCATTGCCTTAGTCCACCAGATTCAAGAAACATGGCCTTCCTTGACAAAACCAAACTGGGATGGATCCAGTGTCTGAAGGTCTCCTATTTCCTTGTTGACAATTTCCATGGCTTTACAGATAAGACTATTCAGCCCAATGGGTATGTAGTTTCCAGGATCTGTTGAAGGTCCTCCCTTATGAAGGGGAATGATCATCACAGTCCTTCATTCACATGGCACAAAGCCTGTTTTAAGACTATAGTTGCATAATGACTCTAGGGGTCATTTTAGGTTGTATCTTAGAAAGTTCAAGAGGCATCCGGGGATGTTATTGGGGACTACTGAGGCCGTATTCTTGGCTTTAGTGGGTGCAGCCAGTATATGGTCCCTAGTTATAGTTGGAGGGGTTATGTTTGAGGGTATTTTTTGGGGATGGTTGAGGGTGAGACGGCAATAACCGATTTTGTCTGCTAAATGTCTCACTGTATAGCCAGGCTCAGTGAATGTGGCACCATTAACCACCAGTTCAGCATATTGTTGTGTGCTGTCCTTGAGGTTTCTCACATAGCTGAAGAAGGCCTTATGGTTATTTTTCATTTGGGAGGCTATCTTAACCTGAAAGTTGGTTTTACTTGGTCTAATTAGCCATCTTAGTTGCCTATTTAGTTTGATGAGAGAGTTTTTATCTGTTTGGGAATTACCCTTCCTTATTTTTGCCTTATCAGGGCAGTTTGTTTCTGGGGCTAGTCCTGGGCTTACTTCTGGTAGGTACAACAGCCTTTATGCAGCCATTAACATAGTTATACAGAGTTTCTGTGAGCAATTCAGTATAGGCTGCTGTGTTTTTTAGGTTTGGAGGGACACTGAGGTTTGACAAACCATCACTTTAATAAAAGGTAATTTGCCTGCCTTGGAATAGTTATTAATTGTTACTGGTTTTAATGGGATTTCAGAATTGATTTTGATTTTGAAGGAGATAGCTTTATGGATGGACCTTACCAAGGAGGACAAGACATTGGGGGATGGGTGTGCAGCCTTTTCTCATATTTGTGAGCAGGAGGTCCAGCATGTTGGTGCCTCTAATAGGCATATTCACTATTTGGTCAAGGTTTTTTTTTTTTTTTTTTTTATGAAGTCCAAGAATCTCTGTGCCTGTTGATTCGAGGCCATGTATGATTCCAAGTCTATTGAAGAGTATTTAAAGTCTCCCATGAGTAGGGTGTTAGGTTGGGTGGTAAGTGTCTCCAGTAAGTCCAAGTATGCCTTGTGAGGTTCTTTGGAAATGGAGGATGACCTTTAGCTGGCTAGGGTATGGTACAGGATTTTGTCTATGGTGATCTGCACATGGGGGAATTCCAGCACATCATCCTGTATGATCACCCTTGAGGAATGCTTGCTATTGATGTATATTGAGAAGCTTCCACCTTTAGCCATTGTCTGTGCAGCTGCTGGTCTACAAGTGTGGACAACACTGAAATCTTTTACTGTTGAGTTACTCTCTGCTACTTCAAACCACATCTCAATAACTGCACAGATGTCTATATTCTTGAGTGTGAAGATGGCTTGGAAGGAGTGTAGTTATTTTTCTTTCTTTTTTTTATTTAGGCTCCTGGCATTGAGTAGTAACACCTTGAGTTTCCATTGAATTGATTTTGTTTTATCAGCAGGTTTGTCAATTTGGCATTGCCTAAAATAGGCTGTATGGGGAAGGATACAGTTTTAGCTAATATTCAAAAGCCTGGAGAGGAAAGGTGCAGAACATCCTTGGCAAAGCAACATGGTTTGCTAAGCATGTCCTCTCAAGCTGACAAATATTGGATTCCCTTAGAAAAACTCCAGAAAGTTGTTGAGATCAATTATTTGTTACTCATATCATCATCCTCTGTGATGGTAATAGGCTGCTCAATGCTAGGCTCATACCAGCCTGAGACAAGTAGTCTGAAAGCTCCATGATGTCTCTCTTCATAAAGTCTAGGGAGGTGCACCTCAGATAATTTACACCTACAAGAACTATGATGGAATCATAACAGTATCTGTAGCATAATGACTAAAGTGCATGTGTGATTTGGTGGATTCTGGCACCAGATAAGCAACCAACAGTCATCTTCTCCTTGTTCAGCCTGGTTAGAGGGGCATCAGTACATTTTACCATTGAGTTCCCTATGACAAGAGTCCTGGGAAGCGTGTTTGCTTGTCTTAGGGGATTAGTATTTGGGGCTTCACTAAGAGTATATGAAATGTAATGATTCCTCGGACATCACGTATCATGAAGTTAACTTTATTTGTGAAGAAATACTAAGAATGCCAATATTTGTGGTGTTAGGTGTTTTTTTTTTTTTTTTTGAGTGCGTTTGGACTTGCTGAGGCATAGCTTTGACAAAAAGGTGGTCTAAGAGATCTTTGTTGTTTAAGAAGATTGCTTTTGAGTGCCTTAGCATACATTAGTCTATGTCTGTGTTGTATGCTATGTGAGGTGGGTGTAGTATGTGTGGTTTTAACAACCTGATGTGCTCTTGTATGCAAGGGTTTGGCCTCAAATGTCATTGAGTAAGTACACCTTTCTCATATTGTGTCTGTTTCTTTAAGGATTAAGTGGTTGCTAGTAAGACTCAAGGCAATTGCTACATTGTCTCAAGATGCCCATATCCTCCATGCTGGCTATAGAGAAGTTAGAAAATTGCATATCCATATTGTCCAGTCCTTTGATTGGTGAGCTACTAGAGGGTGGTTTATTAGGGTTAGAAGGCTATTAAGGGTGCTTTGCTGGTACAGACTATTATGGGTGCTTTATTGGAGCAGATTATGCTAAACAATTCTAATTTCTACTAACTTTAATGTTTACACTATACTGAATTCAAGAGGTTTGCCCAGAAGTGGGAAGATGAATACTGGACAGAAGTGAGGGTATCTTTTGGGTTAGCTTGTTTTGGGAGGGGTTTAATTAGAGCAGTTTTCCAAATCTGTGGTATAATATTTTGTGTGAGACATAGATTATGTATGTGCATGAGAGGAAGACATAGATGTTCTCTGCAGTGATATATGAATAAAGACTTTATGTTAGTAGAACCAGGAGGGCTGTCAGTGGAAATGTTTTAGTAGAATACATACTTGTTTGGGATGGATGCATTTGAAGTGGAAGAGGTGGGTGAATGGTGGTGGAGTGGGAAATGTATGATCTTTGGGACGGTTTTGAGTTTATTGATGTGAGATTGCTAAATTCCTCAAGGAAATCTTCTGGAGAACATTTTGTTATACACATTGAATGGTGTTTGTACACTGGGTATCATGAGGAGGTTTTCTTCCTGTAAGTAGGCTAACCTCTTTCCAAATGTGTTTGGAGGAATGTAAGAGGGTAATTTGTTTTTTTTGTTTAGAGATTTCTTTTGTTCCTTCTGGTGGATTTCTTGGCTAGGTTATGTAATACTATAAAGCAGGTACAGTTATCAGTTGTGGGCGTCTGTTTCCCTTTTTGTCATGCTTCATCCCTTAGAGTTAAAAGAAGGGCATGGAAATAAAATACAAAGTACCTCTCAGACATTGAGACATCTGCCAAGCTGCATATAAGAAATGATAAACAAAATCACACTGCAATCTTCTCCAATAAAATCACTAAAATAACCCAAAACGATTCTGGACAGCACTCAACGAACCATATCACCCTGACCAAACTACCGTTCCTTGCTGTACTACTAACAACTCCCAGTAATCCATAAAGAAACACACACACATACATGTTCCTTTCAGACTGTCCCGACCTCGTTTATTAGAAAGTATGTAACTAAACTTAAACCAGCAGCCTTAATGGCTGACAACTTTCCATCTGAATTCTTAATTTCTGCTACTGTGATAGCTTTTCCTGTCTCCATTCTAATTAACAGATCAATAACTGAAAACTATGTCCCATCCATCTGGAAAAAGTCCATCATAATTCCACTCCACAAACATTACTATACCCTCTTTCCAAAATTCTCTAGATATTCATGCATGTTCAGCTTATATGATACATAAATCAATATAATATTTTCTCAAAAGCTCTTCTGGGTTTCAGACCTAACCAGAGTACCACAACTGCTCTCCTAAACTTTATAAATACCATTAACCAAGGTAAGAATGAAAGTAACCTAGTATCAGCAATTTTCCTAGAGTTATCTAAAGACTTTGACACAGTGTCACAGCAGCGACTATATTACCTGATCGAACATTTAGGTTAGCGAATACATAAATTTCGATCTGGTAATATTGAAAAATTAAAACAGCGAACAGCTAATTTAACGTATGGAATGAATTCCCTTGGCCACAAAAAAATATATAAATTTAAACCAAAATGAACCTTAACTAAATATACCAACTCCGAGATCACTCTACACTGGGGAAAGGGGCAAAATCCACATAACGGCCAAGGGAATTCTTTCCCTGTGTTAAATTGGCCATTCACGGATTTTTGCTTTTGCTATTACCAGATTAATGTTTAGGTATTCGCTAACCTAAATGTTCGATCAGGTAGTAGGAATCCATCACAGCATAAGCTTTTCTCAGAATTAACAACCCTCAGCCTCACTGCTCCTTCTCTCTTGGCTCCACAGTTACCTGACCAGTCACCAACAAAAAAGTTAAATGGCAGTAAAATCTTTCACTGTTTTAAGCAGTTTCCTTCAGTGTTCCACAATACTTAAACCTCTTGTATTTACCACTTTCATTAACAAATTTCATTCCTCTACTAAATTTGCCACTCTCATAAAATAGAATGATGATTCAACCCTTATTTCTACTGCCTCATTCATCAGAGCACTGCAGTAAATCACTCAACAATTCTTGACTAGCTAGAGAAATGGCAAAAAGTTCTGACCTGTTTCTCAATCCCCCCCAAAAAAGATCTTATACTCTTCACCCTTAAACAATACAGTCTCCTAAAGCAATCATTTCACATCACCTCAAGTAATAACACAAAAATAGAAACAGTCCATCAGTCCAAACGACTAGGAGTTATAATTAATGATAACCTTAATTTTGACCAATCCATTCTTTACTCCATCAAAACCTCTTACCAAAAATGCGGTTCCTAAAAAGAGTCATGCAGTACCTGACAGACACTGTAAAGCTTGCCTCCATTTCAACCTGCCTCCTTCCACCTGTCCTAGATGCTTCCCTTTACTCACAAACAGGAACACCTATTATAAAAGTAAACTTGCTTCTTGCTACCTCAAAGTCACAAAAATTGCAACCAACCTTCCATATAGAACACACCCTTGCCTCTCACTAAAACAACTAAACTGGCTGGAACTCCCAAACCAATTAACTTCTCACAGCAAATTACTGCCCAGAACCTACTACACTCTTGAGTAAAATGCCCAACCTTAAAGAACACACTTTTGTACTACTCTCCAACCAAACACATTTGCTCTAGTAATAAATCCCGGGTTTCTACTACATGATTGAAAGATCACAATTTCAAATGCTCAGAAGAGCAAAAATGGTGCATATCGAAGTTCGTATTGTGCGATCGCAGTACAGTGAAGATTGGAATATTTGCCATTTCCTCACAGTAGTGGGATCTTGGAGTTGGTATATATATTTATTGGGGGGTGTAGGGCCTTGAGGCGGTCTGCATAGGACATTTTACTTATGCCCTGTATTCTTTTAGTGATGAACCTCTGTGGACATTCTAATTGTTGGATATGTCTGGTTAGGTACACATCAAAGGGGCATTGTACTCAATAATAGTTTCGATATGCAGCATTTTCGCTCTTATGAGCATTTGAAATTGTGATCTTTCGATCACGTAATAGGAACACATAAATCCCAACTAATTACTAGTAAACCAAAAGAACTCTGCCTGTGTATCTCTCTAACTTATACAATGTCAATAAATTCTTCTGGAATGAAGTCCTAACACACTTAAACAGATAGATAATATGAACAAATTTGAAAAATTGCTCAGAGAAAACCCAAATAAAATCTGGCCATGCTCTTCTGCTCAACATGCTAGTCCTTCCCATTCACCATTCCTGTATTACTACTCTAACTCCTTTTCTCTAAAACACTATCCTAGCTACTGTTCTAAGCATATAAAGTCAATATTCTTTATTTCTTTTCTCTAAAATTTGCTTTGGTTATCTCCAAGCATAGCTTGTAAATTATTATTTCCCTTTATCTTGCAAAAATGTACTATGCAGACCATGTAAGTTATTATTCCCTTTTTAGTGTATTTTTTTCATGTCTGTACATCATGTCAAATATGCTTTGCAGTATATACTTTATCCTACAAGTTATGTACTTCATGTGAACATTTTTGTGAAGTTTTTCTCCCTGGGCTCTGCCCAGTTGGACTTTCCCAGTCAACAAATAAATAAATAAATAAATAAATAAACAAATAAACAAACAAACAAACAAACAAATAAATAAATAAATATATATTTATACAAAATTTAAAGCAGGATTATATATAGGTTCATACGTGTTTACTAGGCTAACGACCACAAGGGCCTTTTAAAGCCTAGCCATGCATCCCTAATCTCCGACAAGTTCTGGTACCCTTGATAAGTGTAAGCATGGATTTGGGAGATGAAACACAGATTTACATGCAGGAGGCTGGGAGATGAACCATTTACAGGTTGCCTGTGTCCTTTAGAGACAAAGGGTGCCAAGTCAGGGATACATTTCCTGTTCCCTATCCAATTGTCCAAGTTACACTTGAATTGGGTTAAGAGGACTGCTGCTTCAAATGGATGGATGGGGAGCCTGTTCCAGAGACGGGGTAGTCTCTTGGATAATTACCTATCTCTCCAGGAGGTCCTATTTATATCACTAGCAAGGTTTAAGTCTTTAGAATGGGTAATCCTGGTGCTGTTTGTTTTGCTGATATGCAGGAGGTTCATCAGAATGGGCTCTTACAATATTCTGTGTGCCAGGCATATATCTTCCCTAAACAGCCAGAATAGAGGGGTAGGGCCTTGAGGCGGTCTACATAGGGCATTTTACTTATGCCCTGTATTCTTTTAGTGATGAACCTCTGTGGACATTCTAATTGTTGGATATGTCTGGTTAGGTACACATCAAAGGGGCATTGTACTCAATGATAGGTCTGATGAATGCAGAATACAGTAGAACAATGACTTCCTTGGACCTAGAAGCCATACCTTTCTTTATAAGTTGCACAACATAGAATGATTTCCTCACTACTATAGACATGTGATGATCAAAGGTGAAATTACTATCTATGAGCATCCTCAAGTCCCTGACTACTGGGTCAACTCTAAGGGGTGTGTTGTCAATATGATAGTTACCAGGGGTGGATGACGTTCTGAAGGATACTTTTATGCATTTCTTGGCATTTAGTTTTAGTCCATGGCTCTGACACCAGTTATTTATTTGTGTCAACCTTTCCTAGAGAACATTTGTGTCCGTGTGGAATTCAGTGACAGCTCCTAATTTGCTGTCATCTGCAAATTTAGTCAGCCAGAGACCTTTGACATTGGCATTGACTTCAGAGAAGTAAATGACAAAAAGGAGTGGTCCAAGGACTGATCCTTGAGGGACTCCACTTGTGACTGGCTTCTTTGTAGAGGTGGACTCCCCAACTTTAACTTCCTGTGTCTCGTCTATGAGCCAGTTGGCTATCCATTGGGTGACATATGGGTTTGTACCTAACTTCTTGAGTTTGTCAACAATGCCTGAGTGGCGTATTGTGTCAAATGTCATGGCCAGGTCAAGGTAGGCAGTGTAAACCATTTTGCCCTCATTCATTGCTTTGGTGACCTTCTGAAAGAAGTCCACCAGGCTGAGTAGGCATGACCTGCCCGTTTTGAAACCAATCTGAGTTGGGTCCAGTGTCTGGAGGTTTACTATATCATTATTGATCATTTCCATGATAATTCTTTCCATGGCTTTGCATATGAGACTAGTGAGACTTGTGGGTCTGTAGTTTCCAGTGTCTGTAGATGGCTCACTTTGTGCAGAGGGATGACTGTTGCTGTTCTCCATTCATGAGGCATGAAGCCTGTTTGGAGTCTGCAGTTATATGGCAATTCCAGAGGGCCTGATAGTTCATGTTTCATGCTATTTAGAAGACATCCTGGGATAATGTCTGGGCCCAGTGATGCAGTGTTTTGGTCTTAGAGGGAGGATTAATGACCTGTTCCCTAGTTAAAGCAGGGGAAGTTATATTTGATGGTATTTCCTGAGGAAAGGTTCAGGAGTAGAGAGGGGTGAAGTTGGAACTGAATTTGTTTTCCAGTAGGTTTGTTATATTTTCTGTCTCAGTATAGGTGGCTCCATTTACAATGAGCTCTGCACACAATTGTGTATTGCCTTTGAGGTTGCTGATATCAGTAATGAATGCGCTGTGGTTGTCCCTGGCCCGGGAGGCCAAATTTACCTTAAATTTGGCTTTGGTAGACTTTGTCCTCTGAGTTGTTTGTTTAGTTTGATGAGAATACTTTTATCCTGCCAGGTGCTGCACCTCTAATTTTTGGCATGATTTTCTTACTTCTGTTATACAGCCTATTGCTTTTGTCATACCACCAGGGTGGCTTGTTTTTTGAGTTAATTCTGTGCTTCTTCCTGGTGGGTACCACTGCCTCTATGCTGCTATTAACATGCTTGTATAGGGCTTCTGTGAACAGTTCTGTATAGGCAGCAGTGTTCTCAAGGTTTAATGGGGCTTCACATTTTGCCAGGTTATCACTTAACAGCAGGAAGTTAGCCTTAGAGTAGTTCCTGAATATTCCAAGGTTAGCTGGGGGTCCAGGTTTTATTTTTATTTCAAAGGAGACCATTTTGTGCTCTGACCTTACCAGAGAAGACATTACACTAGGGGGTATACAGCAGTCTCCCATATTAGTGAGGACCAGATCCAGCATGGTTGCACCCCTGGTTGGTGTATTGACAATCTGGTCCAGGGAGTTTGTTTACAAAATCCAGGAATCTCTGTGCCTGTATGTTTGGTGTTGTATAGGATTCCCACTTAACAGTGGGGTAATTAAAGTCACCCATGAATATGATATTGAGTGTGATGGTCAGTGTTCCAATAACTTTAAATACATGGTATGGGTTTCCTGGGTCATACAGGGGACCTATACCTTGCAAGTGAGTGGTACTGGATTTTGCCTGTGGTAATTTTAACATGGAATAGCTCAAGTGGATTGTTCTGTTTGACCATCCTTGAGGTATATTTATATTTAATGTAAAGCGAGACACCTCCACATTTAGTTCCTGTCTGTGTAGTAACTGGTCTGAATGTGTGGAAGGCATTATAACCTTGCACTATTGGTGTACTCTCTGTGGATTTAAACCATGTCTCAGTGACCACACAGACATCAGCATTCTCTAGGGTGAGGAGAGCTTCTAGGGAATGGATTTTTTTTGTTTAGAATCCTAGCACTGGGCTACCTTTAATATATATGTATATATATATATATATATATATATATATATATATATACACACACACACACACACACACACACACACACACACACACCTTTAGATTTTCTTGGCTTTCAGTTTGGCATGGCCTAAAAAAGGCACTATGGGGAAGACAGTGTTTTAGCTCATACTTGAAAGGCTAGAGGGGAGAGGTGCAGACCATCCCTGGCAAAGCAGTGTGGTCTGTTGACCATGTTCTTCCATGCTGACAAATATTACATCCCCTTAGAATGACAACAGAAACTAAGCCAATTACTAAAGCCATTCATCTTTTGTTTGTATTGTGGCATCATCCTTGGAGAAGGTACAATACTGCTCACTGCTTGGCTGATACCAGCCTGGGACACATATTCCAAGAGCTCCATGATGTCTCTCTTTATATAATCTAGGGAGGTACATCTCAGGTCATTTACACCCATGTGGACTATGACCGAGTTATACTGGTACTTGTGGTCAAGTGATCTGAGTGCATTCATTATGAGGGGAGCCTAGCCTCTGATAAGCAACTGACTGTGACTTTCTCCTTACTCAGTCTGGTGAGAGGGATATCAGTGTGTCTCACGATGGAGTCTCCAGTGACCAAAATGTTGGACTGTGTGGTGGCTTGCCTTAGAAGTAGGGGTTTAATGACATTTGGCTGTATGTGTTGATGTGGGTGTTGTTTTGAAAGAGTGCATTTCGGGCTACTGTAGATCAGTATGTATGTATACCTTTAAGAAGCTTTCCATAGGCTTGCACAAGTGTATAAATATGGAGCATGTGTAAGCCTGACTAGCATTTTGTAGTAAGCTGTTGTGATGTAAGCATGCATGTCTGTGTAGTTTGTCAGTTAATCAGATAATTTATATTTTGTATTGCTGCTATGCATCCTGATGTGTTGCTGTGTAATAAAGCATATAAATGAACTATCCCACCTGTTCATCTTCAGTTGTAAACCAAAACGAGTGACAACTGCTGAAGGTATTTATGTGTACGTCATCTAGGAGGTCTTTGGGTTTTAGGAAGGTTACATTTAAGTGCCTCAGCATATGTGGGTCTATATGTCTGCTTTGAATTGTGTGTGATGGGTGCAGTGTGTGTACTACTGACAGCCTTGTTGACATTAGAAGTACTTTTATATGAGAGCTTTGCCGCCAGTAACATTATGCAAATACATCTCTGACAGACTTATCAGTTTGTTTGAGAATTAACTGGTTGTCAGTAAACATGAGGCAATTTTTACATTGCCTCAGGATGCCCATATCCACCAAGCTGGTAACGGAGACAGTGGAAAAATTCATATACATGGCAGCAGATCTTTTTTATTGATTAGACAGCTGGAGTGAGAATATAAAGCAATGTCAGGAGTATCCAGTTTGCAACTCTGGGGATAGATCTTGCCACTGCAAACTACTTGTCCTGTGTGCAACTAGGTACTGGCGAAATTTTAATCGTGCTTTTGTAGGAAATATGTCATTCAAGTTGTCTGTGTCTGTACAGAGCACTGGCAAACACTCAAGGGGAAACTAATAAGTAGACCCCAAAAATTTAAGGCTGAAGTATTTCGACATATATTCTGAAGTTAGAAACAAATCAAGCAGTACTTACTGAAAACAAAGACTTAGCGTTTCAAGAATGATGAAAGTGGGGGAGTCGCTTGAATGGCTACTGCCTGGCTACTAAAAGTGCTGGTCTCACCACAGCTTCACTCTGCTGGGATACAATGCTCCTTTGCTTCTGCTCTCACCAGAAGCAAAACATTACCATCAATCCCAAGATGAGAAGCAGGACACAGCCTGTTTGGTGTTCTATATTCTTGTCCTAGATGATGCAAGGGTCTGGAAATGTGTTGTAGCTTTTTCCAGGTTGATCCAGACCAATCAGGAACGTCAAGCAGAGAAATTCACTGCCCAACCAGAAACAGTCAGGAATCAATGCACTCTGATCCTTCTCTCATCAGGAGCAGAATATAAGCACAGTTGTTAGGCTTTCCAGTAATCAGCAGTCTCCAGAAAATAATGTCCCTGTGCTCCTTCTCTCACCAGGAGAAAACATAAGCACTAATCCCGAAATGACTACTGGCAGGCAGAATATGGGCTCTCCAATAATTTGTGGTTTTGCAATAGATGTTGCAGATTTTAAAGATAAGATGGAAAAAGATGGTTAATATCCTAAGCACTGCAGTGTGCACTAAGCAGCTAGGTATGAAAGTGGGGCTAACTTAAACGTTAGCTGTCTAAGTGGAGAGCCACTAATTTTAAAAGAGAAAGATAGATTGAAAGGGGATGGCACTTTGTATTCTGGTTCAATGGAATACAGTGCGAAGGCCAATAAATTTAAATAGTTGAAGGGGAGTGATTTCACAAAATGATAATTTTGTGCTTACTCACAACAGCCAATGAGAGGGAAGAGGGAAGGTGATATGTGGTTAAATTAATGTATCAGACTGGCAACTAGAAAGACAGTTAAGTTTAAGAACACAACAGCACCAGGAAGGGTTGGTAAAATTTTTGTGTGACTCACAAGAGGCACAGCTGTTGTCCCTTTCCTAATTTTAATGTGCAATTAAAAGCAGAATGCAAATAAAACACAGTGTAAAGAAAACAAATCACAACAGACAAAACAGAAGAAGGCAAATAAGTAACACAAAATACAAGAAAGCAAAAGCAAATTAACCTTTCCCTCACAGCAAGTTGTAGCAGAGTTTGGGTGAGCTTTTCCAGTAAAGCCCTGAAATGTTTTATTTTGCTCCTTAAACAGAAGTTTTAGTTCTCAGCTCCACCCTCAGTTCACAGATAATTAACCTTAATTGACCTGTTCTATCTTCTGGGTGACTCCTTAACTGGCCTGTTTAAATTTCTGCGTGACTCACAAGAGACACAGCTATAGTCTCTTTCCTAGTTTTAATATGCAGTTTACAAGCAAAATACAAGTAAAACACAGTGTAAAGAAAACAAATCACAACATATAAAATAGAAGAAGGCAGTAAAAGAAAGCAAAACCAAACTAATCTTTCCCTCACAACACGTTGTTGCAGAGACTGGATGAGCCTTTCCAGTAAGGCCAATTTCAATTCTTTCTGACATGCTATAAAATCAAAACTTTCATAATATGTTACAAGAAATAATGGAGAAAAATCCTAGAAAGATACTGTTTATTACTTTATTGGACAGAAATGTTAAACAAAACATTCTACATGGGCTTAGAGCCAAAATGAGCCACGTCACTTGTATCTAATCAAATTAACTTCTGGGTCTAACTGAATTTCAACAAAAGTTTGCCTTAGTCCTGACAGTTGGTAGGAAAACAACATTACCTTTCAGTGAATTCATCTCAGTCATATGCAAAGGAAGAAAGTATTTATTCAGCCTCTACAAGGAAGGCACAGAAGTGGAGGATGAGGTTAATGTCTATGAATAAACTGGGAAAGGATGGCGAAGTGGGAAGAAAGGTGGCTGCTGAGATTTGGCACTTGCAAACTACTGCCCTTGGGATACAACAATGCTGATGTAACATATCATCTGGGGGTGTAGAACTGAAATGTAATTAGCATGGGGCCAAGGGTCAGGTGTCCCAGCTGCAAGGTGTTAGAAGGCTGAATTGGCTGATTCCAATTGGTTGGTAGTGCAGTCCTGGCATATAGAAATTAATACTGATAACTGCATTTGCTATTAGGGCAGAAGTGCTTCAGTGCTTTCTGTGTGATATAAGCTGCAGCAAGCTACTTTCTACAAGCATAGCAAGACGTTTACTGCAGTTTAAAAAAAAAAAATAAAAGCGTGTCCTCAGATATGAATGGACATTTTTTTCCTGAAGGGGGTGTAAAATCTGGGAATGACACATGGCATCAATAGAGCTAGTTATGGCTCCAAGGTAAAATAAATCTTGGATGAGCAGGTAAAGGACCTGGAGATTGGAATGAGAAAGACATTACAGTAGGGAGAAGAATACAAAAGTGTGTAATGTTCCAACCATACAAGTCCCTAGTTAGGCTATACTCTGAGTACTTCATGCACTTCTGGAACCTGTAAATGGGTGTGGATATCAGGATGATAGGAGGATTCCAGAAGCAGGATACCATAATGATACATCAGTTAGAAAGGAAAGAATGTGGTCAGAAATTAGAGGAGTTACAGATGTTTTCATGGAGATTAGGAGATGGGGTCTTAATAAGGGTACACAAATCATATCAAAGAAATGTGATGGAGCACCCTGAACATAAAGGCCAGAGGAGAGGAGAATCACATGGACCTGATTCTAGGGAGCAGCTATTAAATTACATCAGTTTGGTAGCAGAAGGAGACAATACTCTTTATCTAGTTTGCCTTTTAAATACCATTTATTTCTACTTCCACTTAAATACATACATTGATAAAGCAGTCCCTATCCTCTCCAAAAGTAATGAGAAATTTAAAAACAACCCCTTGTGGAAAAATACCTATATAATATAGATTGTTGTCACTTGTTTCATATATATATATATATATATATATATATATATATATATATATATATATATATATATACACACACACACACACACACACACACACACACACACACACACACACACACACACACACACACACACACACACATCAAACAAATGACACCGATCTAGAACAGCCTGTTTATTTTTAACACTGACACACATGCACATGCACACACACACACACACACACACACACACACACACACACACACACACACACACACACACACACACACACACACACACACCATACCTCTTTCACTATCTAGCTAACTAGCTAGCTAGTGAATATCTGCCTATATTTATCTGTCTAGTGAATGTCTGTCCTGTCTGTCTGTCTATTTATGATTTAGTGAAATCAGACTTGTGCTGTCACAATAAGGAATAATATAGAAAATGGAATTCCAAATAAAGGCTGCCAGTCAGATAGTCATTGACATGCATGTTAGTGAAAGAGCTTATCAGGCAAGAAACATGAGGTCATCACCAGCATGTGAAAGGTGTTGCTCAGCCCCAGGGGGCATGGTAACATATAACAGCACTGGCATTTTGTTTGCGTATCCACAAAACAATGTATATGCATCCCAGAGGACCTGGTTGGCAAACTGTTGCAATGGTAATGAGTGCCTTAGTAACTGCAAGACTGATGGGGACTTTGTTGAAATGAAAAGATTAAATACGAAACACATATGGGCATGGCCAATGTGGTGTTCAGATCTTGTAATTATGGTTAATTGCCTTCAGGAATACCCCAACTATGGTATAATCTGTGACCTTTCCCTAAATGGCATGCAGGTAATGTTCTCTTCCTTAAGTAATAAATGTTGGTGCAGTTCTGAACAGTCAGCTGTTTATTTATTGTACATTTGTTGATCAGGATAGTCTGACTCAGCATAATAGCCCTTTTCATGGAGGCCTGGGGAGAAAAGCTCCATATGACAATACTAAGAGTAAACACAGTTACAAGATTATTTAAATTAAAATTATAGAGTGTACAAATTTGGAAATGTTCAGGTTATGTAACAATCACAAAAAATGAAGTTTTATATAGGGTACTTGAATGAACAATATACATATTTGGAACTTATACATAGCATTTTATGTTGTCGTAGAGTGTGGATACAAAACTTTCCTTGCATGGAAGGAAAAGCAACTTCTGTATATGCCAGACAACACTGTCATAAATGTGAAAACTTATACCAAACGTTTTGGAGTCATCACTGATTATCAGCTTAGATGTGACCTGTACGTCCACCACTGCATAAAGAAAACACACCAACAACTAGGCTCACTTTACAGAAATAAAAAATGCCTCACAAAAAACTCTAGACTCTCTCTTGCCTACTCCTACTTTCTTCCTAGCCTTCACTAAAGCTCACAAATCTTCACTAACCTGCAAGCCTTCCTGCTAATAAACTCAAATCCACTTACAACAAAGTAGCTATGTTTGCGGCAAACCAGAGCTCAAACTCACATAACTGCCACTCCCCCAAACTTTGAAACTGGCTACAGTTCCCCCACCAACTTCTACTCTTTCAACTTTTTATCATTCATTCCATCCTCAAAAAGCCCTCCTCCTGTCCAGGTATCTCCTCATTCATCTGTCTTTATACTCCTTCTCAAGCACTCACAGGCTCTGACCAAGAACACTTGGAAATATATAAGTCCAAAAGATTAATAGGCCAAAGTGTATATCGGTACTCTAATGCCCTATCCTGGAACACACTACCCATGTTCATCAGAAAAATACCTCATGCACATGAATTCAAAAAAACTCTAAAAGAATACCTACTAAATGCCTAGACATGTCACTATAAAAAAAACTATTTAAACTTTCCTCCCTAAGCAGCACCCCTCAGTTGTACTTTCTCTGACCTCTTCTTCTGCTACCTTTAACTCCCCTACTACTGGCTCCCTCTCACTTACCCAATCGCTAACTCACCTTGTTCTACCTGCTCTCTCAACTTCTTCATCCAACTTATTTACTGACTCTTTTTTACACCCTAACTTATGTATCTTACCAACTTGTGTACTGCACTCTGTATTTTATGCATCATTGTCAAAGGAATGCTATCTTTGTTATCCCTTTGTTTGTATGTGCATTTACAGCTTATGGTGCATTTGTGTAACCAATTTGAGTACTTCACTCTATTTTTTCAGTATTGTTTTCATTAATGCAATTTTTGCAACATTTCTTGTGTTCTTCTGTGGAGCTTTTCTCCCTGGGCCTCTGCTAAAAAAGGGCTCTAGCTCAGTTGGACTATCCCGGACAACAAATGTTAAATAGATAAGTAAATAAATAAATAAATAACAATAAACAGGGAATACATTTTTCAGTACCAAACAACTTCTGTATATACTAGACACTAAATAGATTTTTTTTGTACACATAGATATTTCATGAGTTTCTTACCAAGTGAAATTTCCAGGTAATATTTCAGCTAAATATTTATTTCATAAATTTAATAAAATTACTTTATGCTCATAGATGATTAATTTATTAATCTTCCATGCCAAAGTATAACATTCAGTTATAATTGAGCTGAGTAATATATTTAACAATAAATAAATTTCAGTTATAAGGAAAAATTAGCATTGTAAACTATGTTTCAACTGATCAGATACAAAAAATGATGCCGCAGAGTCATTTCTGTTGATTTTCACAGTCTGCCTGCCTTTTCACATTATATGTTATTGCTCTGTTGGTCAATAGCTCAAACAGCCTTGGGATTGGGTGTACCTCCTGCCTGATGTTTACTATTCAGTGACTAATCCATAGCCTCTGCATGGCCTGCTTGACATTTAGTGAGCTGTTGGGCTGTTGATTATGGTTATAAACTCATGTTAGGATGTGGAAGTGATCACATATCAGACATTTATGGAAAATGTGCTAAATATGAAATATTTTTACTTTGGTGGAGAAAAGCAGTTGAGTGGATGTATATTAGTTAAACCAACAAAAACACATGTGATGTTATGTTCTTGTAAAAAGATCTTGCAAATATGAAGTAAACAAGGAAGTCAAGTCTTTAATTAGTATAATGCCACTTAATGCTGAAGTTAAGTTATTTGTTAATGAAATGAAACAGATGTAATTAAAAGAAGCATAGGTGTTTTACAAAAGCAGTCTGTTTAGCTCTATATTACAATATATGCTTTTCATATAAATGGCTTAACTGAGAAAAGTGAAAGTTAAAAGAGATAAGATGATTAAACATACGTAAAAGGAGGAAATTAAAGTGACATAACAGCATTTTCTAAGGACAAAGAGTCAGTAAGAATAGTAAAAAAGATAGTTCACAAATCTGAGTATTATGGCAGACTGCTGTTAATAAAAAAAAGTTTGATTTTTTTGAATGGTGAACATGTGTAACGAAATAGAAAGCAGATGAATGTCAGTTGTTATAATATCATGTATGACTAGGATGATAGAAAAATGGATAAGTTGTGTTGCATTAAGTTGGGAAGAATGCTGAAAGTTGAAAAAATGAACAAAAGTAAGAAAAGATATTTATTTTGTATTTAATATTTTTGTGTTACTATTGATACTTTATGTCACTTCAGAGTTTTGAAAACCAAAAATATGGAATACTAACTGTACTGGCATTTTCTTTATCAATAAAGTCTAGGATTAATTCAGTAAAAGCAAGATATAGTATGTATTGAGGAAAAAAAAGGTAGATTAGGAATAGTAGATGTTGGATTTGTCAAAGCGTTATGCAGAATAAGAATATTTGGGGAGCTATATTAACGAGTGAAACAAATATAAGGAGAAATTGGGAATGATGTATGATAAAGTAGAAGGCTATTTAAACAGAGAAGTGCAGTAGAAATAAAAAGTATATTTCTAGAGAATTGTAATAGTGGAGTACAAAAGGAAGCAGTAGAGGAGAGTTGCTGTTTGATGCAAACATTAAAGATGAAAACCTAGGGAATGGTGGAAGGGGACAACAATTAAAATGTGTTTTGTTTTTGCATAAGCTGTGGCATCTGACTTAGCAAGATGTTTATAAAAAATGAATGTAAGAGATATTATGAAAAATAAGCTTGTTATGGAAAGTTATTGCTTAATAATATGCTGTGATCAAATAGTAGAAGCAGAAAGATATTTTCAATCGACTGTACTTTTGTGAAAAGAATATGAGCACAATTATGGAGAAGAATAAAGTATAACAAACTGATAATTGTGAGGATGTGAAATGGGAAGGGATAGAATTATCACAAATCTTATAAGAACAGTAATAAAATCTGTTATGACAAAAATGAAAGCTTAGATTGCTCATGTAGAAGAATGAAATTTATGTTATTCATACAGAAGGTGTTGATGTTTGTATAGTGAAATAAATATTCTTTTAAGTTAATTATGTGATCTTGGAAGAAACGAAAATGAGAAAAATGATACAGGACTAGAAGGGTATTTCCATTTATTTCAAGGAGACAGACCGGAATGAGAGAATTCTGAAAAAAAGTACTGACGTTTTTGTGTGAGAAACAAATAATTGTAAAGTATAGATATTGATATTTTAATTAGAAATACAGAATTCCTACTGTTTTCAGGGATCTTTCAAATCTATTTGAATCACAACTATTTCAAGTAGGGGGATATTTATTTAATTTCTCATCCAAAGGATGACTGCTTAGGGGTGCAGCACCCTGTTATCTTACTTTACAGTGTCAGTACTGAAGATACTTTTATCTTACATTGGCTGAGTTAGGGAATTCTATTCTGCCCTTTTCACCTTGTTAAAGCCATGACCCCCACCAGAACAAGTAAAGTAGAACATAAATGGCTAAATGAATTCTCTGTGTCTGAAAATCTTCAGAATAATAGTTATTTGTCCCGGTCCCCTTCAATAAACACATCACACCGAATGACATTTGATGATCTTTATTAAACTTTCATAAACATAACTTTGTTATTCAATATTTATTAATTACAAAATAACAACACAATATAGCTGATTGAATTCAAACATCCACATCCATGTAATATCATTCAGGATAGCGTGACCTTGCTCATCCTGACCCAGTAAGCAGCGTCCATACCTCCAACTCACTTACTTGTGAAGCAGCGTGCCACTACTCACTTCGTTTACCATTTATTGAATTGCACATCCCACTTATTTAATTTATGAAGCACGTCCCATTACTCACTTCCTTTATCACTTATTGAATTAACATCCAACCAAATAAGCAGCACCCTTACCCCCGCTCGCTTATTTATGTAGACACCTTCAATGCTCACTTCCTTTCCCAAATCATTGGAATGACCATTAAAAACCAGAGGGGGAAAGAAGAGGGCACACCTGTCCTCTTATCCTCCCTACCCAATCTGACAAATAACCACAATCCCCACTATTCCTCTAAAAGAGAGGAAGGGGGTGGGTAGCAAGTTCATGCCAAAATGAGATTTCTTACCCAGTTTCACTTGCATAAATCCCTTATGCCCCTCCCTGCCCATACCTCATTTCCTCCCAATCCTCCTTCCCTTCCCACTTAACCCTTACCTCCCCCCACCCTCTTTACTGCTACTAATATATTTAACTAACCCCACTCTGAAGATGTCCCTGGACAAATTGGTTTGTTAACAAACCTCATTTGTCCCAGTCCCCTTCAATAAACACATCACACTGAATGACATTTGACGACCTTTATTAAACTTTCATAAACATAACTTTGTGGTTCAATATTTATTAATTACAAAATGACAGCACAATATAGCTGATTGAATTCAAACATCGACATCCATGTAATATCACTCAGGACAGCGTGACCTTGCTCATCCTGACCCAGTAAGCAGTGTCCAAATAAGCAGCACCCTTACCCTGCTTGCTTATTTATGTAGCCACCTTCAATACTCACTTCTTTTCCTAAATCATTGGAATGACCATCCAAAACCAGAGGGGGAAAGAAGAGGGCACACCTCTCCCTCTTCTCCACCCACTAGCCTAAAAAGGCCATTTCCCCTCTCTACAATAAACTTCCAGCAACCTAACCACCATTAATTCACTAGGCCAACATCATTTGGTGTACCCCATCCCCGCTAACCTCCTAAAATCCTATCACATAATTAACACAATAGCCAGTTACCCTAACAACTGAAAACAAACCACTGATCCCTTTCCTAAAGACAATGTAACAAACCATAAATTATAACCCAGTATAACCACTACACATGAACTAAATAATCCAGATGCCACAGCCAACGGAAACCTCAAGGATTTAAAAGACATTACCAGCCAACTGTACAACCAACCTTAAGCCCACGGTCCATAAAACTACACAGCCTCAACTGCCTACCCTCATGCCACCTTGCATCCCATTTTACCACCCAAATGAATGTAATAACCAAATGAAATCCCTTTAATGTCATAACCATAACTATTCTAACATCACACCAACTGTCCATTAAAACATAACATGCTTTAAGTGACCATCATGACATTAAGCAAGTAACCCCTAGCAGCAGCCTTATATAATAATCATCCAAGAGCCATCTGGCCATCCCTCCAGCTATCCGATACAGTGCAGCACCTAAAGTCATTCTCACCCATGCTGACAGTACCTCTTAATGCTCCTCCTGGCTAAAACCCTAGCCATGACACAAAGTAGAAAAAACATGCCAACTTCTGAAAACTCCAAAACATGCCTTGCTTAAACCTTCTATCACCCACATAAACAAACTACTCTTCTCCCAAACTGTCCAAAAGCACCCTCATGCCTAAAATGCTTCTAAACCCTACCTACCAATCTCCCTCAAGCATAACTGAAATGTTTCTTGTAGTACTCCATCTAATCATAAACTAGTATGAAACATTAAAATCCAAAGAAATACCAAATAAATAAATGGTCTGGGTACACTGGAACAGGCTATAAGTAATTTAATTGGTAAAACAAATTGAAGTACAAGCGCTTTCACCCTGCTAAAGTGCTGGGCTTTTTCAAGTAAAAAAAAAAAAAAGTCCAGCACTTTAGCAGGGTGAAAGCGCTTGTACTTCAATTTGTTTGGCCAATTAAATTACTTATAGCCTGTTCCAGTGTGCCCAGACCATTTATTCCTTTGGAGTTTATTGGTTTTATGGTCTGAGTGTTTTACCATTTCCTATTTCTAGTATGAAACATTACCAACATCTACCACGCCCTGTAAACCATATCAGCATCCTATCCCCAGATCACTTTCCCTTTACCAACAAAATAGTGTAAATATAACTGTAAATGATCAACCCAAATGTGACATGCCTAGCTGTGTGCTACCATATTAAAGAACTGGCCACCTCATTCCACCGATCCCAAAACCAACCCAACCTCAGCTGTTGTTAATTAATTACGCCCCCCCCCCCACGTTCTACCCAAAGTCCTCTTAATGTTAACTAAATACCTACTACACCCTGCCCCTAATTTACTTCAAGTATACCTGAAGCCCACAGTAATCTCAAACCATGCCACTCTTACATGCCTAAATGAGCCCCTATAATCAAGTCATTACATGCAACCTCATTACTTTCCCCACCAGTGTCCAGAACCTCCTTTAAGCCCTCTAGATTGTGCTCTTTGCCATCTCTGCTGGCTTCAGGCCACCAGCTGATACAAACTCTGCACCTATCATGAGTGACTGCCTTATGCAGCACTCCAACAACTAGAACACCCAACATAACACCACCATCTGTAACGAAAGAAATGTACACAGAAAGAGAAATATAGCTCATCTAAAATACAAACCATTTAAATACAATAAATTATGCCCCCATACCCAAAACCTACTGTCAATATGTAAACAGATACAAACCCCCATGACCAACCCTTCCTGTCTGCCCTAAAGACTATCCCTCTCCCTATGAATTAACTCACAGGCACCAGCCTGATAACTACCAAATAAACCACTAAAAGTGGCCAATTTTACACCCTTCCCAAGTATTGAACCCAGGGCCCTGCCAAATACCACCAAGTGTGCAGGCCTCTAAGCCAACTCAGCTCTAAATCTGCCATGTATTGTTAAGATGCTACAATTTATAGAAATGAGCCAACTATCAACCAAAATTGGAATATTCTGCAGCCTCTGTGCAGATAAAATGGTACAACTCACCCTTGTGACCCCCTTTCAAGAAGAAAACAGCAGCTGGACAAGCTAATGTGAACCCAACCAAACCCCGCTGCCATCCTGAAAGTCTAATCCCACTAACCAGTTCCACCCAGCCATGACCAGAGAGCAAGGATCCATCCTACAACCCCTTTTTCCCATCCTGCACAATATGGGGCTTCAAACCAAAATGTGTCCCACACACCATAAAGGTGCACGCTAACAGAAATGAGTTTGACACCCCTCAATTTCTTACCACTTTATCCCAAGACTACCCAAAACCACAGTTATATGAAAACATACCCAAATGTTAACCATAAATACCTCTCAGTGCCGTAAACCTAGAGAAAATGTGTGCATCAGTCATCAACTCTTAGCCACTAATTGCCACGAAACAGCCATAGAAGATGAATCAAAAGAACCAGTCCTAACATGAAGAGACCAAGGCTCAAAACATAGCTCCCAACCTCCTAAAAGAAGTCTGGACAAAAAAAAAAATACAAAATAGGGAATAGAAACCAAAACCTGAGCACATTCCAACACATCCACCGCAAACCCAAAGGGATGCAAGATCAACAAAGTCCCACATACCCATCTGCATGATTCTAAGGCTGAAAAATGCAAACAATGTCATAATTTCACACCTTCAATCCTCATATATCAGCAATCCACCCCTCCTACCACAGCAAATCCTAGTCCCTACATGGAACCTAACCTAAGGAAATTCCACACACCTAAGTCTGTTCACATGTCCACATAGTACCCTCCATATCAGCAACAGTCAAAGCTGGGAATGAGGAGGTTAGCATCCCAACCCAAAGCCCCAATGGTATCCCTAACTGTGACCTCACTCCATTACACTCAACCAGTCACAAACTTTCCTGCAGCCACGACCATCATCGGATAAGACCATTTCCTTTGAACCACCAACCAATCCGAAGACTGTGTTGACACCATCTATTACTTCCTTGCTTAGCAAGCCACCAGCTGAAACCTTTATGGAAGTACCATCTGCAAAGACAGACAAGTGTAAATCATCTGAAATTCATAACACATTTAACCACAGCCTATCCACTCAAATAGAAACACTAATTATTGCCTTCACAAACTCCGGTTAATAAAATTACTAGTTTAACATTACCATTTCTGAAGGGTATGAAGTATGACGCTCAAATGTCTGTCATTTTCTGACATTGCCCCCTCATCTATTAGGGCAGGAAATCAGGGACAGTTGTGAAGTATAGCACCACACACACAGGTCCAAGCCATGAACTACTCCCACACTCCTCATCCAAACCGCATACCAACCCCACTGAGTGTAGGAATCAGTGTAACTACCAAGGCATGACTACAGATAAACACTGAATCAATGGAAAATTGTCAAGGAACATATGAACTGGCAGTTTAAAGCATCCGTACTTATAAAATACTACCACATCTCTTAATGAAGAGAAACAGCAAACCTCCTGATTGTGTTCACATTAGCAGAACCCTCCTCTGTAACTGCATCACACTCATAAAACACAACCCATTTATTTATCTACGCCTCCCACAAATATATAGACACCAAGAACTAGCCCAAATGCAGCATCCAATAACTGTCCCCCCTTTCACAGGAATGACATGACCCTCCGAATGCGGGTGCTCGACAGCCAATTAAAGAGCCAGTGATAGCTGTAAACTACCCAAAATTGCTCACAGAAACATAGAAAATGCCCAGAAGTACAAGATTTGTGTTAAAGGGCATTTCCTGAAGGGTATGACGACTGAAACACAGCTACATGTCAATGGAGCACCCCCCCCCCCACAGACTAAAGCCATTCCATGCATTCATAGAGTGGCCGCTACTCATGCCCCCATCCCGAACCCAGGCTTCAACTGAAGAGAGGTCACATCACACTTCTCAGCCTCTTACAATAACAAGTGTAAGCCCTTCAGTAACAACTGTCCTTCAATCATCCTGATGTTGTTCCACAAAACATCAATGTTATGACCAGCAGACCAAATATAAGCAAAATCTGGACATACTATCAAAAAAAAAACCAAACAAAAAAAAAAAAAAACAACTGCGCCTGCCTTTCCCTCCCCCCTGACTATTAAAGCAGTACCTTCTTATTCTTCATGGTCAACTCAGAAAATCACGAAACACACACCCTGACAGTCCTACATTCATTACGATGTTTTTCCAGAAAACAAAAACGTTATGAGCAGACCAAATATGAAAAAAACACTGCAACCTAAATGCAGGTCAAACACAGCAGCCACCCACTAAGTAGATAACCCAGTTGCAAGCTGTGCCTGCCTTACCCTCCGCTGCAGCTGTTAAAGCAGTACCTTCTTATTCTTTGCGGTAAACTCAGAAACCACAAAACACACAAACTGACAGTCCTCCGCACCAGAAACTCGGGAAGTGTCCACCCCCCAGTATAGCAGTGTTCGATTCAGCAAATGTTTCCTGCAACACTTCGTTATTTAGAGACTTCAAACTTCTGATCCCCCCAGCGATTTGTTAGAAGACCTCAATTTACATAGAACACACCACATATTTAAGCCCAGATGGTCAAATACAATGAACGCATCCCACATATACTCCTATGAACATGCTCATAACCAGAAATTTTGACAAAGCCATAAAATAATGGCAGAGCGTCAGTTGCAGCTACCTCCCCTATATCCCTCCAAAACAAAACATTTTCAGAATATCTGCAGGAGTTTAGCATTGTATAGATAAAAAAAAACTATCACCCATTCCCCATCCATCTTAAAAAGAAAGAGCATGAATTTAATGCAGGCAATGCTGTTAGTCATTATCTTTGTGTCAGCCTATCAGCTGAACTACCTCCTTGCTGCTCTACCCCCTTATACTATGTTAGGAAACTGATAACACAATGGACTTTGCATTAGCATGTATTTTTTGAAGGGGAAAAAGTCTAAAGCTCAATTCTCATCTGAAGCTCACCTCTCTGCTATTATTTCTGACCTCAGCCATCAATGCTCCACCATCTATGAAGAAACTGATCAAAACTACGAGGCAAAACCTGGTAAAATCTGTACAGTCGAGAGGCATGCACCCCTAAATTTTCTGTCACCACTGCCAACACCACCCTCTGCACATCTGATGAATCAGTTACTCACAACTGCAACCTCAATTCGAAGAGAAGAAAAAAGAAAGGCCTACAAAGTGAATCCCATCATGATTGTTTGTAGGGTAATCTTGTGAAGAAAAAGCGTAGGGCACCGACTGTTAGCTCCACACTGCTCATGCACGGTGCTAACTTATCTAACTCACTCAGAACGTGTGAAAAATCATTATTGGACCCCAGGGAGGAAAATACCTCAGAACGAGGCACAACAGACTGGTCCTAATGGAGCATTTCATCTCCAGTTATAACTCTATCTTGCAGCTTTCAATCAACAGTTCCAAAACTTCTGACAAAGCGCAACAAATTAACAGAAAGAGGAACTCTTACTAATAAAGTCCAACTCAGAAGCTCCCACACCATGGTGTAATTATTCCCACATTACTTGAAAAGTTTGAGTGAAAATATTTCTGTCCAAGCTGTAAGTCAGACCCTCACCCATTCAGTATGCATTTTTTTAAAGACTCCCCCCTCCAACTCAACTGAAAAAAAAAACAAAAACTACACAGCAATTACTCACCTCCCCTATCTGCCCACAGTTATTAAACCAAGGCCTACCTTATACCCATATACCTAGGTCGTCTCGGACATAAACATGCCGTCTAGCAAGTTCATGCCAAAATGTGATTCCTTACCCAGTTTCACTTGCATAAATCCCTTAAGCCCCCCCTGCCCATACCTCACTTCCTCCCAATCCTCCCTCCCTTCCCACTTAACCCTTACCCCCCACCCGCTTTACTCCTACTAATATATTTAACTAACCCCACTCTGAAGATGTCCCTGGACAAATTAGTTTGTTACCAAACCTCATTTGACACATATATAAAATGATACCCATTGTTGATCCATGATTCTGGAACATGATTTGCGTTTGCAGTGCACCTTCTTAAGACATATATAAAATACAGTTTTATAGACATTTGTATGCTGAAGATAATGGTGCTGTAAGCAGTGAGTTCCATGCATTCTATCAAACTTTTGGTTTCATCAGTTCCTGTTTTTGTCAAAAGCAATGTGTGTAAGTTTGGGCATGATTGGTGAACAGTGGCACTAAGTAAGTTTTCTCTTACCCCACTGTTGTGCAGTCTCAGAATAGTTGAAGTATGGGGGAGGATCGGGCAGGCGAGCTTGCCCCTCTGAGAAAATACTGTTCTTTTTTATTTTATTCACATTTAATGGATCACATAACTGTTTTTCCCTTGATAGCTCATTAAAAGAACTTTTGCCAGAAATGAAACTAATAAAAACGTTATTACTAGATACACAGTTTTTTTAAAGGATACCCTGATCCAGATTTCAAAAAGCTGCTCTTGGTTTAAATGACTTATTCCAGTGTTAGCCTGTCATGATTCTGAAAAACTTGCAATTGGTATAAGTGACTTGCTGTGGTGTAATACCCGTCTATAAGCAGGCTTACAGAGGGGGCCAGATTCCAAAGACCTGCTTTCAGTGTAAATGACTTTACTGTGGTATAATACACTGGAGTAAATTAGTTTCAATGAGAGTAAGTCATTTGGAATCAGGCACCTTATTTTCTCATAATCTGTATGTGAACATGTGCATGCATGTGTATGGAATACAATGGGGTATCTGACATGTAATACATAGCATTTATTGTACTGCAGGTTTTTAGCAATGGAGTTTCCTGACAAATGGCAAAGCCATAATGTACAAAAGAGGTTATCAACCTTTTAAATCTCTAGTCTCCCACCAGGACACAAGTGCTCTTCAGCAATTACATTCTGCTTGCTGAGCACACTCAAGCAAATCTGCAGTCTGTAGCTACCACTCCACCCATACAGTATAAGAAGGAATCAGTACTGTAAACTAAACAAGGATATACATTTTGAGCCTCAAGAGCAGGAGCACACTCAAGCAAATCTGCAGTCTGTGGCTACCACTCCACCCATACAGTATAAGAAGGAATCAGTACTGTAAACTAAACAAGGATATACATTTTGAGCCTCAAGAGCAGGAGCACACTCACGCAAATCTGCAGTCTGCGGCTACCACTCCACCCATACAGTATAAGAAGGAATCAGTACTGCAAACTAAACAAGGATATACATTTTGAGCCTCAAGAGCAGGAGCACACTCACGCAAATCTGCAGTCTGCAGCTACCTCTCCACCCATACAGTATAAGAAGGAATCAGTACTGCAAACTAAACAAGGATATACATTTTGAGCCTCAAGAGCAGGGCCAGTCCACCCAGGCATTCTACTTGTATGTTTTATGAGAGTAAAGCTATTACATTAGCAGTATTTCTTAGTAGTTTTCAGCATGCTAATAAAACTGACTGTTGTAGCCTTGTGCCCCCCCCCCCCAGCTAGTACAGTAATCCTAACTGTCCAATAGGCAGTATACATTTAATTCAGATCCCTGTGACTAAATTAACCATCAAGCAGCCCTCTCAGTGCTTTCTGCCTTTGTTTGTATCACTTGGAGGCCTGCCTGTTTATTTGCATCTCTATACATTCCCCTTCATTGCTAATGTATCTCCCTACTCTAATCTGTGCACAAACTGGTAAGTCAATGTGAAGACACACTCCCAACCATAATAAACTTTGCTGTCTCTTCTCTTCTTCACTTTACAGGTAGCTTGAATTATTACTTACCCCCTCCGAGGCCTTCACTGATTGCCTCTCTGCTTTTTTTTTTTTGCATTCCACCTGGTTTACACCCCATTGTGCTATCTCCCTCCCCCAATACTAAGTCTATATTAGACTCCTACTGAGCATGGAGCCATTTTTAAATTTCTAGTCTCCCACCAGGACACAAGTGCTCTTCAGAAATTACATTCTGCTTGCTGGTAAGCCATTAGACCTCAGGAATTTGTTTAAAGTGTTTAGATTTGTAAAGTAATACTTTTTCTCTTGTCTTGGTGGGCTCTGCCCCACTCCGTTTGCCCTCGCTAATGCTTGGGCTCACTCCACTCCCCTGCCCTGTCCCCTATTACCTCACACCCCCACTACCTCTACATTTATAGTAATCATAGCCACACCCACAGCTCACCCTCACATCATCTCCACCAATCACAGCTCCTCAAGTCATATCACATTATACCACACCTACCTGCTCCACACAAAATACTCCCAATCACTCTCATTCCCATTAGGCATTTTTTACATCACCCACACTATTTCCCCATCCACATATAGTGCAAACCTATAATTCCTATTCAGACTCCCCACCTAGAACCAACTTACACTTTATAACCATGACTATTACACAACTAAGTCTAGTGTGTCTTCTCATAATTCTTTACAACACCACAAGTTATCACTCTAGCAATATCCCTAAATTTAGTAGCACAACACTACATTATGCACTCTCATATACAAAACCGTACATTATAATAATATCTGCCTACAAATGTTCAAGAACTATATAACAGACCAATTCAGATCTAAACACATATGCTCTCATTCCTACTCCAAAAAAACACAGTACTTTCTCACAATTCTCACCAAGCTCCAACATCTATATCACCATTTTAACAGCAGACTCACCATAAGTGGGGATATCCACCCCAACCCAGGCCCAAATCCATCCTGTCCAACACAAACTGCTCCAACACAAATGTCAGAACATAACACCCCCACTTTCTTCATTCCTGGGCAAATCAACAACAGCAGCAAAACCAACCATCTTTTGATGCTAAGTATTAATATTAGAAGTATCAAAAATAAAATACCTGAACTCCAGGCCACAATGGCACACTACTCCCCAGACATAGTTGCTTTAACAGAAACCTGGCTAAATAAAAACATAGCTAACTCAGAAGTTCTCCCTACTGGCTACAATATCATTAGACAAGACAGACCACTTCGTAAAGGGGGTGGAACTGCCTTACTATACAAGTCCAACTTAACTGTTCATCAATTACCAAACTCCTACCCCTCCCCCAATAATTGGGACATACTTATCTCACAACTTCAACTTAACCCTAAAAAGGTCATCACCTCAATTGTGATCTATATTCCACCTGGTAATACATCTGCTAGCCTTGAAGACTTCTTATCCTGGTGTTCTTCCACATACTCACAAGAAAGCCTTATTCTGGGGGACTTCAACCTAGATTGGTTCATCTGATATCAGAAGCACCAAGTAAGCTAATAAATCTCCATGGCTACCAGCAGCTAGCCCAAATTCCATCTAGATGTAATAAAAAAATCTAAAAAGGAATCCATCCTTGACTGGGTCCTAGCTAGCAACTCCACATTGTACCCTCACACAGGCAGTCTCCCAGACACCTTAAGTGACCACAACATAGTATACTTTATACGTAGTAAAACAAGCATATGCAAAACCACTAACTATATATCCACTAGAAACATGAAAAAATTATCTCCTCAGGTCCTCAACACTTTACTCTGTAACTGTGACTGGACCCCCCTAAAAACCCTCCCACTTGATCAGGTTGTAGCATATTTCAACAAAACATTTCTACAACACCTAGACACTGTCGCTCCATTGCACAAAATCAAGGTTAGAGCCACTACAAACTCCTGGCTCAGTAAGGAAACCAAACAAATCCTCAAGTCCAGAAACACTGCCTGGCTTTACTATCAAAAAACAAAGAAACACAAAGCCTAACTAAGTACCAAGAACTGTGCAACCGTGCAAAAAAATGCATTAGGCTGGGCAAAAACTCCTACTACACAACATTACAAACTAAATACCAACAGAACCCCCAAAAGTTTTGGAAAAGTGTAAACCAGCTACTAAAATCCACCAAAAAGGCTACCCCCAAACCAACCAACCCTGACACTAAAGTTCCCATCGAAACACAATTCAGCTCCCACTTTGTGAACTCAATTCTATCCTTAGTATCACTGGGCAGTTCCTTCATCACTATCCCCCCAACACATATAACACTAATACAAGCTTTACCCTCTAAACAGTTTCCACCACTTCAATCAAAAGCATGCTCTCCAAACTAAAAACCTCATCAACAGCAGCCAACCTACTCCCCAGCTATTTCTTGAAACTCACAGCAGATGCTATTGCTATCCCAGTCTCCACTCTCATAAACAGATCAATTGTTGAAAACTATGTGCCCAAACTCTGGAAAATATCCTATGTTACACCCATACATAAAGGTGGGACCTCCACTGAACTTAATAACTACAGACCCATTGCTTTATTCTCCCCCCTGGCCAAAATCCTAGAAAAATGCATCCATACCCAGATACTAAACTATCTCCTAGACAGCAACATCCTGTCACCTACTCAGCATGGTTTCAGACCTGCCCATAGTACCATTACAGCCCTCCTCTGCTTCACAGACACAGTAAACCATCTCAAAAATGAAGGCCTACAGGTGTCAACTCTTTTTTTGGATATGTCCAAAGCATTTGACACAGTCTCACACCAAATCCTGCTAAACAAACTAAACCAATATCACCTATCAAATTCCACTCTTACCTGGTTCCAAAGCTACTTAACTGACAGGTACCAAGCTGTGAAATGGGAAAATTCTCTCTCTCCTCAGCTGCCCATAACTATAGGAGTCCCACAGGGTTCTATCTTAGGACCACTACTATTCACAGTCTTCACAAATGACCTCCATAATTCCACACAGCATGCATCTATAATTCGGTATGCAGATGGCACTACCTTAATCTGTGCTGCACAAAACATTCCCACCCTCCTGCAAACAACTCAACTAGCATTCTCTGACGTTGAAATCTACCTTACCAAAGCCCAACTTATCCTCAATCCAAAGAAAACTCAGTTTATGATTATAACCAGTTCTAACAAAAATACTGATAACAGTCAATTCACTATCTACTTCACAAATGCTACTCCAATCACTCCAGTGGCACATGCTAAGCTATTGGGAATAACCATAGACTCCCTCCTAAATTTGATAGTCATCTCAACTTAACTATTAAAAAGGTACATGTCATACTGGGATCACTCTACCGTATTAAACCATTTCTTACCAACAACACAAGATCAGCCATTGCTCGCTCCCAACTTCTATCCACCCTACTCTATGCATCTCCCATTCTGACTAATCTCAACAAAACTACTAAGCAAAATGGAAGCCTGCTATAACAGAATTGCCTGCTTTGCTGCAAATTGCTCATATAGAACTCATCACTGTACTGCTTTGAGACAGCTCCACTGGCTTGAACTGCCCAACCTCCTAACTTATAATCAGCTCTGTCTCTGTCATTCTATCTATTACCTCCCCAATAAGTGTCCTGCCCTCAAAAACCTAGTACAACATCACTCAGCCAAAAGGCCTCTTAGATCATCAAGCAAACTACTACTAGAAGTCACCAACAGCTACAATAGCTTTGGAGATGCACTATATAGTAGTTCAGTGACTAAAAAATGGAACTCTGTCCCCACTAGCATTCAAAACATATCATCCAAAGCCTCCTTTAAAGACCTCATCAGGCAATATCTCAAGCAAAGTTGGCAATGCCATGATTGCTCCTCAGGCTAGTGAAAGTGGATAAGGTATACATACTAAATCTAGAGTACTTGATAGTAGTGTTCAGTCTTACTCAAAAACACTGGCTAATCTACAGTGTATGTACTGCACCTGTGTATTATGTATGTATTCTACCTATGTTCAAAATTTCAGCTGTACACCACAAATCTATTAATTACCTTTATTTTTAAATTAATATTTTTGTTTGTTCTCTCCACTGTAACTGTTGATGTGCCGCATACCACTGTAAAAACATGACTGTTGTAATTTGTGTGTATACTGATCGTGTCTAACTAACTGTATCTGTAATTTTTCTTTGTGGAGCTTTTCTCCCCTGGCCTCTGCTGAAAAAGGGCCTTTTCGGCTCAGTCAGACACCCCCGGTTAACAAATGTAAAATAAAATATAAATAAATACAGCACAAGTTATATCAAATATAAACAAAACAGACACACACAGATTACATTTATCTGTTTGGTTTTCTGTTATTCTTTTAAATTACAATAATGTTTACCAGTTACTTCAGCTGGCTATACTGATCATCTGAGATTTATAGAATAAGATGAGACGTTAGGTAGCTGGTGTAGATTTTATTTTTGAATGAAGCACACCAAAGATGGTGTTTTTTAGCAAGAGTTTAATATTTTTTTTCCTGAAGCGTCAGTTAATGTTTGATGTATTTGGTGGTGCGGTGAGTGTTGTGTTTGTGTAACGTTGTACTTTGGTTATACTAGTTGCAATGAATGTTTCAATTTACTATGTATTCTGTTATTTTATTTTTACATTTTAATATTAATAAAACACACACACACACATACACACACACACACACACACACACACACGTGCATTTCTTTTCTAGGAGTTGATTTATTTGAGCAGTATTTCATTATTCCATTTAAGGAGGAAACATTTTGTCTGTTCACTGTGTGCAGTTACTTGTTTTTTACATTAACATGAACTGTAATGTCATCTGCATTTTATTTTTTAATTTTATTTTGCTACTTTAGTTTAAATAAGCATAGCTGTAGGGTTGGGTTGTTTTAGATGGGCTATGGTATTTTGGAGTTGTGTGTATGAAAGTGAACAACAAAAACATTACAGAGTAAGGAAATTTAGTAAATTTGATGATAAGATGTGAGTAAAACTGAGACAAAAGATCAAGAGTGTAGGTAAAATTCTAATGACTCATCAGGTATGTGGACAGAAAAATACTTATGCTATGTATCAAAAACTACAGCTGCAAGTGCATGTTTTTATTTAGGATAAATAATAAATAAACACAGACAGTACACACAAGTGCTTGTCGACCAACTAACTTCAGTCAATATGTACCTGACAAACAGGCACATCGATCAAAAGAAGAGGATACATCAGTATTAAAAAGGTTGACCAAAAATGGTCAAAAATGGAACACTGATACAGCAACATCAATAATTTTGGAGCATGCAATGCAAAAATATCTTTTTTTTTTTTTGCATGGAGTCAAGACCACCTGCACCCCTAATTTGGGGGGCTGTGACATTCACATACCCTGCTTCTTAAATATTCAAACTCCAGGATCGTATAATACCAGAGAAATGGCTTATTTGCCCACCCGGTATTATATCAGTATCATGGAAATAGCTACCAAATTAAGTTGACAGGAAAGAGAGAGTGAGTACCAGGCAACTGATTGAATTGACAGTATGACAACACCCAGGTGATCAATGTCATAACATCAAATTCACAAATATCAACAAATTCTGCACATGTAGATGGGATTACCACAGAGTGGACTAAACCAGTGACAAGTGTTTCTGCAGGGGAGAAAGCCCCCTCCCCCCACTAATTATATGTATCAATCTCAAGATTGCATAGTCCCTGGGGAAAGGGAATATTCCCTAACTGAGGATTGTTGATATCACATACCTGCTGACTATATGTTTGCATCAACCAAATGGTGTTGAGCAGAAGGTGTCAGCATACTGTCCATTCGATCAGCTGTCTGACACGCATTTATAAATATATATATATATATATATATATATATATATATATATATATATATATATATAAGGTCTACTTTATATTATCGAAAAATTAAAATCTCGAGTGCTGACATCAGCGAAAATGCAGAATGTCGAAATCGCAGCCCCCCACACCCCCTGCTAAGTATATATTCCAACTCTGAGATTGCACTACAGTGAGGAAAGGGCAAATATCCCGATCTCCACTGTACTGTAATCCAAAAAAATTAATTTCGACATTCTGCATTTTCGCTGATGTCAGCGCTCGAGATTTTAATTTTTTGATGATATAAAGTAAACCCCATATATATATATATATATATATATATATATATATATATATATATACACACATGCATACACACACACACACACACACACACACACACACACACACACACACACACACACACACACACACACACACACACAAATATAACTATATCTAGATATATGGGTTCCCTTCAAGCGTAAGCTCTTGAACTATCATCTGAAAAGTTAGAAAATAAACTTTTTGAATGTTGCTGGTGTTTAGAGGTATGAGATTGTTGGACAGTGGGGATTGGGAAATTTGCCCTTTCCCCACTGTAGTATGATCTTGGCATTGGTATATTTAAGTAGCAGGAGCTGTGGGGGGGTACAGAAGAGCTTAACTCTACAAAAATTGTTTTTGTTTTGCTTTTGATTAGAATCTTTATGATTTGAACATTTTGTTTGTCTATGTTGATCTTTGTGTCAACATTTACAATGTTGACATTTGAGCAATTTGATGTTTTCCAGTACACACACACACACACACACACACACACACAAACACACACACACATATATGAATATACATACACACACACACACATATATATATATATATATATATATATATATATATATATATATATATATAATTATATCCCCAATAAATTCTATGATTAGAAACACAAATGCACACAACAATGAAAAATAAATGCTGAAATTAACCAATATCTGAAATGAAAAAAAAAAATCACATGTCTATACAGATTGAAAAAAGTAAGCAAACTCTTTTTATTTCTGATCAGTAAATAACCCTGTATCCTGAGAGTACCTTCAGACAAACATTATATGAATAGTGATACTATTAGGGAAAGGATTTTACATAGGGCCGGATTCACAATGGCTTGCACGGAGTCTAAGAGTAGAGTAAGACTCCATGCAGCCATCATGTCCGACGAGCGATCCACGAACAGCCTGTAGGGGCGTGTAAGAGAGCTCCTAAAATGGCTCTTACACGGACAGGGTTTGGATATGCAAATTACCTCACTTGCAGCCGAAAGGCATGCAAATGAGGTAAATTTGTGATCCAGGAAGCACAAACCTGTCCGTGTAGGAGCCGTGTTAGTTGTAGAAATGTAGTCAGTTGACAACTGAGTACCGTTCTGCAAATACCACAATGGAGCCTTGTCAGCTCCAAATTAAGGTTGCATATGTTCCAGGAAGCATGCCAATGGCCAAATATGTGGCCACTGGCAACGTACCCACATGCAAAATTAAAATAAAAATGTTTATTTTTTTTCGGCAATTGCCGATGTTTAAATGTAGTGCAGCGCCTCTGCAAAACACAGAAAAATAAAAAAACATCAATTTACAATGTAAGGGAATAGCAGGCTGAAAACAACATGGCCACCGAGTAGAGGTTGCTAAGGGAGGAAGCTCAGTGTAAGACATGTAACTAAGCATTAGTAGGCAGTCCTATGTAAATGAGTGTTAGGATACTGAATCGCACTTTTACATAGCAAATGAGCACATTCCCTGGAGTGTAGGAGTAGGATAAGGGGAGTAACAGAGTAGGAGATAGGTGACATTACAGGGGGGTATGTAAGAAAGAAGTGAAGCTCATTGGAGCAGAGTGGCATGTGAAAGCTGTCAGTTAGACATCATGGAAAGAGGTGTGTCAACAGGTAGACAAGGGAAAGCCAAGCAATGGAAGGTGTACACTATGGATAACACCAAAGTTTCTTGCTGAGCATGCATGCGCGCGTGTGTGCGCTGGGAAGCCCGAGTAAGATGGAGTGCATGCGTGTAAGCGTGAGTGCGTGCGTTTACGCCGGAGTAAGCATGTAGAAGCCTGTTTAAAGACTTGTAAGCATGTTTGCGCTGGTGTGCGCACGTTTTAACCCGAATAAACAAGTTGTAGTCCATCTAAGCATGTGTGCGTGCGTGTTAGCTGCTGTGCGCGTGTTTGCCCATGTATGCGCATCGCTCCCCCCTGAGGAAACAGATAGGAAAAAGGAAGCACAACAAATTGTAGGAAGCTACCAGGGAATACTAGCAGAGCTAGCAGGTGAAAACAATCACAGAACAGTAGCCCAGCCCAGCACTGAAAACTCTGCAAACAACAGTGCATTATGTGTCTCTCAAGATACACTGCAACACTGGAGTAAGCTACTAGAAGTGAAAACTGAAAAAGCTTCACTCAGACAAAAAATGCTAGGGGCTGCCATAGCAGTTATAAGGCAACATATGCAACATGCTGAGGGTGGTGACAATGCAAATGCTGCCGGACAACCCACAGTGAGGAGATGGAGAAGAGTGTACAGGCTCAGGGTCACCTACCAGGGGTTACATGAGCTGGAGATAGTGGAGCACTGTAGAGTGGACAGAGACCTCCTGCAGCAAATTGTTGAGCTGTGCAGGCCACGCCTCACACACAGAACCAACAGTGGGGAACCCATCCCAGTGGAAACCAAGGTATGTGTTGGCCTAAGAATACTAGCAACAGGTACCTTCCAGAGACCAACTGGTGATATGATGGGGATATCACAGGCATCAGCATCCAGGGTACTGCACCAGTTCCTGGATGCCATGTCAGCACATGTCGGTGATCATGTATATTTCCCCAATTCCCGTGAGGTATTGGCCAGCAATATGCGTCTCTTCCAGCAAATAGCAGAATACCCTGAGGTAGTGGGTGCAATAGACTGCACGCATATACGCATCAAAGCACCAGCCGGTAAGTGGGGTAGGGCCTACATTAACCGCAAGGGCTTCCCCTCCATCAACAGCCAGGTTGTGTGTGATGCCCAGGGCATAATAATGAATGTGTGTGCTGGCTGCCCTGGAAGCTACCATGATTCCCATATCTGGCATCTATCACAGCTGTACCAGACATTTGCCAATGGGGACATCCCACATGGTCACCTATTGGGGGATGCTGGCTATGCACTGGAGCCGTGGCTGATGACACCCATCAGAAACGCACACACACCTGAACAGGAATGCCATAATGAGGCACATGCACAAACGCGTAATGTAATAGAGTGTGTGTTTGGGCTGCTCAAATCACGGTTCCGGTGCCTGGGCACATCTGGTGGAGCCTTGCAGTACTCACCAACTACATGTACCCAAATTGTCATGGTATGTGCTATGCTACATAATATGATTCTGCGAAAACAGCTGCAGCAGGACCAGCATAGGCCCGGCCCAAACAGCCCTCCACCATTGCCAAGGCCATCACAGGCAGAGCGTGACTCAGAGGAGGAACAACCTGAGCCTGCCCCAGTAGGCAGAAGGAGGCATGCCCAGTATGCCTTGGCCTTGGCAAAGAGGCAACGCATAGCACATACACTGGCACAGTAGGAACCCTGGAAATTATACCTCTCTCTGACTCACACATATAGTAAAAGGGATGCCTAAGTTGACACAACCTGCTTTCAAACATGTACAGGGAGTGTAGTATGTGCATCCAACACAGGCAGCCCTGCATCACCACCTGAGGCATGATTGCCATGTGTTAAGCAATGTAACACCATGTAGTATATGCAAACTTGATGGCCAATGAGTAACATCCTACCCTCACCAAGGATGATGCCACAATATGAAGACAAGATGATCAATTACAACAATTGGCTTAAGTATTGTTGTTAGTCAAAGGGGATCCAATGCCTGTCAGCCTGGGATGACATGCTGAGCAAGACATGATGTTCCGCTAGGGATGGCTTGCACCTATCACCCCTGGCCTTTTGGATACTGGCAAAGGCTGTTGTCACCCCCATAGTGCCTTGAATAGGTAAGGCTCAAAACACAAACCCACCTCCATAGGTATCACAAGGGATACCAAACTAGAAGTAATGCTACCCAATGCCAGAAGTCTAAACTGCAAGATGCATGCAGTCCAAACTCTCCTCAGCATGGAGAATGTTGATATCTGTGCAGTAACAGAAACCTGGTTCAAGGCTCCCAAGAGCACCCTAGCACTACCAGGTTACACCTCATACCATTCTTTACAGCCCCAAAACATGGAACAAACTACAAAAGGAGGGTGAGTGTCAATAATTGTCAAGGATACCCACACCCCCAGGTTGGTGCCACAGCATGAAGCAGCACAGACTATCCATGTGCAAGTAACAGTGGCTAAAACTGCCTCCCAGTTTGTATCCTGCTACAGACCACCCCCCGAAATCCAGGAACCCCACTTGGCCTACTTGAGAACACATGAAAATATGAAGGTCTCTCCAAACAACATTATATTGGGCAACTGCAACTACCCAAACATAGACTGGGAGCATTATTCTAGCTCCAACACCCTAGGCCAAAGGTTCCTAGACTTCATAAACCGAAATGCTATGGAACAACTTGCCACCACTCCCACAAGAGGGGTAAACATACTGGACCTGATAATCACCAACATGGGGACTCTATGGCCAAGATGGGAAGTGTATCCCTCACTGGTAAGATTAGACCATAGGGTAATCTCATTGCATATTCACATCCTGACCCCAGTCCCTGGCCAGAAAACCACAGTGAAAAACATGTGTAAAGCAAATTATGCACTCCTCCAAACTGAGGTGGAATCCATCAAAGCCCTTGTGCCTGTGGAAAATATGGCCCAGACCTCAGAACCCTTTATGAATGCATTCTATGAACACCTTCAGGAATGTACGGATTATGCAATCCCAAATAAAACCAAGACCCAATCCTCCAAAGGCAGGCATCCTGTCTGGTGGACCCCAGCCATTAATAAACCATGCAAGAGAAGGAGGAAGCTACTACATGATAGAGCAAAACCCAAAAAGGGAAGGCATCACTGATCAGTATTATGTCAAAACACTATGGCCACACATAAAATCCTCTAAGGCCAGCTATGAGATAAAAAATGTACAGGACACTAAGGATAATCACAAGGCTTTCTTTACTGATGGTAGGAACCTGGGTGGGAATTCCCAGATATGCTCAGAATTAGTCCAAAATGACAAACAATACACCAAACCCACAGACATTGCTAACATCCGACCTGACAGGTTCAGTGCAAACTTCTCCCCCCCCCACCAAAAGGGCAGATATCTATCCCAGCAGACTGCTGGCCCCCTGACATCGCAGATGCTCAGGTAACAGCCAGCATCCCTAAAGCAAAACACACAGCATCAACGGGACCAGATGGTGTCCCGGGCTGCATCCAACATGAAGTCCAATAAGAATTGAACACCAAATAAAAATACTGCTCAATCTCAACCTTACCACAGGATGTGTACCCAAACAGCAGTGTACAGCAACAGTGGTCCCTCTCCACAAAGGTGGTGCCTGAATGGATCATGCAAACTATCACCCCAGAATCCTGACTAGCATGGTCTGCAAAGCTATGGAAAGGATCATCATGGACCTCAGAAATAAAGATATTGGGGACCTACAGACACTGGACCCTACCCAGTGTGGCTTTCTTAAGGGCAGATCCTGCCCCTTAAACCTGGTTGAGTCATTTGAAACAGTCACCAAGGCCATTGATGAGGGGAAGGTGGTCCACACAGCCTACCTGGACCTTGCAAAAGCCTTCCATACAATACCCCACTTGGTCATTATAGATAAGCTCACCATCTTAAATATAAACCCCTATGTCACTAGATGGGTTGCAAATCGGCTCAAGGACAGAACTGACATGGTCAGAAATGCTGGAGCCATGTCAGAGTCCAAACCAGCTACAACTGGCATCCCACAATGCTCGGTCCTGGGAACCCCCTTGTTTGGTATATATTTCTCGGAGGTACAGGCCAACATGGAAGGACTATGTCTGAACAAGTTTGCAGATGACTACAAACTAGGTGCCATATCTGACCCTCCAGCTGACACAAGCATCCTACAAAAGGGCCTCATAGAAACAGACAACTGGTGCCACAGCCATGTCATCAAGCTAAACACAAAAAAGTGCATAGTCATCCCCTTTGGAAAAACAGTAAGTGCCCACCAATTACCACATAGGTGGTAACCCATTAAGTACAGAAGAAGTAATAAGAGACCTGGGGACATAAGTTGACAGAAATCTTGCATTTGACAACCATGTGGCCATAGTGGTTATAAAAACATTTCATATACCCACCTAATCATGAAGGTATTCACATCTGGATAAGAGGAGGTCATTGTGCCTCTTCAGTCATCCTTCATCAGGCTCACAATTGAGTACAATGCCCCTTGTGGGATGTACCTTAGCAGACACCTCCAGCAACTGGAAAGACCCCAAATCTGCCTGATTAAACAAACTGCAGCTCCACACAGTGGCATACTGCCTGCCCAGAGGCGATCTGTGCCTGATGTATAAAGCCATGTCCAACCTGGAATCAATGCACATGCTGCACCTTGTAAAATCTGAATCCCATTGAGCTATGCACATGAGAGACCTGAACCTCAGCACTGAAATAATTAGGACATGCTGTAGTGATTGATCCATAACCCAGAAGCTCCCTCCACTCTTGAGTAAATTCACAGTCCAGGTTAGCCAGAGAGTCCCTCATTTACTCTCTTCAAGAGGAATCTTGATGAGTGGATGGCAGATTGTAGGTTTACCCTGGGTATCACTTTTATGTCACAGTTAGACAGAGGCACAGTATACTAACCTTGAAAAATGTCATGGCAAACTCCAGTTAAAATGTGTATTGAAGGACAAACACACTCTGACAAGGATTAGAAATGCCCTAGGGCACATGGCCTAGTGTTTGTCAATGTCCACCCAAGTTGCAGAATACACTAGTAATATTGGACAAGCCTGGTTTAAGTAGGCCATAGCTGAACAAAATGCAACATGGTCATACCTTAGTCTGGTGTGCTCAGTATTAATAGTTAAAGCAGTGATGGGATTCAAACCCAGGATACTATGCATCAGAGTGAAAGGACTGAACCATTACACTATGACAATATTACAGTGTTTTGTCAGTATGAAAGAATGTTGACAAGTGTATGCAAACTGTCCCATGAAAACCCTGCAGGCACAGCATAATCCCTGTTAGGTTCAGACACAAAGCAGTTGGGCAGTAAGAACACAACATGACTTCCAACACACACACTATAAATGTCAAATATTGTTCAAGTTCACACACAACCACAAATGTAGTGGACCTCAGATCTCAACATATGGAAAGGTCACACTGGGCATGCTCACACACTTTGATAAATGAGACGTATGTCAGGCAACAAACCATGGAAAGCCTGAACTGGGCATGCTCACACACTTAGGCCATGTCTCAGTATAGCAGTCGGCCACACATATCTGGCATTTGTATGTATTAAGCCAGGAACCTCCCACAATACAGCAATCTGCCCAGTGCACACAGTTAAATGACAACAGAGACATAAGTAATATACTGGAACCCTGCCATGATCAAACATCTTCCACAGATACACAAGTTGTTCATAGAAACGGAAAGCTATGGCAATAAAGACCTGCAAACAGTTTATCAGCAACAAATATTGTGCATCCCAAACATAAACATATGGGTGCAGAGGTCGATATTAGGCTGTTTGCCCTAGGGAATACATAAGCCTAGCCAGAGTGTATTTGGTGTCTGCCTCCCCAGTATAGTAGCCTACAGTGCCTCTGTAAAGTAGGTCACAGAAGGCACCGTTTAAGGCTAGTTTGTTGTGCCTCCGTCAAGCAGGGACACAGTGGAGATCCCAGGGGTTGAATTTGCAATGTCACATCCATGTGGCTGGAGTTTGCTGGAAGAGGGTTGGTGAGGGGCTATGTCTAACATTAATTGGGATTCAATTCCAGACTGAGAGGAGCCTTATCTGTAGTGTTTGGGCAATTTCACTGTCAAAACTTGCAAGTGATGATTTTGAGGGATTGAAGTGTCCTGCCAATACTGTTCAGAGATGTCCTCCCTCTGTGGGATATTGCTCTGTTATGTATTAGCTCCCTCCTTCTGTTGTACAGCTTATATATGGTTGGTGTCATCCAGACAGGTCTCCTGTTGTGGAGGAGTCTTGGTTTTATTTGGGATAGCATGATCAATGAAAACCTGCAGGTGCTCATAGAATGCATTTGTAAATGATTCTGTAGATTGGGCTGTATAATCCTCCAGCACAGGGCCTTTGAAGTATTTCACCCCAGTCTTCACAAGTGCAAAGTCTGCTTTTGAGAAATACTTTGTTAGCAGTGATTTCCTTGCCTGGGGGTGGGGATGGGATATGGACATCCAGGGAAAGTTGGTTATGGTCATATCTTAAAAATGGTGGTCTACCTCTGGTGTGAAACATAGAGTCCCCATGTTGGTGATGATCAGGTCCAATATGTATTCCCCCTTGTGGCTGTGGTGACTGGTTCTGCCATAGCACATGGATTCACAAATTGTAGTGGCTGTAGGGTGATGTTGTTGAGGCCTGAGTAGTTCCCCCAGTCAATATTCCTGTACCTGAAGTTAACCACTGTAATGGCGTATGTGAACACCTTCATATCCTACACTGTTCCCAGGGAAGCCAAGTATGGTTCCTGGATATGGGGGGTGGTGGTCTGAACTGCACACCAAACCAAAAGGCAGTTTTGCACAATGGTAGTTTTATATGTATGGCCTGTCATGCTTAGTGCAGTGGTAACAACCCAGAGGTGTGTGTATCTGTGATATATATGGATACACTCCCTGGTTGTGTTGTGTGTTACAAGTCCTGTGTTCACGAAGCATGGTATAAAACATAACCAGGCAGTGCTGATGTGCATATATGACCCTGACCTAGGCATCTGTTAATGCTTATATATTGTTATCCCTCATACTGAGGGATAATAATAGATGTACATACCTCTTTGTAAAAACTGATGTCAGCACCCTATAAATACTGCAGGAGAAGAAAAACCACCCAGTAATGCAAATAGCATGCTGTGCTAATGCGCCTCTCTCAAGTGTCATAACATAGTTAGGTATGGGTTTGAATCCTACAAAAGCCATTTGTGTGCTTGTCACACAGTTTGTCAATGTGTGGTGGGTTTTGCTTTTATTATTGTATGACATATAATTATAACAGTAATTGCAATGCACACATCAGGTATGTGTGTGCCACATGCAGATATGTACCTGTGACCTGCAATAGTTCCTATGTGTGAAGCCTGCCTCATATGAATACAATTGTTACCTTTGCCAGCATGTGCTGCAGATTCCCAGACCGTACGCCATACATGTATGTTGATGACAATGCAGGCTACTGCAGTGATCTGTGTCCTAGGCCAACTGGGTGACACACAGTCATGAAAGCTGTGATATATTAATGTGGGTGAGGGTTCATGTCTGGAGTATATGTCACACATGTTATAACACGGCAAAGTCTGTGAGTAATGGACATCCAGTGTAGGTGTATGGCAACTGTTGCCGATATGCATAAAGACACCTGCTTGCTTAGGCGATACACCAAGGGACTGCACAATACCTTTGGAAATGTGAATATCACAGGATAGACAAGAAAACACTTGTCCATATGTGCACACCATTACCCGTTCTACATGATGGGTGCTGCCACCTACATGGTACTATTGGAATACTATGTTAAGTACATGCTGATGACAAAGTTACAGTTGTGTTACAGTAATAAAGCATGGCTTGGACAACAGGTATCTGTCTGTATGATACCTTTGTGGTGTCATGTGTGTCATGTGCAGAATGCATTGTAGGCCACTGTATGCATTTCCAGTCATGGATGAACATATCAGGAAAACCAAACCCGAACCAAAGCAAGAGACAAAAAAATCCACCAGCAATAGCGTACTTCAATTTTAATGCACGCTTTCGTCACAAGACTTCCTCAGAATGCAAGGAAAATTACTTCAGACAACTCTTAAATAAGCACATTAATTACATAAATGCAACGATGAGCTGTTGAATTTGTCGGTTCATCCAACACCGACATCAGAAGTTACAACTTTAAATAATTTGTTAGCAGCTACTTTATTGGACATACAGAATTCTCTCAAGATTTTGGTCTCGAGAGCCAATGAGAAAGAACGCACTGATGTGAGACCTACTAGTGCGAACAGGGTGAATATTTCCAGTCCCGATTCATCTTTCCTAGAGCTGGACACTGTTTTGGAGATAGTGGATAAACGCGAAAGGGATTATTGTCGAACTATGGCGTCTTCTTCGCGGAGGAAAGCATTACCCGAAAATGTTGCAGGCTGCAGGACAGTGCAATCTTTTCTGGATGAGGTTGTAAATCCATTTGGCAACACAGGTAAATTTTGCCAACCGTTTAACTCTGTAGACATTAACAACAAACGCGGTCTCCTATTAAGGTTATTAAAGAGATACCGCTCATTGGACCTTGAAAACTGTTATTTTAAGCGATGCATTGAGTTGAACATAGTCCCTAAGGGACTAAGATTTTTTAAATGCCCTAATGGCGTTACGGCAAACTTATCTTTCTTTAAGACCTTAACTAATTTTTTTAATAATGCTGGCATTGATTTTTTGAAATTGCTCATTGACAACAATTTTAGTAAAATGAGCGATTTAAAGGAGGAAATTGTGTCCGTTGAAAGTGAACTAAAGAATTTGTTAGGCGAAGTAAACACAAAGGAATTCTTTGATGTTGTTCATGAAGAACTTGAACAACATACGGCTGAAGTTACCAGCCGCAAACAACTTAAACTGACTCGCGACCTTTCTTCTTATGAGAATCACAGCGCTTACAACAATTTTGCAAATAAAGGGAGTGCACCCTTCATTAAAGGGAATTATACTCGTGCACCTACTTTCAACAGTTGGGGTAAAAGGAATTATAACACTGTTGCCTCTGGTCTTAGCGACTCAGCACCATTGGTTGCTGAGCAGGTCATTGCTGACCAGGTTGATTGTCAGAGGAGCACTAAAACTGTTACCACCACTGTTGAAAACAATGGCAATGATAATTTTTTAACCAACAGCAATGCTATTGTTGAAGATTCTGTGAACACTAATAGTAATGACAAAGAAAGTGCTGGAGACAATCCAAACATTAATGGGTCAGTTAGACCTAAGGGTAGAATTGTGACAAATATTTCTACCAACATTACAACTACTTCTTCTTCTTTTTTCAACAAGAGACCGAATCACAACAACAACAGGAACACTGTTTTAACCAGGAGTCGGACTTTTCTGGGATCGAACTCCTCAGGGGACGAGACCTAGACAGGATGTTAGATCAATTCAGTATTATTAATTTAACTGAACATTGCTTTACTGATTGTGAGTTAAGAATTTTAAAATATGGTTTAAATTTTATTCCAACTTCTAGGGCTAATTTTAGCAAAACTATTATCGATATAAAAAAATTCACTAGAAAATTAAATTTATTTTATTTGATGAATTCATTTTCAGATAAAGAGCAAGGAAAAAAGATTTTAACCAAACCCTCAAATTTCACCCCTCATTTGCATCACACCATTAAGGTTTTCGAGGAACAATGCATCCAGGATATTACTCAAGTTTTGAAAACCAAGAGTCACATCATAAACAATTTAAACCATGACGAGAGGATGGCACTTAAAAATCTGAAATTATTTTGTAAAGATTTTAGATTTATGAAGAGTGACAAGGGGGGTAACATTGTTATTATGACCCAAGAACTTTACAACAAAAAAATGTTGGATATTATTAATAATGTTGAGGAGTATGAGGCCATCAGCCTTTATGAAATAAAACGCAGGGTGCGTTTTATTCATTCTGAATTATACGCACTTCTTATGACTGGTGACATTACTCTTGATGTTTATGATTTTTGTACAGTTCAAGAACCACGCATAGGGGTTATTTTTGGCATACCCAAAACACACAAGAGTTTAAACAATCCTCCCCTCAGACCTATTGTCTCTTCACCACATTCTGTCACTGAGGGTATTTCTCTTGTGATTGATGCTGTGTTGGGGCCCATTTTGGCTAGTGAAATTTCATTTGTCAAAGATTCATGGCATTTTTTAAGCAAATTTGGGTTATTTTTACAGGATGGGGATTTTGATCCCTTAAGACACACTGTTTTCACCATTGATGTGGTTTCTTTATATACGTGCATTCCTCATGCCCTAGGAATAGATGCTGTTTGCGATTTTTTACTCAAAAAGAACGTTGGGTTGACCAAAAATGCAATTTCCACCATTAGGCATTTTTTGGAAATTATTTTAGAAAATAACTTTTTTTTGTTAGGACAAGCTTATTATCGACAAAAGAGGGGTGTGGCTATGGGGTCCCCTGCTGCACCAGCTTTTGCCAATCTTGTCATGGCCTGGTGGGAGTCTGAATTCATACCAATGTTAAACAAGAAATTTCATATCAAATTTTATTGTCGTTTTATTGACGATTTATTTTTTGTCATTGAGGGAGATTCTTCTACTGTTGACATCTTTATTTCAGAAATCAATTTATTTTCTGATTATTTGAAGTTCACCAAGGGGTGTGTAGGGTTGCAAGCCAATTTTTTGGATGTTTTTCTTTATTGGGATGAAACTGAATTCAGATTTCACAGCAGAATTTTCCGTAAAGAAACTTTTACAAACGGATATTTACATCACCTCAGCAATCACCCTAGGCACATCATTAGAAACATCCCCCGTGGTCAATTTATAAGAGCAAGCCGTATGACCTCTAAACATTGTGATCTTATTGATGAATTTAATCTTATTATTTCCTTGTTTACTCAGAGGGGATATAAAATTATTGAGTTGATTAAGTTAAGCGACGAGATTTTGAGCAGACGTCCCGCTTCCTTCAAAGCTTTGTTAGATTATCCTACTTCTTTGGCCACCACTGACAACAATTCTACTCACCAGAACGACATTAATAAGCATATTATTTGTTCATTGGATATGAGTTCGGATGGGGGCCAAATTAGGCAAATTGTTACTAACAACTGGAGGATTATAAAGGGCAATCATGACATACAAAAGATTTTGGGGAACCAACCTTCTTTTGTTTTTAGGAATAACAACAATTTAAAGAGAACCTTAGAATTTCATGATTTCAACAAAAGCACCTCATACACCAACAAAACTGGCATGCATTGTTGTCACACTTGTAACATGTGTAGGTTTATTTCTGAAGGCCCGTATATCAGGATAGAAACCATTGACAGAACTTTGAAGGTTCCTGGTTATGTTGATTGCAATTCTAAGGGGGTAGTTTATATTAGCTTGTGTTCTAGCTGCTCAGCTTTCTACGTGGGCATGACGACCCGATGTCTTAAGACCAGGATAAGGGAGCACATTTACAGTATACGGAGCAAAGATGAAAACAATGCTCTCTTTAAGCATTCTGTTGTCTGCTCCTCTTTTAAAAAATTTTTATTTTCTGTTTTAGAAATCGCACATTCAGATTTAAGGGGAGGGGATTATAAAAATGATTTAGAACAGCGTGAGACAATTTGGCAAGTCCGTTTAAACTCAGATAAATTTCCAGGGCTAAATGATGCCATAAATGTTAAATGTTTTTTAAAATACAGGAAGTTGTATGTTGATAAAGATAGTGACACTAGGGCTTTGCTTATTTAACAAGCTAAAATATTTTTAACATTATTTGAAAGTGTTTGTGTTTCATTAAATTAATTAATTTTAATTAATTGTCAATTGCATTTATGCAATTAATGTGCTTATTTAAGAGTTGTCTGAAGTAATTTTCCTTGCATTCTGAGGAAGTCTTGTGATGAAAGCGGGCATTAAAATTGAAGTACGCTATTGCTGGTGGATTTTTTTGTCTCTTGCTTTGGTTCGGGTTTGGTTTTGCTGGTTACTTTTTGCTTCATTTGGTTTTATGGATGAACATATCCCTAGTGTGTTGGCATGTACGTGAGACTGCTATATGGCAAACAGTATTCTTCCCAGGGATGTGTGGGGCTCAGTAAGATTGGCTACATGGTATAGTGTAGTACTGCAGGGATATCACTGACACTGGGTTTCCTACATCTGTGTATCAGTGGAGGATACATCATGTAATAGGTTAATAGGTTCATACTAGGCTATTTGCCCTAGGGCAGTTATAAGCCTAGCCAGACTGTGTTTGGCTTTCACCACCCATTTTAAATGAATTTTGCTATGGCCTTTTTCCAGGTTAGTATACTCTGCCTCTGTGTAACAGTGACACAGAAGTGAGACGTTTGTGCTGAACCTGTCAACAATGATGTTGGCAGTGTATGTGGCTTATGTGTATTCTTTGTCATTTAGGACTACTTCTGAGCATATCTGGGAATTACCACCCAGATTCCTAACATAACTAAAGAAAGCCTTGTGATTATCCTTAATGTCTTGTGCAATTATTCTCTTGAAGCTGGCCTTAGATGATTTTATAAGTGCCCGTATTTTGTTCCAAATACTGATCAGAGATTTCTTCCCTTTGTGGGATATTGCTCGATCATGTAGTAGCTACCTCCTTCTATTGTTTTCTGTTATGTGGCTGGGATCCACCAGAAAGGATGCCTATCTTTGGAGGATTGGGTCTTGGTTATATTTGGAATTGCATGATCTGTGCATTCCTGAAGATGTCCATAGAATGCATTTATAAAGGATTCAGCAGTGTGGGCTGTATTTTCCACAGGCCCGGGGGCTTTGAAGGATTCCACCTCTGTCTTGGTTTTGAGGTATGTGGAATATGCTTTAGACAACTATTTCACTGTGGTTTTCTGGGCAGGGGCTGGGGTTGGTATGTGAATATACAGTGAGATTACTCTATGGTCTGATCTTACCAGTGAGGGATATACTTTTGGTCAGGAGCATAGATTCCCCATGTTGGTGATGATCAGGTGCAGTATGTTTTCCCCTCTTGTGGGAGTGGTAACAAGTTGTACCATAGCATTTGAGTTTATGAATTCTAGGAACCTTTGGTCTAGGGTGTTGGAGCTACAGTAATGCTCCCAGTCTATGTGTGGGTAGATGAAGTTGTCCAATATAATGTTGTTTGGAGAGACCTTCATATATTCATGTGTTGTTAAGTAGGCCAGGTGGGGTTCCTGGGTTTAGGAGGGTGGTCTGTAGCAGGCTATGAACTGAAAGGCAGTTTTACCCACTGTTAGTTGCACGTGGATAGTCTGTGATGCTTCATTCTGTGGCACCAACCTGGGGGTGTGGGTATCCCTGACAATTATTGATACTCACCCCCTTTCATAGTTAGTTCCATGTTTTGGGGCTGTAAAGCATGGTATGAGGTGTAACCTGGTAGTGCTAGGGTGCTCTTGGGAGCCTTGAACCAGGTTTCTGTTACTGCACAGATATCAACATTCTCCATGCTGAGTAGAGTTTGGACTGCATGCATCTTGCGGTTTAGATGTCTGGCAGTGAGTATCATTACTTCTAGTTTCTTATCCCACCGTATGACCCACAGCATACTGTCAAACCATGACCCCAGGTGAGACATATGTGTAGTACAACACAAAGTGGCCACCGATATGAACTACAATGTATGACTACTGTGTCACATGGTGCATGTCACCCTTGCCATGTGTGCACTACACATCTGCATGCAGAGAATGCAACTCCACCTTGTTCACAAATGTACACCTGCAACTGTGTGCTGCAAACATCACACATGTACTGTCCACTCCACAACACATGCAGGCACAGGTACACACAACTGCCATGTGGCACATGTGCAGACATTACACTTTTGGAATTAACACTTGTGTATAAAAAACTACAATTACAATCATAGTGTTAATGCATCAGGCATGCTGGGATATACCCACAATGATATAATTACACTGTACTGTTAACAACATGATAATATTACTACAGTGCTATGTAGTCACCCTGTGCATCAGCACCATGCTATCCTGTTCCTGCATCAATGTTACAGATTGCAGGAGGTGGCACAGTTTCATCATATGCACAGGGTGTGTACTTGGTTTGCCAGAGTCTGCCATTGACACATCCAATCGACATGTATGTGTGTGTGTGTTAGTGAGGGTCAACAGTACAACATGGGGCAATGTTGATGCGGTGTGTGTGTGTGTGTATGTGTTAGCCCTAGGTGTTAGCAGTATGCATGTGTGTATGCATGCACACAGTTCCACCACATGGCTGCCATATACGGGTGTTTGTGGACAGCCACAGACTGTACCTGCCAGGTTGTACAGATCACTGTCTCTGGCCACGGACATGGTACCTGTGCCTGGCAGGGGTGCTACGGACAGTATCAGGTACTAAGCCAGACTGGGTACTGTCATCGGAAGCAGTGGGTTGCTGACTGGACCCATGTCCCTGCTGGGACTGTCCAGAGCCATGTGCACATGGTCTTCTAGGACGGTCTGATGACAGCACAGACCCATCATTGCTGGGGCTGGTACTGGCACTGTGGGAGCGGCTGCAGGTTTGTTGTCATCCGCGATGGCTGCCAGCTGCTGATGTTGCTGGCATATGTCCACGTCGACGCCTCAACCGTCCTGCATTGCTCTGGCTCATGGACATGAAGTTGTGGAACAGATCTAATGTGTCCCCCCAACGTCTATCAATGACCTCGCCGACAGTACGGATGGCAGCCACAACATCACGCATAGTGTCATTCATAGCAGTGCGATGTGCTTTAAGCTCCCTCAGACCCTGTCTGGTGTACCGTTCCATACATGCTTGTGCCTGCATTACAGCCTGGAATATAGCTGAGGTTGAAATACCTCTGTGGGCACGTCTGACAGGGGCAGTATGACCACGGATGCTGCCACGAGAGCCCCTGGACATCTGCCTGTGTGGTACCATGTCAGGACCCTGGCCATGGCTGCTGTGAGGGGATGCACGTGCCACTGATACCACATTACCCTGGTCAATGCCCACTGTATGCTGTGCCTCAGCTAAGGACATTGGTGACAATGGATGTATAGGCAGGATGACTGTGCGCATTGATGGGGTTGACTACTGTGTACTGTCGATTGGCTGACCAACAACAGACCCTGTCACACCTCCCTGTGCCATTACACATGTATCATCATTATCACTATCACCAGCAGTGGCTTCAGGTTCCCTGCTGCACGCCAACAGAGCAACACCAGAACCTGTGAGAGGAAGACAGGAAACACAGTTTACAATGTGTACACAATGTTACCACACATGCACATGGGCACACATGCACACATGCACAAAGGCACACATGCACATGGGCACATGGGCACACGAGCACATGGGCACACATGCACAAAGGCACACATGCACACATGCACATGGGCACATGGGCACACATGCACAAAGGCACACATGCACACATGCACATGGGCACATGGGCACACAGGAATGGGCACACATGCACAAAGGCACACATGCACACAGGCACATGGACACATGGGCACAAATGCACACATGCCCATGGGCACATGGGCACACATGCACACGGGCACACATGCACACATGCACATGGGCACACATGCACACATGCACACATGCACACTCCTCAGTACAGCAGATACAAAGACACACACACCTGCAATCCAACACATACACAATACTGTTTGAGGGTATTATTAGTATTAATATTATTATTACTATTAATAGTATTGTTATTACACACTCACCAGCATGGATTGGCTGCATTGCTGTTACTCCAGAGGGACCTGCACAAATAACAGAGTTATTGTCAGTGGCTACAACTGTGCCATTGATACTGTGAGTATGCTACAGTACAGTAGTACAACAGTTGGCTTTCACAGGTGTAGTGATGATATTCAGAATATCAATCTTGCACAAAAATAGGCAGGATAACAGCTATACACACAGTACACATCTCACACATGCATAAACTACCAGTGCAGAGAACAGTCAACTACAGATAGGGCATGTTACCTGCACACTCCTTGTCCACATGCTGGGTGGCTCCGACCTCCATCATGACACATGTCTGTGGATGTTGTTGTTGTTGGCCTGGAGCCACAACACATAGGAGTAGCTCCTCCACTCTGGTGAGGGGGGTGGATAGGTACCCCACCACCTGTGGCAAGCTGTTGTCTGTGGATATCAGACACATGCTGATGGACATTTCTAATGAAATCACTGCAGTACCTGCTCATATGTCCGGTTATGCATGCCTATGTCACGATGGACAAGGTCTTGCCACAGTGCAGCCCTCTCCTGCTGGTTCTGGATGGTCCTGGAAAACAGTGTATTGAAATCCCGCACCAGGCTCTGGTGTATCTCCTCATCCTCTGCAGCTGAATAACACGGGTTGTGGTGATGCACCATCGCCCTGGAAGGAAAAGATAAATATGTCAGCAAGTCATATGGCACACGTAATACTCTACTGTACTGATATCACTGAACTGCCATATATAGCATCTGTCTGTCTATCAGGGGATACACATGTACATTACCACATATCAGTGCTCAGCCTACAACTGCGTGACAGTGCCTGCCACACTCCATACAACAAACTAGTATACACCAGCACTCGGCACACTGTTTGAGGTACACTGCACAACCTCACACTGGGGGTATGTATCAAGCTACTTGATGGAGAATATTGTCATCCCATGCAATGCATGCAATGCACATCTACAGTTTCACTGGTAATCCACCCTAGTCTTTGCTGCCATACCCCTACCTACACCGCAGTCGTACACAGGGAACTACTGCACAACATATGGCAATCTTGTATGTTAGTATCCCAATAACTGACACATCTTTCTCTGGCCTCACACCAAAGACACATACTACCATGACAGACACAAAGTCACGCTGAGCAATCACATCATTACAGACCTTGCACACAGTCAGTGTCACACTCATTCCACCTCACATAGTTGGTATTGAACTGAGTACATGTGTGTGTGCATTGTGTCATAGGTAGGTACTATGCTATTGGCCCTGGGCCTACGGCATCATAGCCTTATGCTACCCTGCCTCTTGGGACACATGTAATGTGATTGTACTTGCTCCTGTCAAACAGTTACACAGAGGTGACTCACACGGCATATTACCTATCTCCATAACATTCATCAGGGGTATGTCTGACATCTACAAATGAGGACCCTTGTTTGTTAATGCTGGGTGTTTTAGTCCAGGGTATGGCATATTTGTTGATATCAAAGGGGAGGCTATTGTACACTTGTTTCCCATGTTCGCTTCTGACACCTCCAGTAGTAGGCAGGCAACCACCTATGTGGTAGTTAGTGGTTAAAGTGTTTTGGAATGGGGTATGGTACTCCTGTATCCACACTGGTGTACAGTCCATGCCTTGGTCACCAGACAGCTGTTGCAATTCATCTGCCCCCATGTCCCTCTCTCACTCTCTCTCTCTCTCTCTATATATATATATATATATATATATATATATAGATAGATAGATAGATAGATATATTCATATACATACATATCTATAGACATTCATATCTATCTGTATGTATCTATATATATCTATATATGTATGTGTCTTTTACATCTATATGTATATACATATTCTATCTATCTATCTATCTATCTATCTATCTATCTATCTATCTATCTATGTCTATCTATCTATACATACCTCTCTATGTACATATATATATATATATATATATATATATATATATATATATATATATATGTATATATATATATATATATATGTATATATATATATATATATATATATATATATATATATATATATATATATATATATACATACACATATACACACACATACTTATAAACAGCCATTGCTTTACAACTACATGCACATCTTGGCACATAGAATGCCCACCTTTCTTGGTGGGGATGTCACTTCTGTAACAGTTGTGAGACATACCATTCTGTAATGATATTGCACAGTGTTGTGCAGAATGCATTATGCTGCCCTCAGGCCGTATAGCTGTAGCAGGCCTCCCTGGCTCAGTCCCACAGAAGTTCACCACCACATGACATATACCTGCACTGCATGCTGTTTTCAATGCCACACACTACAACCTACATTGATATGTGCACATAGCAACCTTCAACTACATATGTATGTCCAGCCTTCGCTAACAGTTGCAGTATGTCCCTTGCCCTATGCACATCTTCATATACATATAGATACAGACTGCTGACACATATGGAGGGTTCACAGTATGTAGATTATTAGATTATGTAGTTTACATTACCTTTGTCTCTAACAGCTTTTTAAGTTTGGCTGGCTGGCTGGCTGGATGCCTGGCTGCCTGGTTGGCTGGCTGGATGGCTGCCTGGATGGCTGGCTGGCTTGCTTGTTTGCTGCCTTGCTTTTTTTTTTTTTGGGTCTCTGTCTCTTTCTGTCTGTCTGTCTGTCTCTCTCTCTCTCCCTCCAGTCGCTGCAATAAAAGTATTGCATGTGTGGACTGGCAGTACAGGCTGCTTTTGTAGGTATCTGCACATGTGCATGTGATGGCCTCTGCACCAGTTGGTGGCCAGCATTTACTAATTGCATGCAGCCTGCTGTGTGGTAATTGCAGTTCTCACTGTGATTTCAGGACACTGCTATAAAATGTTAGGTTAGGTAGGCATATGCCTTTCAGTTTTGCAAGGTGGGAACCATGCTGGTTTGCTGTGGACACTGTTGTGTCAGTCTGAAGGTTGGTATGTCTCTCATATCTAAGGCTGTGTTGTAGCCACTGAAATGCATGTTCTACTGAAACCTGACTGTTGCTTCTTCCAGTTCATTCTTCTTAGTGTGTATGTTCACTCACACCTGCTAATGCTAACACTGTTTACAGGGGAGTATGTACTTTTCTGTGGGACTTGTGGATTAACTGGTATACAACTGTAGCTCTTGCAATGTGTTGCTATGGCTTCCCTATTTTCCCTTTACATTCACTCACTGAAGGCCTGATATTTCTCTTTACTGGAATGTGTTGCTATGGCTTTCCTATTTTCCATTTACATTCACTCCTTGTAATGCATATTATATTTCTTTCAGCAGTAAATTCATATATGTTTGCTGTGGTTTGGTGGCACTGCATGCAATCTGGTGAGGCCAAGGTCTGGGGTTTGACACTTACAAGGGTATCTTATTTTGCTGCTGAGCAGTAGTAGGGCCTTGTATTTTGTACTAATAGTTATGAATATCAGGCACATGCAGTGCTTGTAAACTGCTATACTGTCCTTAGTTTGTTAGATGGCTACATCCTTTGATATTTCTGTGTTGTACTCCTACATGAGGGTGTGCTTGTGGAAGTAATTGTACAGCTATTTGCAGAGTGTGTAACAGCAGACAGGCTGATATGCCGGTGTGTTTCTGACACTTGCAGGCCTCAGATACTCTCAGGTATATATTTGAGCAGCCTCAGGGAAAGGTACATATCAGTGGGATACACCCGTGATATATTTCAGATATTCTGCAGTTGTGACTGTGGGGACTGTGTGTGTTTTGAGCATATGTATTACTACACCATTTCTGACATGCAAGTAGTGTCTACTTTAACTTATTGATGGTGAACATTACGTGGTATTCCCCACCTTTCTGCCTACTGTTAGTACATTTCACAGGGAGTCAGTGGGGCACAGGTAACATTTTTTGACAAATCAAGGACATCCCTGTAAATCAGTCACAGTTGGGATGTCTGGCCTCATACCTATTCAAATATGGTGGTGTTTATCCTGCTCTGATACCGTGTGTGGTTTGTAAGGTGCTACTGTAACATTATTACATACTATCATGGCTGTTTCTCTTATCACACTCATGTAATGCAACTCCACAAGAATTGCCACTAAACATACAGGGAACAAGCTTTGTGTAATGGCCTTCCTATATTCCCTTTACATTCACTCCTTGTAATTCATGATATATTTCTTTCAGCACCATGTTCTTGTATATCTGACGTGGCTCAGTGGTAATTCATGCAGACTAGTGTTTCTAGGGTTCGAGACTGTCAGGGGTATTTTATTTTGCTGATGAGCAGACTACAGGCCTTGTCATACAGAGTGACTAAGGCACTTTTAAGCAGTTGTAAGTGGGTTTGCGTGATGCTCACGCATGTGCACAGTCGCTTAGCTAAGCGCACACAAGCGCACACCCGCTGACTACTGCTTAAAAGTGCTTACTCTCGCTAACACCAGTGCTAATTTCTTTTAAAGAAAAGAAAATGGGGAGATAGGAAAGTGGTGAAAAAGGGGGCACAAAGAGGGTAGGACAGTAGGAAAACAAGCTCGGGATTTGCAGGAAGGATGTAGGGAAGGCCCATAGCTGCCCATTTCTTTATCAGCAACAGCTGTGCATATGTGTGTAATTTGGTGTGAAATTTGAAACCTTCCACCCCTGAGAGAGGGGTGAGGACAACAAAATATGTTGTATAGCCAATTTTAATTATCAGTTGACATGTCCAGCAGACATGTCTGCAAAATGGGCAGCTATGTATGGGGTGTAATTTTTTTGTGGGAACAGAGTGCCCTTTTTTTTTTTTTCAGGTGAGAGTGGAATGTGAGGTACAGGAAGTAGGTATATTTGGGGAGGTAGGTTGGGGAGGTTAACAGACAAGACAAACAAGACGCATACAGGGGTGGAGTATGACACATGTGGGGGGGGAACACAATTGACGGGGATGGATGTTTGGATATTGCGAGCCCATGAGCCCACAGATGGCAACAGTGGAACTGAGATCCCCACCCATGGGCAGTTACCACTGCACCTTCACAGCCCTGGACGGGGCTGTGCTGGGGGCTGTATAGGACAGGCAGGCACACCCATGAGTTGTGCCACCCTCGCCTCAAGCTGGCGTAGGGGATCAAGCACAGAACGCCTGATCTCGCTATGCACCACAGACCGGACACTATGGAGGGTGAGTGGACATTCTCCTCCAGCCACGCTTGCAGAGGGGGGATGAGCCCCATCCCCTGCAGCGCTTCCACCTGAAGGTGGCACAGGGCAACCGGAGGAGGTTCCGGCCTGGGCAGTGGTGCCAGGTGCACTCGCCAGCTGAGGTGGGAGAGGTGGGTCCGCTGGAACCCGCCTTCCCTGTTGTCCTATGTTTAGCAGTATTTTATGACATTTTGGGTTAGTAACAAACAACACCATTCAAAATTAGTTGTAGCAGCATGCATCAGTATTCCCATTAACCAAACACCCATGAATTCCAAATATTGAACAGTAAGCATAACACATGCATATTTAGAACAACAGTACACATTCCAACAGCATGCAGGGTTGATTGGTGGCAACAGGCCATCAGGTTTGGATATGTGAACAGGGCACATGCATCAACGTACATGCAGATATGTATGAACTAACAGGACAAATGTCCATGGGAATTAATTGTGTACACATACCCAGTTTGGTGTGGAATGGCATCATTTGTGAAAATAGGGTAGGGTGACAAAATATTACATTAACAACTTAAACTACCTATACATATGCTGTACATTACTAGTATATATCCCCTACATGTATTAGTACAGTTTCCTATATGTAACTTTAGGAATGTTCGTGATGGGAATGTTACTGCTGCATTAATATACATTCCATTTTTATTCATACATGTTCATATCTGGCTGTGTTCAGGTACAGCATCCTGCTACTTTTGATTTATATGGCTCTAGACAGCTGTGGATGTTCAGTATTTCATACAACCATACTATCTCCATATTGCAAGGGTACAGCAACATATCCAAATTGTGGGACAGACAAATTCCAGGTTCAGTACTTTATTACACACATTTCACTCTTTGGTTGTGGCTGTCTTATTCATTTCATTATGTACTCACTGCAGTATAACTTTATTCCAGATTTATTACAGCTTTCTTGGTAGATTCATACCCTCTTTCTCAAACTCTCACTTGTTTTATTTTTACATTTCAGGATGGTACTTAATTCTAGGCGTTATTAACATTTCTTACTGGGTTACAACAATCCTTTCCAACTGACTCACTTATTTCATATGGCAGATTTTAAAAGGGATGTATTTGACACATGTCTATCCTTTGTTGATTGATTACCACTCATTTTCAGGCTGAAGCAGTTATCTGATATTACAATACAGGTGGAGACTCTATTTGAGACTTGTTTAATGTTTATTTCTGGATTACAGGCTGCATCACTTATCTAATCTTACAGTACTAGCAGAATCTTTCTTCTAGGCTTATTTGAACTTTATTAATATGCAACAACACTGAACTATTTTACAAGCTGTCTCACTTATATTCTATAACAATTCCAGCAAAATAATTACTAATCTGCCTGGTGGCACAACCTCACCAGCCTATCAGCATAGGCTCGCTGATTCATGGAACGGACACCTGCAGCTGTAATATAAATGATGTAATATTGGAACATACATCTCCATACTATAGGCTAGGATAATTTCTTACATACTTAATTACATGGATACTTACTCAGTATTGGGGCGTTGGGCATTTGCCGGGCCTCCTGGATCCAACGGTTCAGTTGGTCCTGCTTACGTCTCTTCAGGTCTGCATGGTGGTGACGGACCTGTTCACCAGTCCTTGGAATGCCTGTGGCACTGGTGAGATCATGTGCCAACCGGTTCCACGCCTCTGCCTTGTATGCACCCCAGTGAACCTGGCCCTGCATGAGTTGTGCCTCATGATCATGGACTAGGAGCCAAACCATATATTTTGACTCCTCAACACCCCACCTCTGTGCTCTAAAGTGTCTTCCCTCTCCTGCACCTACCATCCTGACTGCAAATGGGTACCACAATCAGTTATGCTGTGTATTCCTGCCTCTGGGGCTTATATATGCCTGTTTACCCGCACTTATCTATGATTGGCCATTTTGGATATTTATCAGCTTAAAAAAAACTGCTTTGTCATGCTTCTATTTCCATTCATTCTTATATATATGCTAATACTGCATTTCTCAGTACAACTGTCATGGCTTAGTGGTTTAGTACTTTGACTATGGTGCACAGTATCCTGGGTTCGAGCCTGGGCATTGTTTTTTTATTTTACTACTTTCTAGACAGACTAGGAGGTGTGTCTGTGTAAAGGCGGCTTTGATACAGCTTGCGCAATGAGGCCCACCGGTGAGCTGGTTGGCGCGGTGCGCTCCTCCACGCAAATGGCTTACGCTGGGTAACACATTACTTGGCTATGAGCACTCATATTACGCTGTGTGAAGCGTTGCTCAACTACGGGCACTCATTTTAAGCGTGTTAAAGCGCTGCTCAAATCTGGGCACTCATATTACACCTGTTAAATGGCTGCTCACCTGAGGGCAGTCATATTAAGCTTGTTACAGTGCTGCTCACCTATGGGCACTCATATTAGGCTTCTTGAAGCCTTGCTCAGCTATGGACACATAATCTCTTTTTTTATATTTTATTGTGTCGGATTTCTTCAAAAATACATGGCTCATTTCATTACATTTTACTTAAATTATAGTTTTATATATATATATATATATATATATATATATATATATATATATATATATATGGGTCTACTTTAAAAGACTGAACTGTCGATTCCCTGACACGTGGAAAACGAAGACCAAACGACCGACAGGTAAGTTTACCGACAGGGTGATTTGCCGACAGTGGAAAGACCGACAAGGGTAATGTGCGATTGCGACTCGGTAAGTGTGCAACAGTGACGGCGTTAGGAGCGGTGAGGTAAGTGTGCGATATTGTGGGATTTCGGGTTAGGCTGTGGGAAAGGTGAGTGTGTGTTAGTGTCGGAGTTAGGGTTCGTGTAAGGTAAGTGTGTGATAGTGAGGGACTGTAGTTTAGGGACGGGTTAAGTGAGTTAGGTTTAGGGTGCAGGTAGGTGAAGTGTGCGATAGTGCCGGACCTTGGGCTAGGGGTGGGTTAAGTGAGTTAGGGTTAGGGTGCAGGTAGGTGAAGTGTGCGAAAGTGTCGGACCTTGGGGTTAGGGGTGGGTTAAGTGAGTTAGGGTTAGGGTGCAGGTAGGGTGAGTGTGCGATAGTGTCGGACCTTAGGGTTAGGGTTTGGGTTAGGGCTAGTGGGTATGTTATGTAGTGTGATGTGCTGTTTATGTTCAGTGTGTCGGTGTTATGGTGTTCGGTGTTTTGCGTTGTCGGTTTTGTGTGTTGTCGGTTATCTGGCGTCGGTGATTTTTGTGTCGTAGTAGCGTTGGTCTTTCAAAGTAGACCCATATAAATATATATATATATATATATATATATATATATATATATATATATATATATATATATATATATATAAATGTCAGGGGATTGTTTCATGCTTATTTAACTAAAAATAGAGAATGATGTTGTGGGGGCTCGAACAGTGACTACCTCCTCTTTCGCCAACATCTCTACCACTACGCTATTGCTACTTGGCTTAATTTGCATATTTAGATCTTATATGCTTTTCACTGTCTGCTAACTGTGGCTGAGCGGAGGGCATACCTGCGCAAATGAGTGCAACTACGGGCAAACATTTTGGAAATTAAAAAAAAATATTAAACTGTTATTTTTCCGTTTTTACGTTACAGTTGGGTTTATAGTCTGTGGGGGCATGTGTGGTGTTGTGTTCCTTGACATTTCCGCGGACTCGCTCGTGGGAATTTACTTTCAGGACTCTGACTCTTCTGGGGGCGTGTCCCTTTGCAGAACTCGGCATTCGGACATGCCCCCTACTTTCCTACATGGACCGTGTTAGCCTAGGGTATGATTCAGCATGCCGTCATGAATATGCATGGCATGCTGACGTCATACTGTTAGACTGCAGCCCCCGTGTAAGACATATTAACTCTTACACGGAGGTTTTGTGAATCCTGCTCATAATCTAATGTATAGGTTTGGAGTTACGGCAGAGGCATGGCTAGAGATGGCACACATGAGTAAAGATGGACAGGGGGCCCTTGTAGACACAACCCTATCCATACTTCATATATAATGTACTGCATTCTAAGCACCTCATAAAGCTATCCCATGTTGAAACTCTAAACCTCACCATAATCGCAATCCTAAATCAAGATTTTAAAATGAGAGGAAATGTGTTCCAAAGTGTGACTCTCCTCTGTGTTACAAATGAGCTTCTCCATTTGGTTTTGTGTAGTTGTAAGCTAAACTGTAAGCTGTTGTGTTGTGGGTCACTGTACTATTACATAGATTTATAGCAAAAGTTGCCTGTAAAGGTGTATCTTGATACGTGAATGCCAAGATTAGTTTCCCTCCTATATATCTGTACACTAAGATAAACATCTTGAGAGTTTCATATCTCTTTTTATAACTAAGTTCTCTTAGAGGTCTAATTTTCTTGATGAGTTTTCTTTGGAGCATTTCAAAGTTCCTTAGTTGTCCAATAGTGTAAATGCAAAAAATATTATTGTATTCCAGAGTTGTTCAAATATGGATCTTATTTAAATAAGAAAGGCAATTTCATCACTATCGGTAATATTTTTTAGTGTATACCCTTTTGTTTCACCTTTAACCATAATGTCTTTGACTTGTCTGGGTAGTGCAACAACCACACTTGACCAAATGTAATATTTATTTGAAAGTAACAGTCATTCCTGTGGCATTACATTTATTGTGTAAAATTCAATAATAATAAAATGCACTCCAAAATTCTTAACCAAACTGGTATTAGAAAACTGTTCACATATAAGTAACATACTGCATTTTGAAACAATATCTGTCTTTTCCAGCCCCCTGCTATAAAGCGCGTTTTGGCGGGCTTTTCCAGCTATTGAGAACTCAGCACAGCTCCTCGTGGTGGCCAGCAGTGTTCCTCTAGCAGCAGAGACCAGAAAAGACTACCTTTCCAGATTTTAAGTATTTTTCTTGGCTTTTTTCGACCTTTTGTGCCTTTCGACTACTGTTTCTGCTTGTTTTATCAAAGTTTGCACTGTTTTTACTGTGTTTATAAGCTAAAACTGTTTACTGCACTTGCTAGTTTAAGTTTTGCCTAAAAGTTAAACTACAGGCTAATACACTCAAGTGTACTAGCTTTTGATAGCATTTAGTCGAAAATCATAGCATTTATTGTGTTTTCTGCTTTTCTGTAAGGAAAACTTGAAAAAACAAAAAAATATCCTTGTTTTCCATACTTTCCTAACTAGTGTTCCAGAGACCAGATTTTGCTGATCCCTGGGCTTTGTCTTGGTTCCTGTGTTTCTCCATTTTCCTTGTTTGGTCAGGGGGAAGTTTTCTTTACTCACCAGTGAGAGTGGGGAGTACTGAGCTGCCTGTTTGTCCTTAGAGGAGTGGTTTAAGGCAGTAACTTGTAGTCTATTGGCCATTTTGGGTCATTTCCTGTCTTTTCCAGCCCCCTGCTATAAAGCGCGTTTTAGCGCACTTTAGCGCGAATTAGCGCGGAGTTGCCACTGTTGCACACTAGGGCAGCGCCGGTTAAGCAGGTTTAAACTATTCGGGCTACCTAAAGTCCACTCTTCAAATTTTCCCTTAAAACTACCTTCCTCGAACTATACTACTGATCAAATCAGCGTATCCTATAACTAAAAAGATCATCTCTACTTGACTCCAAGTAGACTATTCTCTATCTGTTAAACCTAGCACTTGCTCTTACAGTACTTATTACCTTGATACGGCACTCTTGTCATAGATAGTACCCCAAAAGGCAAACCCCATTTCTCGGTCACCCACGTCCCCGAATCTCTTTTAAAGTTTTTTTTTCTATTCCTTCTAGCATGTCGAGGGATCAGTTGCTAGTGTCCTCTCCTGCTCAGCTGGTGAAGCTGGGAATATTGAGGCAATGTTACAATTGCCTCATGTACACTGACAACCCTCTCCTCCTCCCACAAAACACAAATACATGCGAGAGATGCAACTATACGGCCAAACTGGAGGCTGAGCTCTCTCAACATAGGACTGGCAAGACCAGTCAGGAGGAGAAGGTTACCACACACACTATAGACCCAGTCTCACATAGTACCATCACAACCTCAAATCATACACATAAACACACAAAGACATACTCGGAGGCTCTGATCAAAAATCTACCAAAACAGCAGAGGCCACCAAAGCAGACACCCAAACAACCACCACCTCAGAACACAACACCTGCAACACATAGACCTCACAGTCAGAGTGTCAAACAGTCACAGCCCTTAAGGCCAAACACAATGCCAGACACACTAGTCATTGGTGACTCCATAGTCAGACACACTGATGTCCCGCTCACCAGACTGAGTAAGGAGAAGGTCACAGTAAGCTGCCTGTCGGGCTAGAATCCGCCACATAGCAAGCACTCAGGTCTCTCAACAGCAGGTACAAATACGACTCAGTCATTGTCCACGCTGGTGTAAACGACCTGAGATGTACCTCCTTGGACTACATGAAAAGAGACATTGAGGAGCTCTCTGATTATGTGGCCCAGGCAGGTATGACCCTGACCTTGAGCAGTATCCTACCTTCACCAAAAATGATGCCACAATACAGAGGTAAGATGATCAGCTTTAACAATTGGCTTAAACTCTGGTGTCATTCAAAGGGGATCCAATGTCTGTCTGCCTGGGATGACATGCTGGACAAGCCACGCTGCTTCGCAAGGGACGGCTTGCACCTGTCACCCTGGGATTCGGATATTGGCAAAGGCTCTTGCCACCCCATAGTGCCTTTTTAGGCAAGGCTCAAATTCTAAACCTACCACCCTAGAACACAAAAAAGGAAAAAACTAAGGGTAATGCTGCTCAATGCCAGAAGTCTAAATCTCAAAATGCACGCACTCAAGGCCCTTCTCAGTATGGAGAACATCGATGTCTGTGCTGTGACAGAAACCTGGTTCAAGGCTCCTGAGAGCACCCCAGCACTATCAGGTTTTACCTCATATCATGCGTTCCGGCCCCAAAACCCGGACAATACCAAGAAAGGAGGGGGGTATCCATATTCATCAAGGACACCCACACCTCAAGACTGGTGGCAACGCACGATGCATCAGAGACCATCCAGGTGCAATTAACCATTGGCAAGACTGCTCTGTAAATTGTAGCATGTTACATGCCACCCTCACAAACTCAGGAACCTCACATGGCCTTCCTGAAAACACTAGAGGGGATAAAAGTATCACCAAACACCATCATACTAGGTGACTTCAATTACCCTAATATAGACTGGGAACACTACTCAAGCCCAAACACCCTAGCCCAAAAGTTCCTGGAATTCATAAACTCAAATGCCATGGAACAACTAGTCACCATCCCCACAAGAGGAGAAAACATACTTGATCTCATCATCACGAACATGGGAGCACAATGTTCAACACCGGAAGTATACCCCTCACTGGTGAGATCAGATCACAAACTAATCTCGCTGGAGGTCCTCATCCCACCCCACCTGAAATAAAATAGACCACAGTAAAGAACTTCTCGAAGCCGACTTCACACTTCTAAAGACTAGTGTGGTCTCCTTTAAGGCCCCGAGCGGGAAAACACTACTCAAGCCGCTGAATCACTTACAAATGCCTTCTACCAGCACCTGCAGGACTGCATGGATAAGGCAATCCCAAGCAAAACAAAGACTCTTTGTACCAAAGGCAAGCGTCCAGTCTGGTGGACCCCAGCCATAAACAAACTCTACAACAAAGGAGGAAGCTACTACAAGATAGAGCAAAGTCCTTTTAAGGTAAGACACCCTTGATCTCTATAAGTAAAAAACTAAGAGCTCTCATAAAATCATCCAAAGCAAATTTTGAGAGAAAAATAGCTAAAGACTCAAAAGACAATCAAAAGGCCTTCTTTAGCTATGTTAGAAACCTGGGAGGAAACTCCCAGATATGCTCAGAACTAGTTCAAAATGATGTGAAGATTACTGATCCTACAGACATTGCCAACATACTGGCTGACAGGTTCAGTGCAAACTTCTCCCCTCCCCAAAGGAGAGATAGCTATACCAAGCGAGTGGAGACCCCCAAGCATCTCCAACGCCGAGGTGAGAACTGCTCTCTCCAAAGCAAAAAACACAGCGTCGATGGGACCTCATGGAGTCCCGGGCTGTGTGCTCCACTTAACTCAATGAGGAATTAAACCCACAGCTAGGACAGCTGTTTAATCATAGTCTTACCTCTGGATACGTACCCAGGGAGTGGCGCACTGCAACTGTGGTCCCACTTCACAAAGGCGGTGCCTCCACCGACCCTGGAAATTACCGGCCCATTAGCTTGACAAGCCTTATCTGCAAAGCCATGGAGAGGATCATAATGGACCTCATAAATAAAGACATAGGGAATTTGCAGACTTTGGATCCAACCCAGTTTGGCTTTGTCAAAGGCAGATCATGCCTTTGGTTGACTTTTTCAAAACAGTCACCAAAGCCATTGATGAGGGAAAGGCAGTCCATACAGCCTACCTCGATCTGGCGAAGGCCTTCGATACAATACCCCATTGGGTATCATTGAAAAACTCATCAGCTTAAATGTTAACCCATACATCACAAGATGGGTTGCAAACTGGCTGAGTGACAGAACCCACAGGGTCAGAGTTGCTGGCGCCATGTCAGACTCAAAGCCTGTCACAAGTGGTGTCCCACAGGGCTCAGTCCTGGGCCCACTCTTGTTTGGCATCTACTTTTCCGAAGTACAAGCAAACACAGGAGGGCTATGGCTGACAAAGTTTGCAGATAACTGCAAACTGGGCGCCATAGTAGAAAACACATCTGACACAGATATCCTTCAGAAGGGTCTCACAGAAACGGATAACTGGTGCCAGAGCCATGGCCTAAAGTTAAATGTCAAAAAATGCATAGTCATACCCTTCGGGAAAAACAAGGTTACCCCTAGCTACCAAATAGGTGGCAATCCACTGAGCACAGAAGAAGTTATCAGGGACCTGGGGACCCAGGTTGATAGTAGTCTGTCATTCGACACCCATGTAGCTAAAGTAGTTAGGAAGACCTTCTACATTGCCCACCTTATCATGAAGGGATTCTCATCTAGATCAAGGGAGGTCATAGTCTCCCTATACTCATCACTCATCAGACCAATGATTGAGTACAATGCCCCATTCAGAATGTATCTGACCCGACACTTGCAGCAGCTGGAGAGGCCACAAAGTTCCTCACCAAAAGGATAAAGGGTCTCAAAAATCTGTCCTATGCTGCCCGACTGAAAGAACTCCAGCTCTATTCAGTCGCTTACTGCTTGCTCAGAGGTGACCTTTGCCTAACATACAAGGCCATGTCAAACCCAGATTTGATGAATATGCTTCACCTCAAAAAAATCTAGATCCATCAGAGCCACAAGGGCGGGAGACTTAAACCTCGACACGGCTATTAATAGGACGTGCTGGAGGGATAGATTCATCACCCAAAGACTCCCTATGCTGTGGAACAAAATCCCGGTATATGTGAGGCAGAGCACCTCGCTGGCCTTGTTCAAGAGAAATCTTGACCAATGGATGGGAGATCGCAGATATACCCCAGGGATTACCTCAGTGTCACTGCTCGACAGAGGCACAGCAAAATAATGGGTATAGTTCCCCATACTAAAGGGGTGGCGTAAGCCACAAAACGAGGGGCTAGGCTTGTAAATGCCCTCGGGCAGATAGCCTAGTTTGAACCTATGAACCTATGAACCTAAGCAAGGAGAAATAGTCATGGACCTAAAGATTTTCATTTGGTCTTCTTTTTTAAACAACAAGGAAACAACTGAAACACTGGGTATTCCACCCCTGTATGCAGCAACCTGTTTCACTTAGAAAAATATGCTGGATACAGCTCCTTCTACTTGAAGAACACAGATATTTCTAAGACATATTTTCCAGCAAGTTCTGGATTATTCTCAAATAAATTAACGACTGTGTATGATGTTATAAGCTCTAGTAATGTGTCCATGTGAATAATAAACTGTGTGTGCAAAATAAATAAATAAATTAACAAGCAGTACCACAAAACAGTCTTCCGTATATTAAAAACCTCATTGGGATCATGCCTATGAACTCATAATAAAAGAACATCCTTAAGAATGCTTTTGTCGTTTTGTTATACTTTATAATATATTTTTTCTAAAAGCATAGTAGGAATATCAACATATCTTATACTAGCAAAAATGGAATATATAATTAGCACGAGTTGTCCCACATTGACGTCTGGGAAAAAAGACAAGTTACAATCCTATGAAACAAAGCCATAAAAGCTAAATGCTAAAGTTAAAAGAGAATACTTTGTGTACAGTCCTGGATGTTGTTATAGTACTATGTTTATTTCTAAAAGTATCTTTCAAGGGTACTGGATGTTGCCACATTGGTATGTTATGCTATTTCTAAGAAATACTGGTCTCTCATGCTGTCATAAGTTCATGACTTATATCAGAAGTATACGATAGTTGCTAGAGGCCATTGTCAGCAAAACTCATGCAACAATTTCCCAGTAAGTCTCTAAGAAACACATGTTCCATAAATCAGATGCAAGTGCTTAACAGATAATTAGCTTAATGAACCACAAGAATGAATCATCACTTAAAAATTACTGTATTGGTAAGCAGCTGATAAAAATGATGAACAGTTCAGCTATGCAGTCCATTAGGGAATAATATTTGTAGATATAAAGGAAAGAGGCAAAATGCAAAGACTGATAACATATAATGCAAGTTTTACCTACATAGATTTCACATTTTGTAGAGCAGTAAAGTCAATGACTTAGCAAATAAAAATAAAATATAATATGGTTAATTTCAGTTATTTATTAAGTATTGATTTTATACAGAAAGTTTAAACTTGCTAGTAATTTAATAAGCGATATAGCACAGATGGAAATACTTTCATGAATCAGCTAATTTTGCTAATAATGTGGTAGAACTGTGTGGAATGTTTTAAACAGTGACAAAATGCCAAGCATAATAAATATGGTGTTAAAAGTCAGGCCATAAGGAATGAGAAAGCAAATCCAGAAAAAAAAACAATATGCAGATATGCATATGATGAAAGAAAATATCCATCATAAAAATGATCCTAATGCTCCCAACTAAAATATCGGGAGACCCTAAAACACAGAAAAAAAGACCAAAAATGCATGAGAAGAGCAAATATCAAACATTTCTCTTCTTTAAGCTTCTTCTTCTTTTCAGGGAGTAATCCCCCCTTCCAAATTTATATATAGAAACTGTGAGATTGCCATACCCCAGAGAAAAGGAAATATTCCAAGAAATGGCAGTCTTAAACTTAATACATATAAGTCCAGATTGTTGATCTTTCAGTCTCCAAATTTTAGGATTCTATAATTCGAACCCAGATATTTCAAATGGTTCCTATTATATAGAGACATAAAATCAGTTTAAAGAAAATGTTGCCATGTTTCAGGCACAGTCAAAGCCTGTGCAATTTCAGATTCAAAAAATAAAATGTGCACATCTAACTTGTGAATGTATGTGGATATTATTATGTAGCAGTGAAATGGTGGCTCAGAATGATAGGTTACTTGCTAACTGTTTTGTATGGGGAAATGGCATATTGATAAGGTCCTGGAATCAGCAAAAGACAAGACTAGAGTAACAAATACAAGATGGATAGTGAATAAAAAAATGGTGGGACGGTTACTTAAGTCACATCTTTAGAAGAGCCGAAAACATTGATGTAATATACTGACCACAGATACTTGTAAAGTAACTATAACAGGTCAAACTAAAATTCATGTCACTCACTGCCAAAAGTATTAAAACATTTAAACTTGCATCAACCACATTTACAAGCAGCAACTGTGTAACTTGTACTAATCCCTTGTATGCATGCATCACTCAGTTATTCTAAAGGCAGCAATAGAAGTGAACTGTTATATGAATCAATCACTTGTTATGAAAATACAGCTTGATTGGTTGGCAGAGAACAATGCAAATAAATGTAACTTTTTTTTTCTAACACATCTGTTGAGTCTGATTAGGTTGTATGCATTTATGACTGCTATGGACTTTATTCACCAAAGTCTTGATGGAATGCATGGCACGTCTGGTGCTAACTTAAGAGAAAATACATGGAAAGCTCTTGTGAACAATTCATATAGAATGTCTTTACTGAATTCAGAATCTGAATTTGATCATCCTTAATTAACAATGTAGTGCATGGACTGCTCTGATTATTATTATTATCTGATATTTGGAAAAAGACAAATCAGTTGAGGACTAGAGTGGCATGGGAGCCAACTTTAACAAATGTTAAGAGCCTTTCTGGCTAAAGTTGTTAAAGTCAGGTCTTAGGCTAGGCAGTAGCATCTACCAGTACAAACAACAGCAGCAGAGTGGAAGATTTGTTTCGGCCTGCTACCTGTCTGTAACATACCCCTAACTTCCTGGTTTAAACTTAAAAGTTACTGGAATAGCAGAATGTGTGTTTGATTTACTGAAGGATATGAAGTCTGAAGCATAAATGTATACCATTATTTAGTGTTTTCAATTCTCAGTAATTTGTCTGAAAAACAGAAACTTTGAGGAACACGCACACAACATATGAGGCAAAAATCTGAACATTCTGTAAAAATCTGGACAGCTGAGAGGCATGGAAGGTGAGTGTAAACATGTGGGACTGTGATACACTACCTTTCTGAACATGCTTGCTAAGCATTTTATGGCTTTGAAAGCTAGTAAAATGTCATGTTTTCTTCTTTTTCCATTTTTGCTGTAACTTACAATACATGCAGCAGATAAAGCTTGATGTACTACAAAGAAGTATGAGTGGTTTGAAGATTGCTAATCTAATATTATATGTTCTTGACATGATTCCAAGATTCAGCTCGAGAGCAAATTTCTTGGCATCCATGTCTTGAACACATAATGTGATTAGCATCAGTAAACCACTCATAATCCTCTATATTAGCATCAGTAAACCACTCATAATCCTCTATATTAGCATCAGTAAACCACTCATAATCCTCTATATTAGCATCAGTAAACCACTCATAATCCTCTATATTAGCAGCTGCTGGATGTGATTAATATTCATGATACAACCTCAGGAAAGGAAGCCCACTGCGGTATCTGTTCAAGCAATGTTGCTTGAGCCAAAAGTGTTTAACTCAAAACAAGATTGTTATCTTTTTCTATAAATAAGTGCATAAATCAGTAAAGTAACAGAGTACAAAACTGAATGCAGTTGTAGAATAGTATTTGGCCAGCTGGGGAAATATAGAACAAAGCTGAATTCCAATGGCAAATGACAGAAATACAATATGATTCTACATACCATATTAAAATCCTCTCAGTATACTCGCTAACTCTGAGGACACAGCACATTGGTGATATTTGCAAAGTGAGGTTAACAAAGTAAGGAAGTTTTAGATTTATTACTTTCCATTCTGACGTAGGAGTTTGAAGAGAAAATCATCACACTGAGGGTGCAGAAAGCTCCTTGCTAACTACTTTCAAACATGATTTATTTTTAAAAGTAATAATTTTACTTCTTTAGGAAAACAAGTGTTCTTCTCGGCAAATTTAATATATATTGTATTCTACTATTTGACAAAAAATACTTTTCTTTCACTTGTTAATTACGATGTGCAGAGATTTAGTATTTTACATATCTGTATGTAAAATCCAGTACTATATGCTCACTCAGTACAACCAAACCCAAAACTCAGCAAACACTAAGCAACACAACTGGGTGCTCAACTCAAACTGCATCACAACAAACGTTTGCTGATGACACTGGCTTTAAAATGGTCAGTATAAATATCATCAGCATTTGCTCTAAATTAGCAGAATTTCAGGATTCAATAAGGCTCTTCCTCTTGATATATTAGCAGTCACTGAAACTTGATTAACAAGATTATACTATAACCAGAACTGATAGCATAAAGAAAAAGGGTGCCAGTGTTGCTATTATCTATTCCAACTCCTTAGAGGTTTCATGCTATTCCATACAATCCCACAATTTAACAATGTTGGGCTCTTTACCACATTCCTCAAACTCAGTAAGTATAAAAACCTCTGCATAATTACACTATACATCCTCTTGGAGAAAATAACACAACAGGTGAAGAGCTCTTACATTGGGTATCATCTACCACCCCCATGAAACTGTTATGCTAGGTAATGTAAGTAATTAGTATCAAACTTTCACTACTGAATTCCCCGCAAAACACTATAAAACCTCTTTGGCATTACTCAATTCATTAATATCCCAACAAGATATGAAAAATAAAGTAATAAAACTTCTTTATTGGACTGGATATTTACTTCCACTCCTACCATTTTTTCATCTTCAGAGACCCTTCCAAACAGCAACAATCATCATTGTCCAACATATGCAAACAGACTAAACATCTGCATACCTAAACCTCACAGTTACAACATGCTTTGCAATCTATCAAAATTTAATCCAAAAAAACAATTACATCCACATTACAAAGTTATAATCGGCCATTCTGGAAACACTCCCACTTGGCGATGCCATTGCAAAATTTAATACTGTGTTTTTTAGCATATTTAATGAACAGTCTCTCCTATTAAAAGAAAAAGAGTTAAAGCCAACCATGCTCTGTGGCTAAACAAATAAACCAAATAACTCAAGCATACTAGGGATAAGGCTTGGAAAACTAAGTATCAATGCAAAACCCAACAAAAGCTTCCAGTCCTACAAATACCTTCATAACCTTACCAAAACCAAAACTGGAGCTGACAAAAAATGATACTATACCTCACTCCCATTAAAACAATCCAAAGCTTTTCTGGTCATCCCTTAAGCACTTTCTATCTCCTGAAATAAAGACTAGCCCAATCCATAGCATTATAGGCAGTCATCAGAGATTGCATCAACATTTAACTAATGCTTAATTGTAGCTATAGCCACTTTAATAAAAAATAATTCATCCACCAACTCAACTACCAGTCAACAAACAAACAGCCACTCTACCACCTTCCTACTACAAACTGTCTTCATCGTTACTACCTTAAATAACACAAAAATAGAAATGATCTCACACAAAAAACTATTAGGGGTAATTATAGATGATAACTTGAAATTCAGCTTGTATAAACATCAGACCATCAAAAATCCGACCAGAAACTCAATGCATTTTACAGAAGCCACACTGCCTCGCAGACAACTGCAAAAAAGCCTTGGCATCTACCTTCCTCTTACCATCCCTACTGCACAACACACTGATCTTGACAAATCTACAGGCCACAATTACAGCTAAACTAGAACAATGCTACAATAAAATGACAAGGTTTGTAATGAGTCTATCTTCTAGGTCACACCACTATACTGTCTTAAAACAACTAAACTGTCTTGAATCACTTCATTACCTCACCTATCCACTGCTAATCATGTCTCACTGTATAGTACAAAATCCACAAAAATGCCCAACCGTGAACAGAAATCATTCAGCATTATGCACAATCAAGACAATTTCATTCACAAAACAGATTTCTTCTTCTTTTTCTTCATAACGTTCACAAGTCCAGTAACTTAACAGGAGATGCCGTATACTCAAATGCTATTGTTAAAATATAGAACTCCATCCCACTCTCACTGAGGTCAACTAATATCCTCCTCACTTTAAAAATGGTATCTGTTTGGGACAGATTTTCAATTCCTTTTTGTCTATTCAATGGTTATACACATATAACCATTGTAACTGCGCATTGAATGAAATTCATTATGGATTCATATTATATTTGTAGTCACCATGGAGCGTTTCTCCCTGAGCATCCATTGAAAAGGATTATTCTGCAGTTAATGCTACAAAATAATAGATAAATTAATATCTGTATTCCTCCATCTGTATCTAGATTTATACACAGGCATGCTCACACCTCCTCCACCACACACACACACACACACACACACACACACACACACACACACACACACACACACACACACACACACACACACACACACACTCCTATAAATAATACTGGTATACATCTATCTATAGCTACATTTATACATAGGTCTGCATATCATACCTCTCAACTTCTTAGAACAAGAAATCTGGAAAAAGCCATAAATAATGGGGGGAGGGGGCAAAGGCCCAAAAATAGGGACAATTTTTAAGTATTTCTGTCACAAACCTAGAAAGCTCTGGGTTGGCATAATGGTTAAGGTTTTAACCTGGAAATCCACAAGAACCAGCCGGAGAGTACACAACACCAAACACCATCCAAGTTGCTAAACTGTAGAAACAGTCACCACTTAAAACGAAAAAGAACCTTTTATTTACATAAAGCGCTTTTTGTCTCGCTGTTAGCGAGACTTCTTCAGACAAGACAGACAACCTAAACCTTTAAATACATAATTGAAGCCAATTATTAATTAGTTAATAGATAAAACAGTTATGTATTAAAGCAATTATTAATTATTGAAACAATTGTTGAAACCATTAAAACTATTGAAGCACTTAACCCAACCACCAATCAAACACCCAGTACTGTTTTCTACAAACTGTTGCATTAAGTTAAACATTTGATGAATCAAGAATCAATTTGCCACTGCTATAAACATTAATCATTAATCCTATCATGTCAGCTCATCCAACCTAAACCTAAAAAATTCACGTACACGTATCTAATTAGCTTGCTATTAGCAAAAAATTACTATAAAAAAATCACTATATAAATTTACATGTTAATGTAATCCATCTCTGCATCTACAGCTACTGGGGAAACATGTTTGATCTATAAATATATAAAAAACATATAAAAATGTATATATTAAACTCCCAGATGTTTGCTATTTTAAAATATCATAAATATCATTTATGCATTTTAAATAAAATTTAATCATTATTTAATATTTAATATTCAGCATTAAGTAACTAAAAACTCATACCCTCAGGTGGATTCATATTACTACAAGTAAATATTAAAACATTAGTGTTATGCTGCATAATGAATGATGCATAATAAAATCCTGCTTACATACATGGGTTCCATGAATTGGGTAAAACATGAATAAAATATAAAATATAACCCCCCTTTTTTCTGTGATAGTTTCTGATGTGATTATTCTTATTCTTATTACTACCGTGGTATTACCTTGCCAGACTCCTTAATTTCGGGATACAAATTATTGAATTACAGGAATTTTTGTATTAGAGAAACTAAGTACAAGTCCATACACAAGTTTGATTCTAATTCAAAGGGAGTTATTTACTTGGCACATTGTCAAGGGTGCTCCGCTTTCTATATCGGGAAAACCGATAGGAAGCTCAAGGAAAGGGTATATGAGCATGTGTATAGTATGCCTACTGGGAAGCAGGATAGTGCAGTTGCTAAACACATAGAGGACTATCCTACCCATTCCTTCAAGTTTAGAGCTATTGATTGTGTCTTGTTGGATACGAGGGGAGGTCCAGCAACTCTCTTACTGAAAAAATTAGAATTGAAATGGCAATTGAGATCTAGAGCATGTCAATACCCGGGCCCAAATGAGATTTCTTCAATAATTTATATCCTGAAATTAAGGAGTCTGGCAAGGTAATACCACGGTAGTAATAAGAATAAGAATAATCACATCAGAAACTATCACAGAAAAAAAGGGGGGTTATATTTTATATTTTATTCATGTTTTACCCAATTCATGGACCCCATGTATGTAAGCAGGATTTTATTATGCATCATTCATTATGCAGCATAATACTAATGTTTTAATATTTACTTGTAGTAATATGAATCCACCTGAGGGTATGAGTTTTTAGTTACTTAATGCTGAATATTAAATATTAAATAATGATTAAATTTTATTTGAAATGCATAAATGATATTTATGATATTTTAGAATAGTAAACATCTGGGAGTTTAATATATACATTTTTATATGTTTTTTATATGGTTTTATATATTTATAGATCAAACATGTTTCCCCAGTAGCTGTAGATGCAGAGATGGATTACATTAACATGTAAATTTATATAGTGATTTTTCTATAGTGATTTTTTTGCTAATAGCAAGCTGATTAGATACGTGTACGTGGATTTTTTAGGTTTAGGTTGGATGAACTGACATGATAGGATTAATGATTAATGTTTATTGCAGTGGCAAATTGATTCTTGATTCATCAAATGTTTAACTTAATGCAACAGTTTGTAAAAAACAGTACTGGGTGTTCGACTGGTGGTTGGGTTAAGTGCTTCAATAGTTTTAATGGTTTTAACAATTGTTTCAATAATTAATAATTGCTTTAATACATAACTTTTTTATCTATTAACTAATTAATAATTGGCTTCAATTATGTATTTAAAGGTTTAGGTTGTCTGTTTGTGTTGTCTGAAGAAGTCTCACTAACAGCAAGATGAAAAGCGCTTTATGTAAATAAAAGGTTCTTTTTCGTTTTAAGTGGTGACCGTTTCTACAGTTTAGCAGCTTGGATGGTGTTTGGTGTTGTGTACTCTCCGGCTGGATCTTGTGGATTTCCAGTTTCGTATTTTCCTGCTCACTAGTAAGGTTTGAACCTCACAGATACAAGGTACCAGGTTTGAGTCTGACCACTGGGTATTGGCTAGGCTTGTAATAGTCAAAAGACTGATAGCCTGATGGTTTTGCATCAGCATAAATCTTCTGAAGGGCATTAAGTCTGAAACTCAAATATCTGTCATTATTTTCTGATTTCAACCCTCAATGATTTGCCAGAAAACCACAATTTTATGAGAAAGAGAACAAATATATGAAGCAAAAATCTGATCATTCTGAGAAAATCTGTACAGTTGAGAGGTATGGATATACATGTGCACACACACACACACACACACACACACACACACACACACACACACACACACACACACACACACACACACACACACACACACACACACACACCACTCTCTCCTAGTGGCAATTTAATCACAAGTCTACCTACTGTACATCTTTGGGATGTGGGAGGAAACTGGAGTAAACAGAAAAAAAAATACACAAGAACACAGGGGGAAATGCAGACTCCTCACAAAAGGCATTTAGCCAAGAACCAAACCAGAGAACCTCTTGCAGTGAGGTAACAATGCTACCCACTGTGCCAACCAGTCTTCAGTTATTTATTCATATTTGGGGGTGCAGAGAATGGAGTGTGTCACACAGATAAATATCTTAATAAAGAACTCTACAATGCTGACTGTTGGTCACAATTTTCTCTTTTTTAATAAGTTTTTTTATTAAATTTTGAAATGAAAACTGTACAAGGTCAAATAACCATAGAATAAAAGGAACAAAACAAATATTTACAGAAGTCCACAGCAAAACTAGATAAAATATACCAAGCCATTAATATTTATCTAGAAAGTTATTTAACTTTTGCCAGTATCTATTTTTATGAGTGACATTAGATGTTTTCATTTTTAATGTCAACAATTCTTTCTTACAAACATCTTTAGCCAGATATATGAATTCAGTAAAAGGTAAAGCAATTTTAGATTTCCAGTTTTTTGTAACTACTTTCCTTGCTATGGTTAAGATGGACCAGAGGAGAGGCACTTGTGATTTAGGGATAGAATCTGGAATTGGAGCATTGAACAAAATCATTGAATTAGTTATAATACATTTATCCATCCACAATGCTTGAAAAAAGTTCCTAAATTCAAACCAAAATGAAGTAATCATTTTGCATTTCAATGTCATATGAATCCAGTCTGCAACAGAATCATCATTACATCTCCAGCAACTAATTTTTTTTTTCATTTTTTGTAAATTAATTCAGTTTTATTAGGGGTTAAAAAATCTATGAAGAAATTTCCAGGTATAAATTCTTCAGTAAAGAGAAGATGTAGCCTTTCCACTAGATATTAGACTCAGCCTTTTGTCATCATTAGAGAATTCAGTACCACTGATTTTTAAAGGATAACTCCAAAATGCCGAATCCAAAGTTGTGAACTCTGTTCTTAAAATCTTATATATTATTGATAAGTAAGATTTATTCTTATATATCTTACTGTTGATATTAAAAAGAAATTCCAAAATTCTAGGAATATGTTTTTCTTGGTAATCCACATAAATTTTAATCCTATCACTTAGAAATGTTTTACAGTTCTGTATATTTCACCAAGTATTTTATTTTCTAAACAGTATTTTACAAGAAGATCTGTAGTATATATTTTATTCTCATTTAGCAATCAATGCCAGAATATTAGATTTGTTTCTTTCAATTCTAGCATTTTACTTGCATTACCTGTATCTAAACATCCATTAGTATTAAGTACAGGAAATAATAGAAACAGTAAATCTTTAACTAAATAGTTGGAATTTGTAAATGTTTTAAACATATCTATAAAATGAGTAGAGATTAGCTTATTTATATCATTTTTATAATATTCTTTCAAAATCCAGTAAAATGTATTTACTCCAAAGACTGACTGAGTATTTGTAATATGCCTGTTATTATTAAGTAATCTCTCATTAACAGACTTCCATTTAGCTTGATAAGACGTGTTTAACCATAGTGACATTATATTTAGAATGGTAGACCTGGTGTATAGTTCAATATTTGGTAAATGTATACCACCCTCCTGACGATCTTTAGCATGCCAATCAAAGGATATTCTTGGTTTGTTAGGAAACAATTTTCTGAGTGTGGAAAGGGATCAGAGATTTGGATAGAACACTCTAAATATGGAAACGAGCATAGATTGCACATGTTCTCTAACAGCCAATCTATTCAGTGTATTAGTTTTCCATTTATCATGATTTTTCAAACCAGAATCATTCTGATAATGGTGAAAAGCTTAAGCAACTTTACCTGGAAGTGTCAGGGTAACCTGATGCAGAGATTTTACTTCACCAAAGAATGCTGTCTACCTCATTTGCGGTATAAATTTAAACTTTTTTGATACAATGTGTATCAAAAGAGATCAGAGTGATGTGGATATGCATATGGAAGGCCTTTTGACTGGAGGATGTCACTGTAAACTAAAATTTACTGAATTTTTAGGACTAATGAATTGCTGTTGATCATTCACATGTTGCATGCTATTCCTAAGATGTGTGCAATACCTAGATTATTGGACCTATGACTTAGCAGAATGTCTGGTTTATTCACCTGCATAGCATTTACCCTGTGTTCTGATGATACTAGTTCAGACATATTTCCAAAGCTGATGCTCTCACCTTGTGATTTGCCATTTGATATTACATTATATAATGTGAGAAGACTAATGACTGACACGCAGTGGAGTTCAATATTATTTATTTATTGACATTTATTTACCAGGAAAGTGTGAATGGGTAGGAGAACATTTTCAGTGGAGGCCCAGGGAGAAAAGCTCTAAAGTATTACAAAACATGTTAAGAACAATATTTTACAGTCTTTAAAAATAATACAAAAATAAATACCGTTTAAATAATTATACCAAATTATACATAATATGAAAACATTGGTTAAGAATAGATACAAGTTATATGACAAAGATTTTATAGCTTATTAATACTTTTTTTTTTATTAATGTTATGTTAGCTAGTATATAGAGACATTAAAGATAAATTAGTATAATACAAACAGGAATTGCAATATGAAGTGAGAAAAAGCAGGCTTATGGTATATTTACAGAGGAAGCTAGGGTAGACAAATTTATATAACTAAGGAAGTGAGTGAAGAAAGGAGAGTAAGGGATGTAAGGTATGAAGAGGTATTTGTTCACATTTAGGGATATAGTTTATCCTGGTACTGAGCAAGAACAGAGACAGGTTTTAGCTAGGAAGTCTTTCAGAGTTGTTTTGAAGGATGTGAGGGAGGGTATTGACTTGATGAATAGAGATAAGGAGTTCCAGGCCTTAGCAATAAATATATACATTTATAATTTTTATTTAACCTTTGTTGACTGTGTAGTCCCACCAGGCTAGTGGCCTCTTTTCAGAGGAAATTCAAGGTGGTATTTACATTACTAGGGGAAATTTTGACAAGTGCCATGAGATTTTTTTGCATCAACTTGCACTACTACCAACTCTGGTTGATGAAGCGCCAGCTTAACATCTCATCTGAAGGGCAGCACACTCTTGAGTGCATCATCCGCTAATGTTTCAGTGCAGTATCAGAAATGGAAAATGATTCCAGTCACCTGGGATGGGAACTGAACATACGGCTTTTTGATCTTCTAGGACAAAAGATGGATGTACAACCTGTTGAGCCAGTGACACTGACATTATTAGTTATTAAATTGGTATTTATAGGATCATTATTGTTAAGAAATTTTATTTTTACTTTTTTAAGTTTCTCAGTAGAAATTAAAATTACACATTTATTAGCTTCTTTAATAAATCTGTGCTTACAAAAATAAGTGTATAAGTGCTAAAATAATGTAAAGTGAGAACTAGAAGTCTAAATCAAGCAGCAGGATGGCAAAAACTGTAGTAATATGTGCAGCACACCAATGTACATGTGAACTGGCATAGCAGTACTTTCCAGCATCTTTTTATGTGGGGACAGGGGAAACCACCTCCTCCTCCTCCTCCTATGCTGCTTGCTGGAAATACCCTCTGTGGAAATGAGGGACATCCAGTGCCAACAGTCCATTGCATGATTCCCTTTTCTTAATAGACTGTGGACAGAGACATGGGGCCAATAAAAAAAAATCTCAAAATACAATTGTTGTCCACCTAAACAATGGCTTGTATCATCTGACTCTCATCCTTGGCAATAAGGGGAACTTGTGATTCAGTTGATCATGAGAGGGCCAATGACTGGCATGCAATAGAGGCAAAACATGCAAAAAATATTGCTTTAAACTTTGGATAAGGCAAGGGGGCAGTGGGCTGATGGTGGACTAATCATACCAGTGGTCTTTTGCAGTCCTCCTACAGATGACACACATTTCCTCCTCCCATATAGTAGTAATTAGCAGAGATTTTTACACCTCTTCAGGCAGGTGTGATTTTAATTCTGTAGTATTGCTGAACAAATCATCCTCCATTCCTTCATAGGCACACCACATATCCATAGAAAAATATTTTGTGGTGGTTCTATCCTGTTTTTTCTACATATCCATAGAACTGTTGGAGTAATTCTGTGAAAAAAAAGTAAGACAATAGGTCCCCTGTAGTCAGACCCATCCTCAAGGATGAGATTACAGTTTTCACTCAGGTTAACATGTACACAACTAATTTCCTTCTTTCTAGACAGTTTGCATCTGGCATCTTGTTAATGAACACCAGCACTCCAAAATTTTATTTTCAGTTACAGCGATCTGGTACCTCGGCAATTCGCCTTCAAGGATCAAAGTAACATTATACGCAGCCACTTTTATATGCCCATGTAAACAAGCAATCAACTAAAATAATTAAACAATTAGAGATCCAATTAAATAATTAGGCATTAAGTACATCCATATACAACAAAATAATCCCTATGTGAATCTAGCTAAAAAACTTTTACTTATTTTTATATACTTTTCTAAAAAAGTTTTTTTACAATTTAAACATTTTAAACCTGTAATAATATAAATATATTCCACATTATATATTTATTTCCTGATTTAAACCAAAAGATGATAATGTCTGATACTTAAAAATCAATTTTGTTTCCAATTCCAATAGTTTTTCTATATAGTCACCCCCTCTAGGTAGGAAAGGTTTAGCAAGGACACAATAAAATGGGTCTATATCAGAACATCGAAGTATTAAAACTTTGAATGTTCTGATATCGAACACTATTCAGGGAATGCTAAGAATAGCATAGCTGAAGAACAGCAAATTCTTTCCTCGGGAAAGAATTCGGTTGGCCGTTTCTGTGGCTTCGCTATTCTTAGTGCTGTGGTGGAAAGTTATGGGTTGGGTTCAGGTAAGTGTGCGATTGTTTGTACTTTAGGGTTAGGGGTGGGGTAAGTGAGTTAGGGAGTGGGTTAGGCGTGTGTGCGATAGTGACAGACTTTAAGGTTGGGGCGGTTTAAGTGAGTTAGGGTTAGGACACGGGTTAGGTGAGTGTGTGATAGTGACGGACCTTAGGGTTAGGGTTTGGGTTAAGAGAAGTGGGTAGATAGTAGTGTAGGTTTAGTTTAGTGTAGCATTAGATGTAGGAATTTAAGTGTATGTGTGTGGTTGCTGTTTGTTTGATGTGCTTGTGTTGTGTGTATGTGTTTCGGAGCAGCAAATGTTTTCCATGGGAAAAAATTTGCTGTTCTGAATGTTCGATATTTTCATGTTTAGATGTTTTGGGGCTGATGAAATAGCATTTGCTATTTTCATCTTTCGATAACGTGATATAAACACCAATAAAATAACCCAGAGTCAATACCTTCACGTGTTTCTATAAAGTACTTAGCTACAGGACTCAAAGTATTCCTATTTCTGACATCACCAAGATGTTCAAGAATACGGACCTTCACACTGCAATTTGTCTGACCCACATACCATTTTGGCCTGGAACAATTACAGCCTATAATGTATATAACACCAGCAGAGTTACAGGTAAAGGAATGCCTGGCAAAAACTGTCTTCCACTGATTCTATTAACTGATACATTCCTGACCCTTGGACACATAGTACAGCAACCACAAGCAATGTGTCTGCAGGCCAACTAAGCAGTTATCATGACTCCTGCATATGGCACACAAATTTGAATTGCCTGAATATTGGAAAAAAACATGGTATTGTGTTGGAGTTTGGTATTTTAGGCCACAATAGTCTTTCCTCATAATCCATATTTCTTCCTATATTTGTTACAATATTGTCAGTTTGCTTCCTTTATTAAGTGTTGTCTGCATAGTGTTTTAATATATATATATATATATATATATATATATATATATATATATATATGTGTGCATGTGTGTGTGTGTGTGTGTGTGTGTGTGTGTGTATCTGTATAGCTATATCTAGTTATATATATCAATGGTTCTACCTGACATAATCGAAACCCCAGAACACCGACAACGAAATTACCGACACCACATAACCGACAGTGCAAAAACACGAAACCTCACATGCCCGACAACGAAATAACCGACGGTACACAAACACGAAACCTCATACACTGCACACACCACAATAACAACAATCAACAAACAAAACACATCCCCTGTCCAAAACCACACACACAACACAAGCACACCAAAATCCCTACAAACCCACACTAAACCACACATACACAACTATCTACAACCCTAACCCAAACCCTAACCCTAAGGTCCGTCACTATCACATACTCAGCTAACCCGCGCCCTAACCCTAACTCACTTAACCCCTAACCCAAAGACTATCACTACCGCACACTTACCTAACCCAGTCCCTAACCATAACTCACTTAACCCACCCCTAACCCAAACACTATCACTACCACACACTTACCTAACCCGTGCCCTAACCCTAACTCACTTAACCCGCCCCTAACCCAAAGACTATCACTACCGCACACTTACCTAACCCAGTCCCTAACCCTAACTCACTTAACCCACCCCTATCCCCACAGACCGTCAATATCCACACTTACCTTACTCGCACCCTAACGTCCGTCACTACCGCATACTTACACAGCCTTTTCCCATGTCGGCATCCTTGGCGTCAGTGTTTTCATCCATCGCGTCAGTCTTCTGCATTGTCGATCTTCTGGCGCTCGTGATTCACTTGTCGGTGTTTTCCGCTGTCGATGATGTCAGGTAGACCCATATCAATATATATATATATATATATATATATATAAATATATATATATATATATATATATATGGTAATGACCAGAAATAACTTACATAATTCCTGTAAACTGTGGAAATACGTTAAGGTTGCCACAACAATAGTTAATGTGTATCTGCTAGAAATGTTTATTGCCTCTATGAGACATTGCCCTCTGAGGTGCTGTGTCAGCTAACTGTGCTTAACATGTTACGTACTCCATATTGCTAACATTACAGACCAGTACCGTATGGATAGAGGTACCATGCAAGGTATTGTGGACATGTATCATTCACATTTGCTGGCCCATGATAATTGTGGAGTACCTAACCCAGTGGGTACCAATTTATATGTTGTTTCACATATTCCAGCTACAGGGACCTCTAGGCAACCAAATGGGAACATAGTTAGAGTATCTGAGGCATCTACCATAAGAATACGCAATTAGCTTCTTGATGTCATGCTCCTGCATGTGGGAGAGAATATATGGTTCCCAAATACCACAGAGGAGAGCGACACCGTGTAGAACTTCTATGATATAGCCCATTTTCCTGAGTTACTGGGGGCAACCGCCTGCATCCACATTGAAATAAAGATCCTACTTGAAGAGCTGGAAAGGAGGAATATGAACTGCACAGGGTATCACTACATCAATTGTCAGCTAGTCTTTAATGCTCAGGATATCGCCTGCAATGTGTCTGCAGGCCAACTAAGCAGTTACCATGACTCCTGCATATGGCACACCTATTGCCTATGCCAATGGTCTGCATGAGGTGACTTCCAACAGGTAGTATCTTATTGGGAATGCTGGGTATGCCCTGGAACCCTGTCTAATGATTCCTATCAGAAATCCACAGAATAAAGCAGACCAGGAGTACAACCATGACTACTGTGAACAAGAGTCATGGGGATCATGTGCTTGGACTGATAAAGGCATGCTTTTGCAGACTGGATTCATGTGGTGGTGTCCTACAGTATTATGCTGGCACATGTGCAAAATCATTTTTAGTATGTGTAGTGTTATGCAATATCATACTTAGCAGGCAGTTGAAGTAAGGGGGAGGGGGTAGTTGCTGGAGAGAAGTTCCTCAGGCATTGGAGGCTGAGTCAGATAAGGAGTTGGTGGAGGATAGGCAGCAGCAGAGAAAGAATGTGCTAGATAGAGGTGGGATCACTAAGCTGTAGCGCAGACAAATAGACAGCGGCTTGCATATAGTGTTGGCCAATAGTAAAAGAGATACACTACAGTAAAAGAAGTGCTTGGAAATCCAACACCAGGCTGTGCATACCCATGCATAGGCTGGCCTCAGTGTGCATCAGACATAGGCAACCCAATTAACAATGTGCAAAGAGCTGGGCACAGTTATTATTTGCACAGGTAGTGGAGGACACACATGCATGGATGTCTTTCACAGGGAACTAAGAAATACAGATGCAGGGTAGCTTTATCAACAAGATGGAGCCTTGGTTTATGTAAAAAAGCTTTATATGAATCACAGCAAACGTTGTAGCCACAAAATAAGGCTAATATACATAAAATAAGCACAGGATACAAATAAACGAAAAAATACAACCAAGTGAAACATAAAACCAAGAAGTTAAGCGCTTTCGTCAAATGTTTGACTTCTTCAGAACTGTTGATTCCTGGCTTCCCAAGTTTAAAATACTATGTCTATCCAATCAGCTTGCTACTAAAATCAACATCACTTCCTCCCAGATAATCAAACATGTCAGTAGTCAAACAGTTGTATTACAATGATTTATAAATGCCTAAGCATACATATGAAAAATGCTATAATTTAATCTAGTAAAATACTGCATAAAAACTACTAACAGGGCAAGTTACCAGATGATATAGTGACTAATAAATCATAGAAGAATTTTTATAACATAAACAAATGTTTTAACCTCAAAAGCGAAGCTAGTGAGATTCTATCATTGAGTCCTGGGGGGAATAAGCATTCAGTCTAATCTGCCATTTTAATTCAATGAATTCTAAATAGTCATCTACGGGTCCACCCCGAGGTCCCAAATCCACTTGTTCTAGTATGAAAAAAACTAAAAGCATGGTTTTGTTGTTTGCTAATATGTTTATATAATGCATTATTCATGTTCATCTGCCTAATATCATACAGGTGTTGGTAAATTCTGAGCCTAAGTGCATTTTTGGTTTTTCCCACGTAATAGTTTTTACATACTCTGCAGACAGCAATATAGACTACTCCCTTAGCATAACAATACATTCTCTTATTGTTGGTGATGTATCCAACATTTTTGAGCTTGAACTTGTCAGTGTCCACAATGAATGGGCACTGGGGACATCTACCACATTTAAAAGTACCCCCTGTAGTCAGGTCACACTGGCTTTTCTCAAGTAGCCCTTTAAATGATGTGTCCCTCCTATATACTATCCTAGGCCTATTCCCTATTTTTTTCCAGCACATCACTATCAATATTAAAAAATTTCCAGTATTTGTATATCAAGTGCTTGATATTATTAAAGTCAGAAGTATAAGTGAGTGTAAGTGCATGTGAGAAATCTGTTTTTTTTTTGCTTCCCATTGCTCTGATTACTACTACTATGTCCCAATAATGCAGTAAAGTGTCCAGTAATCCTCTTATTTTTGACCTCCTGAATAATATCCATAATAAAGGACTTAGGGTAACCCCTTCTCAGGAACATATTCAGCATTACATCACACTCATTGGCAAAATCTTCAATGTCAGATACCATTCTGGCCAAGCTGACATATTGGCCCTTTACAAGGGCCTTCTTTTGGTGCAATGGGTGTGCACTGGTATAATGTAGCAAGGTATCTGAATAAGTAGGTTTCCTGTATAATTGTGATGTAAAGCAACTATTGACATAGTCCTTCCTGATAGTTACATCTAAATAGTTGACATAATCTAGTTTGTTTTTCATGGTAAATCTCAGGAAACTGGTAGTCCCATTGATATACGAAAAAAACCTATTCAGGTCATATTCTGATCCATTCCAAAACAGGACAATGTCATCAAGGTATTGCCCATACAATACTCATGAAGCCCTGTATTCAGAATTTAGCACATATAGGTCCTCCCATTGTGCTAAAACCACATTGGCAAAAATTGGTGCACAGCATGCACCCATAGCAACACCTTGTCTTTGCCTAAACAGATGGCCCTCAAATGTAAGGAAATTGTTTTCCAATATAATTTCCATACAGGTTCGAATGGTCAGAATGGTCTCATGTTTAAAAGTAGTATTACTACACAAATAGTCGTAGAACCATTCCAGACCTAAGTCATGCGGAATGACTGAAAAAAGATCACATACATCAATAGTGACTAAAATAAGGTTCCTATCAAATAAGCCTTGATTGACTTTCCTGAGGAAGTCCCATGAGTCCTTTATTATAGTTGCACAGCTCTCAAGGACATTTTTCACTTGACTATCAATGTATTTAGTTATACTAAAAGTTTTACATGCCTTGGCATCTACTATGGGTCGTAGCGGTGGATTGGATAAGGATTTATGGATTTTTGGCACCCCGAATATAGTAGGTATTCTGGGGTGTTCAGTTATAAGATAGTTATGAATATCTAAGGTGATTTGGCCATTCAAAAGAAGTTGCTCAAGTTCTAAATCTATATTGCGGTATGCTATATTTAATTAATTACGTGAGGCCTCAGAGTAAACTTCACTGTATAATAAATCAAACATTCTAATGTTATAATCATCAATGTTCATCATAACCATACCCCCACCCTTATCTGGTTTCATGAATCTGACATTATTGAGATGAAGAATGTCATTTAAGATAGCTTTTTCTTCAGCACTAAGGTTACCCATGTAGTCATTCTTATTCCTATTCTTCAATAATGTTCTAATGTCAGATTCGCAAAGTCCCTCAAATAGTTGTACAAGAGGGTGGTGTGGTGGAAAGAAAGTACTAGGTCTCTTAAGGGTTGGGCATCCAACAATGAAGTTAGAGTCTTGAAAAATAAAGTGAGATTAAGCTTTCTTGTAAATAATCTTAACTGTAGTATAGAGTCAACAATACAGCCCTTTCTAGCTGGAACAAGGTTCATGCCCTTGGATACTAGGTCAGCCCATTCACTATTTATCGTATGCTGACTATAATTGTAAACACTGAAATCTCCTAGAGCATTGGTCACAATAATGCATGTTTCATTATATAAATTCGTGGGGCTATCTATCTCTGGTAAGCTTGCCATCCCCCCTTCCATGGTGCAGTCCGAGGATTGTAACCATAGTTCTGGTATTTCGGCCTCGTCTGCCTCTGATTCATTAGCCTCTCTGACCTCCTTAAAGTTGCTTGTTCTAAAGGGGCATCAACACCAGTATTGTCATCATCATGTGCCTCATTATCATATGATAATATTCATGTCATTGTTATCTGTCATTTGGTTAAATTGCCCCCTCGGTGGGTCTGGGTATGCCTTACCATCCTCATAATCAGCTTTGTCCCCAAATAACTTTCTCTCTTTCCTACATTTAAGGTCACTAAGTTCAGAATGTACAGCATTAAAGACAGCATTAAATACATTTCTTTTAGCATCAAATAATAAATCATTTTTAATACTAGCATCTAATTGATTAATTTCCCTTAAAATCAAGGACATTTTTCTATTATTGTCAGTGATAAGAATACGTAAAAGTTCACAACCTTGTCTATTAAAGAACTGTAAAAGTTCTTTATGCAGATGTGAGTTCTTCTGTAAGCCAGTTGGATATTTCCACATCCATAGTCCTTTTGGAATTTGCTCCCTTTTAATACACTCTAACAAATATTCATTTTCTAGTTGTAGCTTTTTGTATTTATATAGCAGGCCTCTGAACGAGTGTATTTGTTGGTTGAATGTTCCCTGGTTCATTCCCGGGACATCATTAGCACGGTTTAAGCCAAATTCAGTTTTTAACCAGTGTTCTACTGAAATGTTAGCATTCTCCATGTGTCGTGGCTCATGAATATTCAGTACCTGAGAAGTAGAACCATTGGTTGGAGCAGAGTACGTCACTTCCTTGTCGCTACTGTCATGACAACCAGATGCTTGTCCAGGAGGAATAGAAGCAAAAAAGCTAGACTGTGTATTGTCCAAGGCTTGCACATTTGAGCCGACACTGTCATTAATGATTTTATCCACCTTAGCCGACAATTCAGCTACAGTGTTAGTAAGGGTGGTGACAGACTTCAATACAGTCTGTAAATCGGCGCCATCTGATCTGGAAAGCTGTCCACCAACATCCATAATAAAGACCAAATGAAAAACACTCCAAACAGTCAAAAACCAAGAAATGCAGATGCAGGGTAGCTTTATCAAGAAGACGGAGCCTTGGTTTATGTAAAAAAGCTTTATATGAATCACAGCAAACGTTGTAGCCACAAAGTAAGGCTAATATACATAAAATAAGCACAGAATACAAATAAAAGAAAAAATACAACCAAGTGAAACATAAAACCAAGAAGTTAAGCGCTTTTGTCAAATGTTTGACTTCTTCAGAACTGTTGATTCCTGGCTTCCCAAGTTTAAAATACTATGTCTATCCAATCAGCTTGCTACTAAAATCAACATCACTTCCTCCCAGATAATCAAACATGTCAGTAGTCAAACAGTTGTATTACAATGATTTATAAATGCCTAAGCATACATATGAAAAATGCTATAATTTAATCTAGTAAAATACTGCATAAAAACTACTAACAGGGCAAGTTACCAGATGATATAGTGACTAATAAATCATAGAAGAATTTTTATAACATAAACAAATGTTTTAACCTCAAAAGCGAAGCTAGTGAGATTCTATCATTGAGTCCTGGGGGAGAATAAGCATTCAGTTTAATCTGCCATTTTAATTCAATGAATTCTAAATAGTCATCTACGGGTCCACCCCGAGGTCCCAAATCCACTTGTTCTAGTATGAAAAAACTAAAAGCATGGTTTTGTTGTTTGCTAATATGTTTATATAATGCATTATTCATGTTCATCTGCCTAATATACAGTTATCTTATAACTGAACATCCCAGAATACCTACTATATTCGGGGTGCCAAAAATCCATAAATCCTTATCCAACCCACCGCTACGGCCCATAGTAGATGCCAAGGTGTCTAAAACTTTTAGTATAAGTAAATACATTGATAGTCAAGTGAAAAATGTCCTTGAGAGCCGTGCAAATATAATAAAGGACTCATGGGACTTCCTCAGGAAAGTCAATCAAGGCTTATTTGATAGGAACCTTATTTTGGTACATTCTGAGCCTAAGTGCATTTTTGTTTTTTCCCACGTAATAGTTTTTACATACTCTGCAGACAGCAATATAGACTACTCCCTTAGTATAACAATACATTCTCTTATTGTTGGTGATGTATCCAAAATTTTTGAGCTTGAACTTGTCGGTGTCCATAATGAATGGGCACTGGGGACATCTACCACATTTAAAAGTACCCCCCGTAGTCAGGTCACACTGGCTTTTCTCAAGTAACCCTTTAAGTGATGTGTCCCTCCTATATACTATCCTAGGCCTATTCCTTATTTTTTCCAGCACATCACTATCAATATTAAAAATTTTCCAGTATTTGTATATCATGTGCTTGATATTATTAAAGTCAGAAGTATAAGTGAGTGTAAGTGCACGTGAGAAATCTATGTTTTTTTTATTCCCATTGCTCTGATTACTACTACTATGTCCCAATAACGCAGTAAAGTGTCCACTAATTTAAAAACTTTTAAATGTGGTAGATGTCCCCAGTGCCCATTCATTATGGACAAGTTCAAGCTCAAAAATTTTGGATACATCACCAACAATAAGAGAATGTATTGTTATACTAAGGGAGTAGTCTATATTGCTGTCTGCAGAGTATGTAAAAACTATTACGTGGGAAAAACCAAAAATGCACTTAGGCTCAGAATTTACCAACACCTGTATGATATTAGGCAGATGAACATGAATAATCTATTATATAAACATATTAGCAAACAACAAAACCATGCTTTTAGTTTTTTCATACTAGAACAAGTGGATTTGGGACCTCGGGGTGGACCCGTAGATGACTATTTAGAATTCATTGAATTAAAATAGCAGATTAGACTGAATGCTTATTCCCCCCAGGACTCAATGACAAAATCTCACTAGCTTCGCTTTTGAGGTTAAAACATTTGTTTATGTTATAAAAATTCTTCTATGATTTATTAGTCACTATATCATCTGGTAACTTGCCCTGTTAGTAGTTTTTATGCAGTATTTTACTAGATTAAATTATAGCATTTTTCATTTGTATGCTTAGGCATTTATAAATCATTGTAATACAACTGTTTGACTACTGACATGTTTGATTATCTGGGAGGAAGTGATGTTGATTTTAGTAGCAAGCTGATTGAATAGACATAGTATTTTAAACTTGGGAAGCCAGGAATCAACAGATCTGAAGAAGTCAAACATTTGACGAAAGCACTTAACTTCTTGGTTTTATGTTTCACTTGGTTGTATGTTTTCGTTTATTTGTATCCTGTGCTTATTTTATGTATATTAGCCTTACTTTGTGGCTACAACATTTGCTGTGATTCATATAAAGCTTTTTTACATAAACCAAGGCTATATCTTGTTGGTAAAGCTACCCTGCATCTGCATTTCTTGGTTTTTGACTGGAGTGTGTGAGTGCTGAGGAACATGAAACCAAGACTGCACTTCTGTGTAGGGGCTGTGTGCGTGTGTGTGTGTGTGTGTGTGTGTGTGTGTGTGTGTGTGGCATTAATGTAAAAGGCTTTGTGAAAGGACAATGTCACTGTTTTGTACAGTTTCTTCTGTTTTTTTCTATAGTTATATTGAACTCACTCTGCCATATCTCTCTCTTTTCCAGCCATCTGTATGTCTGCCCCCTGTTTTTCATCACCATAGTACCTAGATAAAATGTTAAATTCAGAAACCTTGCTTGACAAGCAGCATTACAGACTTCCTTCCCTCCTCTTCAGGTAAAGTAAACTCATACAGATTTCTTTTATGCTCACTGTTGTGGCCAAAGATTTTTTTGACCCCTTATTGCAGCATGTTGGTTGAGTAGGCAGTGTATGTGTGTGCGTGTGCGTGTGTGTGTGTGTGTGTGTGTGTGTGTGTGTGTGTGTGCTTCCCTGCTGGATGTTTTTTAGGCTAAAGCAATACATGAAGTATACTAAACACAATAACCTATTTACAAAATGTGTAATTTTTGATAGCTAAGTAAATGGACTGATCCAAGCACCCTTTTCAGTCATGAACTGGGACATAGGTACAAAGAACATGACTTCATAGGTTCATAAGTTCATAGGTTCATAGGTTCATACTAGGCCATCTGCCCTAGGTCATTTGTAAGCCTAGCCAGAGTGTGTTTGGCTTTAGCCACCCATTTTAAATTAGTTTTACTATGCCCTTTTTCAAGGTTAGTTTACTGTGCCTCTTTCTAACAGTGACACAGAAGTGATCCCCGGGGTAAACCTACGATCTCCCATCCACTTGTCAAGATTCCTCTTGAAGAGAGTCAGTGAGGGACTCTGCCTAACTTGGTCTGGGATTCTATTCCAGAGAGAAGGGAGCCTCTGGGTTATGAATCTGTCCCTCCAGCATGTCCTATTAATTTCTGTGCTGAGGTTCAAGTCCCTCAAGTGTGTAGCTCGAAGGGATTTGGATTTTCTGAGGTGAAGCATGTCCATCAATTCCGGGTTGGACATGGCCTTATACATCAGGCAGAGATCGCCTCTAAGTAGGCGGTATGCAACTGAGTAGAGCTGGAGTTTCTTTAACCGAGCAGCATATGGCATCTGTTTGAGCCCTTTGATCCTCTTGGTGAGGTACTTTTGAGGTCTTTCTAGTTGCTGCAGGTGTCGGGTAAGGTACATCCTGAATGGGGCATAGTATTCAATTATGGGCCTGATGAGGGATGAGTAAAGAGGCACGATGACCTCCCTTGATCTAGATGTGAATCCCTTCATGATAAGGTGGGCTATATAGAAGGTTTTTCTAACCACTTTGGCCACGTGATTGTCAAATGAGAGATTGCTATCAACTTGTGTCCGCAGGTCCCTAATTACTTCTTCCATACTTAATGGGTTACCACCTATGTGGTAATTTGTGGGCACTTTGTTTTTGCCAAAGGGGATGACTATACACTTTTTGGCGTTGAGCTTGAGGCCATGACTCTGGCACCAGTTGTCTGTCTCTATGAGACCTTTTTGGAGGATGCTTGTATCAGCTGGAGAGTCGATTATGGTGCCCAGTTTGTAGTCATCTGTGAACTTGGTCAGCCATAGTCCACCCGTGTTGACCTGTACCTCCGAGAAATATATACCGAACAAGAGAAGTCCCAGGACTGAGCCTTGTGGGATGCCGCTTGTGACTGGTTTGGAGTCTGACATGGCTCCAGCAATTCTGATCATGTGTGTTCTGTCCTTGAGCCAGTTTGCAACCCATCTAATGACATAGGGGTTTATATTTAAACTGGAGAGCTTATCTATGATGTCTGAGTGGGGTATTGTATCGAAGGCTTTTGCAAGGTCCAGGTAGGCTGTCTGGACCACCTTCCCCTCGTCAATGGCCTTGGTGACTGATTCAAAGAAATTGACCAGGTTTAAGAGGCAGGATCTACCCTTAACAAAGCCAAATTGGGAAGAATCCAGTGTCTGTAGGTCCCCAATATCTTTATTTATGAGTTCCATGATGATCCTCTCCATAGCCTTGCAGACCAAGCTAGTCAGGCTTATGGGGCGATAGTTACCAGGGTCCGTTGAGACACCACCTTTGTGGAGAGGGACCACTGTTGCTGTATGCCATTATTTGGGTACATATCCTGTAGTAAGGCTGAGGTTGAACAGTAGCTTTATGTTGGGGTTCAGCTCTTCTTGGAGTTCAAGTAGGACGCAGCCAGGGACACCGTCTGGTCCCATTGATGCTGTGTTTTTTGCTTTGGAGAGGGTGGCTCTTACCTGAGCATCTGAGATGTCAGGGGGGCAGCACTCTGCTGGGATAGATATTTGCTCTTTTGGGGGGGGGGAGAAGTTTGCACTGAACCTGTCAGCCAGGATGTTGGCAATGTCTGTGGGTTCAGTGTATTTTTTGTCATTTTGGACTAACTCTGAGCATATCTGGGAGTTACCACCCAGGTTCCTAACATAACTAAAGAAAGCCTTGTGATTATCTTTAGTGTCCTGTGCAATTTTTCTCTCGAAGCTGGCCTTAGATGATTTTATGAGGGACCGTAGTTTTCTGCTAATACTGATCAGAGATGCTTTCCCTTTTAGGGATTTTGCTCTATCATGTAGTAGCTTCCTTCTTCTATTGTATAGTTTATTTATGGCTGGGGTCCACCAGACAGGACTCCTGCCTTTGGGGGATTGGGTCTTGGTTTTATTTGGGATTGCATGATCCATGCATTCCTGAAGGTGTCCATAGAATGCGTTTATAAAGGATTCTGCTGTTTGGGCCGTATTTTCCACTGGCCCGGGGGCTTTGAAGGATTCCACCTTGGTTTTGATGAGTGTGAAGTTTGCTTTAGAGAAGTTTTTCACTGTGGTTTTCTGGGCAGGGGGTGGGGTCGGGATGTGGATATCCAGTGAGATTAATTTATGGTCCGATCTTACTAGTGAGGGATATACCTCAGGTCTGGAGCATAGAGTCCCCATGTTGATAATGATCAGGTCCAGTATGTTTAACAGTACAAAAATCATATAAGATAATACATGTAGACAATATATACTACAGTACAAGGCACTGGCAACAGGCCTGAAAAGCATAGCATTACAAGAGTTATATTTGGAATAGTGCAAACATTACCAACAAATACATAAAACTAAAGACAGACATGAGGTTAAAAATAGACAGCTGTGAGAAAAAGATGTGGTTAAAATAAGCCAACTACAGCAAATAAAACAGGAATTGTAAAGATTAACGTTGAAAAGTCAAACTGCTGTGCCTGGCAAAGAGTCCAGAAATATGTTTCATAATTAAACATTTATCATATGAAAGCAATATTCCTGCATATTATTGACATTTTCACAAGACAGCTTCATTACTAAATATCCTCTAAAGAAGTATACAGATAGATTCTAACATAACTACCCAGTGTTCCTAAAGCAGTGGCGTTCATAACAGCCTGAGTGACACTCTGCTAACAACTTCAAATTTGGTGAGTTGCACCTTATTTCTAACGTGTGGTGGTAGGCTGTTTCGGCAAGTTTGAACTACCTTGCTAAAGGTCAGAACTTGTCAGATATGTGGGATGCATGGCTAGGCTTAAAAAGGCCCTTGTGGTCATTAGCCTAGTAAACACCTATGAACCTATGAACCTTACGCAGTCACTCAGATGAATGGTGATAATTTTTAATGATGGTGATCAGAAGATCTCAGCAGACAGTTCTGGGCTACTGCTTTTAATTTTATGGTAAACAGTGGACAATGTTCCTGGTTAGTGTAAAAGTTAGGATATTCAGTAGCAGTGTGACCCTACCAGCTATAGGAAGCCACACAGCTTTCTACAGAGAAAGGCGATGGTGTGTCCTATTACATGAAAGTGAATGTGCACACGTGTTTGTATGTGTTGGAGAAGGCTGGATGTCAGTGTCGCTGGATATCAGATGGCTACTGAAAAGAAAACAAAAATAAGCATATACTAAGTACAGTAAACATTTGTTTTTTGAATATGTAGAGATAGAAAAAATATTTTGCAAGCTTTAACTGGCAGTTCAACAAAAATATTACTGAAGATAAAATACAAGATACTTGGAGCATTCATGGGAATCAAACTGGATGGCATTTGGATTTAAAGATAACACTTTTTTCCATGTTCATTTTGCCAAAATTGCAAGTTCTTTATCAAGCAGAAACTCATTAATCTCTAACGTTCTCATCGCTAAGACTGCTTCCTCTACTGAATGATAAACACAAAGTATGGCTTTTTTTCTGACACAAGCCATGCACTGACTTTACATGCATAGTCACTAAGTTGTTTAAATAAGGTTTTACTCCCTCATGTTTTCCCTGATCTTCATGCAAAATAAATGTGCCATTCATCAGTGAATTTCCCTGAGATACATTATGCACTGTTTCCTGCCACTCACGAAACACTCTTTATCCAGTATTGCAACAGAATCCAGTATTTCCTGTGTCTACAGAGGTCATATTGTTGGAATTCGTAAAATGCTAAAATAAATTTCTCTTTGGAAAAAAAAATGACAGCTTCTAGGATGGAGGAAACAACATAACGGCATCTTTGTTATAGAGCTTACATTTTCATGAGACTTTCATGTGGGAGTTGAAATTAACATCTCTATTGGCATCCGTAATTATGATATTCTCCCTATGTTTTTAAAACTATAAATTATAAATGAATTATATGAAAAATATAATAACCACATTTATTTAATTGCTTTTGTTAACCGAATAATTCATACGAACCATAGCAGTGTCTGTTTAGTGGCAAGCTCTAAATTTCATACTTTCTGGTTAAGTGATTTGCCTAGAGTAAAACAGTGTATAATGGGAACTAGAAGTTATTGGGTACAACAGACACATTTTGTGCACACATGGCCCATGTGCTACTATTTATTGGAGCTTGAAGCAACAACAACACATCTGTACCTGTGTTCCCTTGAATTAACTATTTGCATCCCATCATCATGATGTTTAGTATTTCTCAAAAGCATATCCTGCAAGTTTTGGAGACTTCATAATGGCAATTTTTGTGTGCCTTCATTCCTCAGAGTTTAGGCGCTTACGTGAACCTCGGTCACTTCTGTGCATGAATAAGGCAAGACACTGCCCTCATTGATTTCTTTACTAAAACCAGTTTCCAGATTGTCCTCAAATGGGAGTCAGGAGTTCAACTGGCTGTAGTTTAACTGCATTAAAAATGCATGCCTGACAGTCCAGCAAGGTGAAGCACTTCTGTTTGAAAGCACGGAGACATCTGTGTTTTGAAAATGAGCTACGTTATCTTTAAAAAGCACAGCTTGTAGAGTTTCTGACTTCACCATGGCTGCAAGCTGCAAAAGTAGTATATGAAAGGGGTTGTGGGTGTAAAGTGTCCCACATGGGGGGGTACAAGAGGGCAGAGCCCCTGCAAAAGATATTGGCTCAGTTTTTATTGTACTTATTTTTCATGCTGTCTGATCTAGATTTTTCTGAGTATTGCTATTCATCCCAGGCCTTATTATGTTGTTTTTGTATACTGAGTTTTCATTGTGGTAACAGTGTGCTTTATGGCATGATTTCTCCTTAAACTACTGACGGATTTTGTTGCTTCTGCTGCCAGTATATAAATACCAGTGCCTCTAGAATAACTTGGCATGTTCTCATTATCTTTTCATGGAATCTTGCTGGAATAATTGCCTATAAAATTGCCTTAAATAGTATACCAACACTCAAAGACAAAGGAACAACTACATCTTGAATGTTAAATAATAATTTTAATATACCTTTTCAAGTCACAACATATACAAATAGCACAATATCAGAGGTATATTGAAATTTATATTCATTTCAGCCCTGGAGTCACAGCATTTATGTTTTTAGTGGATTTTCTATGTTATTCTGAAGAGAACTTAAAGCTACACTTTTGTTTTCAACTGACTGCAAATGTAGTTCATCAATTTCAAAAGGCCATTCTGGCACTGGATTTAACCCTGCCTATAAATGACAATATCCCTCTAATGCTTCAAGATATTTTTATAACATTTTAGGAGATAATATGTACATGATCAGTTTTATATTATTGCTGTTAAAGTTGTTAAACAAGGACACATCCATCTGGTTCATAGGTTGGTACTAGGCTATCAGCCCTAGGGCCTATACAAGCCTAGACATAACAATTCCCTGGCTATTTCTTCCCACATGATTTACTTCCCTGGACCCCTGTCTAGCAGGGTGACTGACGTGATCCCTGGGGTGAATTTCCTTTCTCCCTTCCAATCGTCAAGGTTCCTTTTGAAGTGGGCCAAAGAGGCGCTCTGCTTGACATGTATGGACAGTCTATTCCAGAGTCTGGTGAGTCTCTGGGTCAGGAGCCTATCCCTCCAGCATGTTTTGTTTATTGTGATGACAAGGTTTAGATCCCTGGAGCATGTGGTTCTGAGGAATTGGGATTTCTTTAAGTGTAGCATGTCCAGTAGCTCTGGGTTTGACATGGCCTTGTATGTTAAGCAGAGATCGCCTCTGAATAGACGATATGTGACAGAGTATAGCTGGAGTTTTTTAAGGTGGTCAACGTAGGGCATCTTTAGCTCTGTGATTCTTTTAGTGAAGTATTTTTGCTGCCTTTCCACTTGTTGAAGATGTCTTGAGAGGTACATACCAAATGGGGTATTGTATTCTATAATGGGTCTAATGAGAGATGAGTACAGTGGGACAATGACCTCCTTTTTTTTGGATGAAAAGCCCTTAGTGATGAGGTGTGCCACATAGAAGGATTTCCTGACTGTTGTGGAGATGTGGTTATCGAAGGTGAGACCACTGTCCACCTGTGTCCCTATGTCTCTTATCACACTTTCAGTGTTTAGTGTACTGCCACCTATGTGGTAATTCATGGGTACATGTTTTTTTCCCAAAGGGGATAACTATACATTTCTTGGCATTGAGCTTGAGCCCATGGCACTGGCACCAAGCATCTGTTTCTGTAAGGCCCTTTTGTAGCGTATCAACATCATTTGGGGATTCAGTAATGGCTCCCAGTGTGTAGCCATCTGCAAACTTTGTTAGCCAGAGTCCCGTAGTTTTGGCATGACTGAACCCTGAGGTACTTCACTCGCCACTTGTCTGGAGCTGGATTTGGAGTCGGCTACTTTTACAATGAGGGTTCTGTCAGTATGCCAGCTGGCAACTCATTGAGTGATGTAGGGATTGATGCCCAGCTTAGTAAGTCTATCTATGATTCCAGAGTGGGGGATGGTGTCAAAGACCTTGGCAAGGTCCATATAGGCTGTGTGGACCACCTTACCCTCGTCCATGGCTCTGGATACTGATTCAAAGAAGTCAATCAGGTTGAGGAGACAAGATCGTCACTTCACGAAAACCCAAAGGGGTCCAGTGCTTGAAGGTTGCCAATGTCTTTGTTTATAAGTTTCATGATAATACGTTCCATAGCCTTCCAGATCAGGCTCATCAGACTGATGGGGCGGTAGTTCTCGGGATCAAAGGTGGATTCCCCCTTGTGGAGTGGGATAACTGTAGCTGTGTGCCACTCAGTGGGCACGAAGCCTGAGGTGAGGCTATGATTAAACATGACACTTAGGTGAGGTGCCAGTTCATTTTGTAGTTCATGTAATACACAGCCCGGAATGTCATCTGGTTCCATGGATGCTGTATTCTTAGCTTTGGAGAGTGTGTTTTTTACTTGTGTGGCCTTTATTACTGGAATTTGGCAATCTTCCGGTATTGAGATGGGCCATTTAGGGGGTGAGAAGAGGTGAAGTTGGCACTGAATTGATCTGCCAGGATATTGGCAATATCCTTGGGATCAATATATTTAATGCCATTCTGTTTTAGCTCAGAGCAGATCTGAGCATTGCCATTTAGATTCTTGACATAGTTATAGAATGCCTTGTGGTTGTCTTTGGAATCTTTGGCAATTTTATTTTCATAACTAGCTTTGGAGGATTTTATGAGGGATCTCAGCTTCTTACTGAGGGTGGTAAGGGAGTTTTTTGCATCCTGGGATTTTCCTCTTTTCTGCAACATTTTCTTTCCAAGTTTGTTTATGGCAAGGGACCACCAGATTGGCTTCATTTTTTTGGAGGAGAGCATCTTGGTTTTATTTGGGATGGCACGATTCATGCATGAGTGGATGTGCCTATACAGTGCCTTAGGGTAGGATTCAGTAGTCGAACTTTCAATTCCCGTCTGCATGGGTGTCATGAAGTTTGTCACTTCTGACTTGAGTAGCATGACATTGGCTTTAGAGAAGTTTTTTATGGAGGTTTCCTTACTGGGGAGTGGGGGTGGGATGTGGATGTTAAGGGGGATTAGCTTATGGTCAGACCTGACCAATGAGGGGGTGACCATAGGCGTGGAGCATCGATTTCCCATGTTGGTAATGACCACGTCTAGGATATTGGAGCCCCTGGTGGGACTATGGATTAGTTGATCCAGGGCATTGGAATTTATGAATTCCAAGAACCGTTGGGCAAAGGTGTTGGTGCATGAGTAGTTTTCCCAGTTAATGGCAGGGTAGTTGAAATAAATAAAGGTATTTTAAACTAAATGTGTGTGTTTTCCTCCTGAATGGTTGCTGTAAAACTCACTGTGGAAGTGACTTCTTGTACTATCCAGTTTTAGGAATCCTTATATTATTTTTTATGATAAGACAGCTATATTGCACATTACAAGATCTAATAGCAACAGAGAAAGTAGACAATTGAATCTCACACACACACACACACACACACACATGCACACACACACACACACACACACACACACATATATATATATATATATATATGTATATATATATATATATATATATATATATATATATATATATATATATATATATATATATATATATATATATATATATATATATATATGTATATATATATATATGTATATATATATATATATATATATATATATATATATGTATATGGGTCTACTATGGTTGATTGAAAACTCACTTGACTGAAAATGAAATTACTAAGACCACTTCACTGAAAGCTCACTTCACTGAAAACTCATTTCTTTGAAACTCATTTCATTGAAAGTCATAAATGGCCTTTTCCCAACTGTAGTGTGACCCTGGAGTTAGTATATAAAGTAAGGGGGGTTGGGGCACAGCCCCCCACATTGGGGTGTGTGGGGGGCTTAGACCTCACATATTATAAACATTTTAAACTATACACAGTGATACTTACACCCCCCTTACTTTATATACTAATTCCAGGGTCGCACTACAGTGGGGAAAAGGCCATTTATGACTTTCAACGAAATGAGTTTCAGTCAAGTGAGTTTTCAGTGAAGTGAGCTTTCAGTGAAGTGGTCCTAGTAATTTCATTTTCAATCAAGT